>NW_006921638.1:2491680-2552876 GCF_000298275.1 Orycteropus afer afer | reverse complement strand
AAAAAAAAAATGCACTGACCCATGTCACTTTAGTTTTGTGTATTTCACTGTACATAAATTTTATTTCAATAAAATGCATTTTAAAAACTGTGGAAAACAAAATGAAGAAAATGCATAAATGGACTGAGATAAAGTAATCAGTAATAAAGGAAATTGTAAAGATTTAATCAGATAGAGGAAACAATGACTAGTCTACAGAGACTAAATCATAAAAGTTAAACAAAAATAAGCAGCTTTGCAGAAGAGGAAGGAAATCATAGCTAAAGAAGGTGAATGACTTCTCTCAAACGATCAGATGGAAAAAAAGCATGATGATGACTTTAAAAATTGCAAAAACTCTGAAAAAACTCACTGACTGGAACAAAAAAGGGCTGCATGTGGCTATTTAGCACAGTTTACAGTAAGAACAGTGGACAAATTTCAAGAAGGAATAGTTACCTATGCCTGCAGTTTCCAGGATTTTCCCTAAGTACTATTGAGAAGAAGGGCCTACACTGAGCATTACCAGTCTGGTGATTGTTACTTTTGCCTTTGTTCTGCTACTGGCTTGCTACATGTTCTCAAACTAGTGTTTCTACCTCAGGTATTTAAAACAGTAAATAGCTAATGTATATAAGAGATTTCAGATATCTATATAAAATGTCCCATTAAAAAGGAAAAAAAAATATTTGATTTTAAAACATACAACTTTTGTAGTAAAATTCTTGGTCTGCTAACTATTCGCAAGTAAGACTGAAAACTTCCCCTTGGTGTTTGTTATCTGCCTTAGAAATAAGGTATTGTAACTATGGTCTGGGAGCTCTGTAGGTGTAGTGCCTAAGGCATTTGACTGCTAACCAGAAGGCTGGCAGTTCAAACCCACCAGACATTCCTTGGAAGGAAGGTTGGGCAATCTACTTCCATAGAGATACCACCTCGGAAACCCAAGGAGGGGTCACTATGAGTCTGAATTGATTCGATGTTAGTGAGTTTGGTTTTTTTTTTTTTTTTTGGAACTATGGTCTTTATGGTCTGGTTTCATTAAAGAGTCATTTAAGTTAAATCAGTGTGGAGGCCTCAGAAAGGTAAACATGAAATATATATACAGTTTTCTTCTTTTAGAATGTACATCAGTAACTGTTACTATCTTCCCTTACTCTTATTGACAGGAGGAGGGAGCATGTTGGTATTACACAGTAGTGTGACTTCTCAGAACCTAGAAATACACACACACATACACACACAGGGCCATTTAATCACTAACTGCTATAAACATGGTGACAGAAAAGACCAAAGTTCTTGTTTTGTAAATCAACAGGACTTAGGAGATTGCCAAGTAAATATGTAAGTAGATGGATAAAGATGGATAAATAGAAAGATATAAAAAAACAAAGTAAAAAGATATACTTGGAATCATTGCTCATGTTTAAACTTTGTTTACATTACTTACTAAGTATGGACTTCCCTGTGTTCATCTGGGGATAATATTAATAATATTTAATGCTTCATAAGGTTGCTATGAGGACTAAACAAGCTAATGTGTATATTAAGGTCCTGGAACAATTTCTGTTAAATACTATATATAAATGTTTGTTAAAATTTGATCCAAATGTGACGTGTTAAGAAAATACTACAACTTTAAGACAAATTAATTTTCTCACACTTTTTTATGTTTTAGTGTGTATATTTGCATATATACTTGCTATTCACTAAAGGAAACACTGAAGCTGGGATCCAACGTTCAACAGGATGAAATAAAACCTTGTTTTATGTTGTCTTTGACTGGTAACCTAGATGAAGCTATTAAGATTTGTCACTTGTTTCCTAATCTCTCCCAGTGTATCTCCTTCATTTTGGTAGAGTCATTCTTACAAGCATGTCAAGCTACTTCCCAGATAGGAGGGGTTTTCCCCATTTTGCATTCTTCTGTGATGCTTTCATCTCTGTGCTAATTATTTAAGTTCTATCCAGCAATATCAAGCTCAAATCTCCTTTCTTCCATAAAGCCTTTCTAAGAAAACCAGCAATTTGCTTTTTGTATAACACAAATTTGCTATCGTTGCTACTATTTCACATTTTTTGGCCTTGATTTTCTAACTGAATTAAAAAATTATGTGAGAGTAATCTTTATTTTTTTTGTTCTCCATAGCATACAGTCATATCTGACAAATGCTTGCTGGCTCATCTGCATATAGTCACTAACACCAAAAAGCATCATTCTGGATTTTTTTTTTTCTCTGAAAAAATTAAAAGTGGTAGGATTAAACTATTAATTCCAAACATATATATCAGTACACATGGACATATGCAATTTTGGAAATATATGTGACAAAATAGAGAGTTAAAGTTGGAAATGTCTTTGTGCTTAGGCATATAGAAAGTGATGCAAATTTTATAAATTATTACTTGGGCTTGATACCAATTAGTGCAGTTTGCAAAGTAGAAAAATTTGTAATCAATTTTTTCCTCAAGCAACTATGAATCCATCTTCAACCATATAGCTCTCCAGAGAAGTAGACCCTGTAGGGAATTTGGAAATTAGAGTGACTGCTTGTCATTGGCTATCCAGGGTAGGTAGATTTTTAACTCAAACATAAGCCTGTTCTTTACCAAAATGCCCTAGGGACCTTTCAGGTCCTCCTCATAGACAGTTAAATGTCTTTGGCCATATTTAGCACAACATCCAATGTGACAACTCTAATGCAAACCAGTGATGTATGGACCACAGTATAAGCAGAAGGTAAGAACAGGTTGTTCATACGATAGGAGGTGATCCATTTTCAATGGAAATATAAGTGCATAGATATGTTCTATGCTGTGGGGAAAAAAAAAAAGAGAGAGAGAGAGAGAGAGAAGCATTTGGTAATTCTGCCAAAAGTAGAGTAAGAATACTGAAATGTGTGGGAAATAAGATGTCAGAAGGAAAGCTGAACTTCCACGACAGATTGAGCAAAATACACTGTAGAGAATCCAACTGAATAGTTATCTACCACTGAATAAAAGTAAAATGAAAAGGGAAGAGTCTAAGAACTATTCAAAGAGATATTTATGACTACTACCTGAAATGAATCAAAATTAGTGTGGCAATTAGAAATTACACACCTTTCATGGTAGATTTAAAAAATATATTATATTTACCCACGAGTTTGTTCCATTAACCTTTGAAATTGAGTTCCTAAAATTCTGATTTTGCCAGATTGCTTATGTTGTTGTTATGTGCCGTCGAGTCGGCCCCGACTCATAGTAACCCCTCCTTGGGTTGCCGAGGCAGTATCACTACGGAAGTAGGATTGCCCAACCTTCCTTCCGAGGAGTGGCTGGTGGTTTGAACCGCCAGCCATCTGGTTAGCAGGCAAGTGTCTTAGACACTATGCTACCAGAGCTCCCAGATTGCTTATAGACAAACTCAATTACTAGTTGAAACAATCTTAGTTTTTGTTGCTGTTGTTTTAACCAGAGGGAATATTGAATTTGAATGGACCTTACAAATATCTAGTATGTCTCCTCACTTTTCAGATGAAGAAATTAGATCTAAAAGGACAAGCATCATTGCTGAAGAAGAATGTATCTTCTTTCGAGCTTTCTACATTGCCTCCCAATCTTCTTTTCCTAAAGGTGACCTTTAGTGAAGATCAGAAACAAAAGGAAGGAAAACTCAAAACTGGGGTTAGTTATGGAATAAAATGGAATAAAGAAACTGGGGCATTAAGATAAGGTCCATCCATTCCCTACAAGAAAAATCAGTGCCACATATGAGATCAATGGCTTCTAACAACAACAACAACAACAACAACCTCCCAAGATCTGAGCTTCAGTGGCTTTTGTTTGTCCTTTAGTAAATGTCAAGATCAGTTAACTCTGCTAGTATACGTGTGAGAGTAGGACCGAGTCATGGCAAATTAGACTGAGAAAATCATTTATGAAAAATATACTTTGGGGTGTGTGTGCATGTATTTAAATGTTTTGTTTTTATTATTTTAACTGTTTGCAACTCTGATTTAGAATTCATTTTCCTAAAAGGTCAGTGTGAATTTATTTATGTTTCAGAGCCAAACATGAAATGCGTGGGCCATAAAGAGATTTCAGAAGAGCGGAATCACCAGAGATATGCTAATAAGAGAATAGTGACAGCCAAAGTGGAAAAAAGTGCAGTAGATCCACTTCCTGCTTTCCTTTGGGTCACACTTGCACAATAGAGTATAGGAGGCCACCTGGTGGTGAAATGAATCAATTAACCATTTAATACTATGCTGAAAAGCAAGAGAAACAGGCAGAGTTTGGGTTGTAACAACAGGAAAAGTACTGCTTAGAGCAAGATGATGATAGGCAACAGGTATACCTTATACAGCACACAGAGAGTTTAATTGGGAAATCATTAAAGTCTGTAGAACAAATTTACGTTCCAAAAGTGTTACCATGATAGTTAATGATTTATACCAGGGATTGGCAAACTTTTTCAGTGAAGCACCACATAGTAAACAGTTTAGGCTTTAGCCATAGAGTCACTGTCAAAATTACTCAACTCTGGCATTGTTGTGTAAAAGCAGCCATACACAATATATAAACAAATGCACCAGATTGTGTTCCAATAAAACTTTATTTACAAAAACAGGCTATGGGTTGGATTTGGCCAGCAGGTCAGTTTGCTAACCCAGGATTCTGTATTATGTATTGAGCATGTTCGAATCCACTAGTCGTTCTGCATTTGAAAGATGAGGCAGTCTGCTTCTGTAAAGATTTACAGCTTGGAACCCCTAGGGGGGAGTTCTGTCCTATAAAGTCACTATGAATTAGCAATGACTAAATGACAATTTTATTTATTTATTTTTTCTAGCTGAATCATTTATGTACATTACCTCATTGAATCCTAAGAATAACTTCTAGGGTGGGTGCCAGTATCCTCATTTCACAGGTTTGAAAACTGAAACTTTGAAAAGTTTCAATGATTTATTGGGAAATGACTAAGATCCTTCAAACTTAGAAGTGCTTTGTGTAGCCTCATGGTTATTTTTTCTCTGTGATTGTGGACACTTGTTGTTACCTTCTTTCCCATTTGTCTTGCAGCTGCTGCTTTTAGTTTCCCTTGATGTTGATTTTGCTCCTGTTTCCCTATCTCACATTCCCTTCAAATGTTGTCTCTTACTATCTCTTTCTCCATCACTTCTCTTATGTTTAAAAACTTTATGTCAGTTTTCATAACAACAGATGTAAGCAAGCATGGAAAAGAGACAAAAGCAATGTATTAAAAATATATAGCCAGATACACAACAAATAAGCCAAGGAAGCTGTCATACTGGTACGCTCCAAATGGAACGTGGGCCAAAAGCACTATGCTCACTCTTACATAAATAATATATTATACATCCACCGAGAGAAGAAGCAAGTCTGTCCCTAAATGGAAAGAGAATTCTTTTTTGGTCAGCATTTATATCTTTTTCTTTTTCACCCCTAAGTATACCCTATAGATTGTATCATTTTAGTCCACATTCCTCTTATAAACCATCCATGAACTATTTTATTAACGTTAATAAGAGAAAGTTGAAAAACCTGATGGCAAAATCCATGGGGCTTGTTAAAGCCCCTCAAGTATATGGATTTACAAGTGATCCTTTAATATTAGCATATTTTCCTTTAAAAAAGAATGGAAGCGGTTTCAGTTAGATGGAGTGTAGGCAAAACTGAAATAAAAGATTCAAACATTTTTCTTTTAAATTGAAAGAAAAACACTGCAAAAGCTTGAGGTGAAAAAGAAATGCAACTATATAGAAAACAGAGAGAAGAGGCTTAATTACAAAGCATGGATTCTGGCCAATTTGACAATTAAACCTAACAACAGAAGGGATTTACACTAGATATAAGAAGACTTTCAGGGCAGAGAGAGTTGTTAAATATTTTAATGGGAGGTTATGGAATTCCCTCTGGAAAAATCTATAATAGAGGACACATTCTCTCCTATCTGGAATGGATGAAAAATAATCCTTTAAAGAGAAAGAATGAAATAAAAGTCCTTTCAAGATCATGCACAGTCCTTAAACTCCAGGTAAAATTCTTACTTCCCATGAAATTAAATAATTATACAAAACATTTTCGAGATTCACTTTGGAAAATTTGGGAGAAAACAGCTATTAAGCAGGTGATTCAATTCAGAAAACATTTATTAAGTTCCAACTATTACCTAGCCCTGGGCGATGTCCACTTAGCAGGGCATAAGTCAGCAGCAGTGGGGGCAAGAGACAGGAAACATAATTATTCACTTCAGTTTTAAAAAAAAAAATCTTTGTGCTCCAATCCGCTTTCTGGAACCACCTATTTCCTGGACTTGATGAGCTCAAAACTCCCATAAGAGCTGGCTGTCACATGAGATTTCTGGCATAACTCATGGTATCCCTGGATCTTTTTGTAAACAGAAAAGGCTTCTGACAATGTTTCCATACTTTATTCCTCTTCCTAACTCAAACTTGGACGGATAGAGCCTCCTGAAACTATCATAAAAACTGATTATAAAATGCTAGCCAAATATGAATTCTTTTCCTATACTCCCATGTTGTAGAAAAAGATTTCAATTAGCTTAACTCTAGAGATTCATTTACATTTTAGTGAACATGAACAAATTTTCTTGTGGCTTATTAAAAAAAAAAACACTGGTGTTTCATAGAATGAGTCCTTTGGTGCCACAGGCAGAGGAGAGTGATGAAGAGAAGACAACAATCCTACAGAGAAAAATGTTTTTAATGCATATTTTCAAATCTCAGCCTGTCCCAGATGAGGAAAGTTGGGGAGCAAGGACAAAGTTCTGTGGGAAAACAGCTAACTCAAAAACTAGATACAAGCAGGAGCAGGAAGAAAATTCACCATAAACTTTGATCAACTTCTAATATTCAATGGTACGTTTTTTAATCTTTTCTTTATTGCTTAAAATCATTAGCGCTCACAATTGATCATTTAGTAAGAAAATATTAACAACAATATGAGAATTATTTTAAACATTATACTCAACTTACTGCCATTGAGTCGGATCCAGCTCCTAGCAACCCCTCCTTGAGTTTACCGGGCGGTATCACTACGGAAGTAGATTTCCAACCTTCCTTCCGAGGAGTGGCTGGTGGGTTTGAACTGCCAGCCTTCTGGTTAGCAGTCAAGTGCCTTAGGCACTACGCTACCAGATCTTCTTTAAATATTATAGAGAGTATACATATATTTTAAATTAAGGGGTAAGGAAATGTTTACAAATTATATTTCAGCTATGTCCTGGCATTATAGCAGTGCAATTTCAATTTTTTATTTCCATATTCAAAAGTAGTTAGTTACAGCTTGCAAAGATGAGCCAGTCTTTCCATGTTTCTTTCTCTCTTCCTCTCTCACTCTTTTTAGTCATAGCGGACTTGCATTAAAGACGCTGCCTGAGTCCAAATCTCACTGTTTTTTCTCATCCCTTCAATGATTACATGTTTAGAACCATAGACTCATCCGAAATCAAACCTATTTTTCTACGATGAATGTGTCAATAAGCTCACCTGCAAACTGTGGTATTAGAAACAATTTTATTGATATACCTACTATTTCTAACAACTGTTCATTTTCACCTACATCTATTACTCTATCTTTTAGTGTTTGCATTTGCACAGTACATGTCATCCTCATATGTGTTTGTTGTTTGTTGTTGTGTGCCATTGAGTCGGACTGACTCCTAGCGACCCCTCCTTGGGTTTCCGAGGCAGTATCACTACAGAAGTAGAATGTCCAACCTTCCTTCCGAGGATGTACAAATAACATACTGATATATGTCTACATGGGAGCTCTGGTAGCATAGTGGCTAAGACACTTGCCTGCTAACCAGACGGCTGGCGGTTCAAACCCACCAGCCACTCCTCAGAAGGAAGGTTAGGCAATCCTACTTCCGTAGCGATGCTGCCTCGGAAACCCAAGGAGGGGTCGCTATGAGTCGGGTTTGACTCGACGGCATATAACAACAACAATATGTCTACATAATTGAGAACACATCAGCGAATACTATGCGTTGCGGGATTGTTCAAGAGATTAGTTGCACATGTTGTTGTTGTTATGTGCCATCTAGTCGGACCCGACTCCTAGTGACCCCTCCTTGGGTTTCCGAGGCAGTATCGCTACGGAAGTAGATTGCCCAGCCTTCCTTCTGAGGAGTGGCTGGTGGGTTTGAACCGCCAGCCTTCTGGTTAGCAATCAGGTGCCTTAGGCACTATGCTACCAGAGCTCCCAATATGTGTTCCATTTATGTCACAGACACAGATGTCTTTTTCCCTCTCTTCCTCTCTCTCTCTTCCCTTCCTACCCTCGTTTTCTCTTCCTGGTATCAATCTAGCCAAATCTGAGTATTCTGAGCATTAGGAATTCCTCTTAATGTACTTTGGTTTTCATTTTTGTTTTGATATGCAATAGAAGAAGAGGCCATGAACTTTGAGACTCAAATCAGACTGAAATAGGATTATTTTCTTGAAAAGTAATGAATTGATACCCTGGCTCTGATTAAAAATTTAATTAATAGGTTATTGAATAAGCCTTACTGGAAATGTTTTTCAACATATTTTTATTGAATTTCTATTATGTACTTGGCACTGTTCAAGAGACTGGAGGTACATCAACAAATAAAACAAACACAAATCTTGCCCTCTTGGAACTTAGAATATAACTACAATTATAATAATTCATCTTTGAATTTAGTCCACAAGGTCCAAATTTATCATTATTTTTAAAATATATATTTAATTAATAACAAAGTACTCATAATTCTTCTCAAGGCAGGCTCTCTCA
Organism: Orycteropus afer afer; assembly: GCF_000298275.1. Lineage (NCBI taxonomy): Eukaryota > Metazoa > Chordata > Mammalia > Tubulidentata > Orycteropodidae > Orycteropus > Orycteropus afer. The sequence continues at coordinate 2,544,110 of NW_006921638.1, read as the reverse complement.
GGGAGAAATTGTGAGTATTAGAAGGGGTAATACTATTGTAATAAAGGTAACAAAATCCAATATGCTATGATTTATACATAGAAATATGCTCCAGACCAAAACTTGGCATACATGAGGAATTTTTTTATAGTTATTTATATATGCATGATTTAAATACCTTGGGACTACCAGCATATCTGGTCCAATGAATCTGGCTTCATCCAAAATCAATTATGATGAAAGATTTTTTAAATTAAACAAGTAATACTTTATATACATGTGTATACAAGTAAATGTCTATGCATAAACACACAAACACACATTTCACAAAGTCCCAGTTTTCAATGACTACAATGAGATGACAAGGGGAATAGCACAAATCACAAATTTTCTTTATGCAAATGTCTATGAGGATATGGAATCAACTCCTAAGGAAAGCAGTGGAAATAATAAGTTTAGAGGAGTTTCAGGGGTGCATAGATATCCTTCTGGAGAAAGGTTGGAGCTCTATCACCTGGGAAGGTTTAGAAGAAAAATTAAAATTAACCCCAAAGTGGTAAGAATGCAGAAAAAAGAAAAAGAAAACAAACAAACAAAAACTCTGTGTATGTGTGTGTGCATGTGTGTTGTGTCTTACATAAATGAGTCAAGGTTCAGAAAGAAGATCATTCTTTCCCTTTTAGGTTACCCCAGTGTGCCTCATTAGAGATAGAGTGTTACAGAATGCCTAGTTTAAGAATGTATGAGCTTCATACATGACCACATTATTAAAAATATGCTTGAAAATGCCCTTGTTTCCACGAACTGCAATTGCTTCCTCCACATGACTGAAAAAAAAAACGGTTTTTCTGCAAATGGTATTCCTATAGAGCATCTCTGTGGGGACCCTTCTTCAGTAACTCCCTTTGGCAATGACAGAAACCATGAGGTTGAATCCTCCTAGGGTAATGCTACCTTTATTGCATCTCCCCAAAACAAAAATATTTTTCAACTTTAGCTTTCTTGAATCTGATAAAATACAGAGGCTCCTGTGAGGCTCAACATGGCAATATTTCCCCAGGGTGCTGAGGGGCTTGAGAAAGTTTTGGGGCTTTAATAGAACAGTCTGATGATTGGTTAAGAAGCCAACCCAAGTCCATCATATTTTCTCTGCAGATGTACTATCTAAGATTTAGGACATATTTCTTTCTATTTTAGCACAAAAACTCATGTCAAGGGAGGAAATAACGTTCTTGAAAGAATCTACCCATTGTGTAGGAGAGGAGAAAGACCAACAAATATTTCTAGCTTTCTATTTTTCAGGCACATGGTAGGGCTGCACTTCCCCACCCACTTTGAAGCTGGGTGGGGCCACGTGATTAGTTCTGGCAATGAAAGTGGTACATGTCTTCTAGTTGGAGGGTTTAATGGCCAGAGTGAGATCCTCCAGAGCTCTCTTTTTGCCAAAATGAAGGAATATTTGAGAAGTTGGCTGCTTTTTTAATCTGAGTGTAAGAGAAAGGAAAATTCCAAGTTGAGACCACAGACAACATATGATGAACGTGTAGTATGCTTGAGAAAAAACTGTCATTTTAATCCTCTGAGATTTGGGGGTTGTGTGTTATCTCAGCATATCCTAACTTAACCTGACTGAGGAACTAGTTGTGTCTTTTAATCTAGTCATTTCACTTCTGTAACTCAGGCTTCAAGCTCATGAAATGGGGAAAATAATGTGTGTATGTTCCAGGATCACTGACAGCATTAAATAAAGCAATGTGAATATGGCATTTCTTGCTCAGTAAATGGTATAGTTTAACCAATGTTAGTTTCCTTCTCTCATGCACACCCACACACACATACATACACCCACACTCACACACATACATGCATATATATGGACACATTTCCCTCTTTATCAAATGGTGAAATTGGCAACATTTGTTCTTGGTTCCTTTCTTCGGATTTCATCTCTCTACCCACTCTATCTTCCCCTCCCAGTGCCCTTTCATTTAAACTAAATGTTAAAAATGAAATATAATTCAGTGTCATTCTTTTAAGGAGCTCTGGTGACACAACAGTTAAGTACTTGGCTGCTATTCAAAAAGTTGCTGGTGTGAACTCACCCAATAGCTCTAGAAGAGAAAGATGTAGTAATCTGCTCCCATAAAGATGACAGCCTAGAAAACCCTAAGGGACAGTCCAACTCTGTCACATGGGGTCACTATGAGTAGGAATAGACTCTGAGATATATAACAACAACTATCCTCCCACCCCATGGAATATTTGCATCTAGTAGAGTGATTTTCTTTTTTAACTACCGCTACCAAAGACATGAATCTTTAGGATGCAGTTTGAGACAGAATGGACATTTTGTAAGGGACATAACTGGGTTGGATGTTTCTCGGGCAACTAGAAATATTCTGTATCAACTTGATAGCAGCTATGAACACCAAGGTTAGACACGGTAATGAAGTAAGGATAAGAATGAAGGAGGTCGATGAATTTAGGTACGAAAACATTCATTATGATTGAGCTTTTCCTTTCACTTCCCGCCAGCCTATTCTAAAGAGGTGCTAGGACTTCTTTTGGAAAATTATCTAGACAGTTCTCTTGTTCTACCTCCTGCTTTAGGAATACAGGAATTACATTCTGATGAATTGTGAAAATTAGAATGATAAAAATAAAATATTTGGACTATATGTATATATAAAACACTTCCTTGTGGCTATAGTTATGATAACCAATGATTCCTGATGTAATTACATGGAACATTAAACCTAACATTTATCCTTTTTAAATAAGACCTCTTTGTCAGTGATAATACTTGCTTTTCATCTTTAAATTTCAGTACTTTTTCTCTCTCTCTGTAACAAAATAAATAACATCCAATTCACACCATGGTTGTCTGTAAAGATTAATCACATATCACACACACACACACACACACATATATGTATGTATGTATGTATTTAGTTTCAGACCAGATTGGCCTGAGTGTATGAATGTAGCCAGTAAAGATAGATCATTTTTAAAAATATGAAATGCTAAAAACTAGGTGAGGAATATTTCCATTAAGTCACTGACCTGAAACATACTCATATTATTGAGTAGTTTAGGAGTCAAAGGTGGCAGTGAACCAAATACTCTTTCTTATTAGGAATTTAAATATTCCTCTAATTTATTTTATAGAAACAAGAAAGAAATCTACAAATATCTAGGGTTGAAGCCAAAGCTCTCAGCTTACCACAGGAGGGAATACTGCACATTCACATCTAATTAAGTAAAAGTCATTTTTCAAAAAGTTAAAGGCTGAAATTTTTGCAATTTAATCCAAAAATTTATTAGCAAACTCTAATGATTATCCAGCTTGCAATTAATAAAAGCTCCCAAACAGGTCAACTCATTTAAGTGCTATCTGTAATCATTTGGATTTTAACATGATGGTTATTACTTATTACCCTGAAACCAAGCAGCACAATGAGATATTGATTACTTTTAACCTTTAGATCCAAGGATTCAAGAAAGGTCAGAGGAGGGGAAAACTCTACCTTTCTTGGCTGGCAAACATACTATAGCCTTCAGGAGAATTCAAATGATTCCCATTGGCCAAGTAGATCCAAGATTAGTTTATTCTCTGGGCTGACAAGAAATGATGATGCTTTTAAAAATAACACTCAGCACATATTTAGTGAACTATTACATTTATATAACCAATGGCCTCAGGTTGTGCTTCACATCACAGCAAGTCTGAGGTTGTTAACCCTTTAACAAGTTATGTTCTTGAAAGCATCTTTGTTGGAACGAGATATTAAATGTAGTAGCTTTAATTGGAATAAACTCATCTCATTAAAGAAAGATCTCTTGTCAGTTCCAAAAGGCTGAGCACAATCATTGACCACAGTTGGCCACTAGCATTTCTTTTGGTTTCTTTTTCCATGACAGCATTTAGAAACATTTTTCACATTTGTGCCACTGAAAAGCAATGAGTTCTAGGTTATAGTCCAGCAGAATTATGGGCAAGAGAAACATAACTGCTATGTGTTAAATTAATTTGCAGAACACTTGGCATCATTATTGCCAAGTCGTCAAATTGTTCCAAGTTGTTCCGGAAGGTTGTTATTAATAGTATGTTTTCTGAGGAAAGTTCTGTCTACTTTTGGAACCGCATTTCTGTTGCCAGGGAAACTCCTTTAAGCACAGTTTTCTAGGAGCACACTGCTGCTTTTGTTTGCCAGTGTCCTATTCATATCATCTAAGTAAGCGTTTTGCATGCTCCAGCCTTTAGTCTCAAATGTTGAAGGTTTAGCCCATTTAAGTTGCTTTTTCAAACACAGCTAATGCCTGCTATGATTTCCCTCTCTCCCTTTCTCCCCCTCGGACTCTCCATCTCCAGACTCCCTCTCTCCCCACCTTCTTTCCACTCTCCCTTAACATATACTAAACTCTTACTAGTCAAGGTTTATTTTTTAAAAATAAACAGTTACATTACAGGAGATAGTTTTCACAAGTTTTTGATAAATTAACTTTAATTTGAATAATAATTCCATAGGTTGTAGCATTAGTCCTTCAAGTGTTAATTATCTTTTCATTCTAAAATTAATGTAGTCATTTCCTACTGACTCCTCTACCCCATTTATTGAAGTACTCAGGAAAACATGTCATTGAGTCCCGAGCCAGCGCCGTTGTTGTGATTAAGCGTGGTCACATGGTCCATCTCTGCCAAAAGGAGGGCTCTGAGAAAAGGTGACAAAGACAGTGATTTCCTGTCAGCAAAGAGTACGACAGGGCTGTCTAGAAGTGATGCAAATGAGGGGAACTTTCCCCACAGCTTGTTTGATCCACTCTGGGCTAGAGCAGGCCAGGCAGGCCAGGGAGAGAGGGAGACGCACAATGCAGCAGAGGCGAGCCCAGAGAGAGCCAATGCACCTTCCGGACAGTAGCTCACCCGCCAGGGAAAAAATCTGCTGGCGGGGCTTCTCTTCCTTGCCCCCTAACATACAGAGCCAACTATTTCTTGGCATCCTATTCTCTTAATACGCTTCAAATTTTTTTTTTTTTTTTCCTTTTCTTTTTGAAAAAGTGATTCAGTTAGGAATTAGGAGATCTGGCATGAACAGAGTTACATATATTGTTCAAAAAACACATCTTTCATTTTCTTCTACACTTTTTTAGAATGAGTTTCGCTCTCTCTAAAATACACACACACATATATATGCACACCACCAGCCACTCCTAGGGAAGGAAGGTTGAGCAATCTACTTCCGTAGTGATACAGCCTCGGAAACACAAAGAGGGGTCGCTATGAGTCGGGTCCGACTCCACGGCAAATAACAATAAAAATAACTACACTAAACTCACTACCATCAAGTCGTTTTGGACTCATAGTGACTCCCATTGGGTTTCTGAAGCTGTAAATCTTTATGGAAGTAGATCGCCCAGTCTTTCTTTTTTAGAGCAGTTGGTGAGTTTGAACCGCTGACCATCAAATTAGCAGTCAAGTGCTTTATCCACTACTCTACCAGAGCTCCTATATATATATATATATATGTGTGTGTGTGTGTGATATGTATATTCATGTGTGTGTATATATGTTATATATATAAATATATATACACACACATATATAATATATATACATAATACATGTGTGTATATATGTTATATATACGTATATATACACACATATATAATATATATATACATATATACACACACACACACATATATACATATATACAAAGATATATATATACATATATATATATAAAGGAGCTCTGGTAGCATAGCACCTAAGGCACTTTGGCTGCTAACCAGAAGTCTGGTGGTTCAAACCCACTAGCCACTCCTTGGAAGGAAGGTTGGGCAATCTACTTCTGTAGTGATACCACCCCAGAAACCCAACGAGGGCTCCCTGTTAGTCAGGTCTGACAACAGCACATAACAACAATAAAACATATATAGTATATATGTACACACATACATATGTATATGTGTGTGTGTACATACACACACGCACACAAATACTGAAGTATTCACTACAAACATTGATTCATCAAAACTGAAGTTAATATGACAGTTACTCCAAGGACTTTTTGAACTTTAACAAAAATGGAACAAATTCATTTCTAGATAGCAGGGGAGACTGTATAGGTGTTTCCATTCTGATCACTTTAAAAATGACTAGATAATGTTATTTGAAATATTAAAATGATTTTAAGCATATTCTTACTTTAATGGAGACTTAATCTAACATACAATTAAGCTATATAATTAATCTACTGAGAATGAAGTAAAAATTATCATTAAGTTCTTACGTCTGATATATCTGGGTACACTTTTACCTTGACTGCTTCAATAACTAGTAATTTGTTTCATTTTGAACAATCAAGGTAGCAATGTAAAATTTGGTACTGAAATTCTAGTGTAAGGCCTAATTAACAGAATTTAATTTTTCGACATGTATTTCTATTCTGTACACCAACGTGTGAAGTTAAAAAAAAAAAAGTTAATGTACTTTCTTCTGTTTTAAGCTTAGCTACACTGTGGCTTGTACCATGAATTGGTCTAGCATTACCTTTTTAGAGGCTGAAGATCCTTAAAGTTCAGTCACAAAGATATCAGCCACATATGAAATTATTTAGCTCAATCTGGCCAAGAGCAAAATGAAAGAGATCTATTCCAGAGGGTTGAAATTTGTGGATTTATAAGACATAGAGATAGAGTGATTAATCTGTTTTCTATGATCAGTTCATAGCTATGACACCATCTCTTTGGCATCAATGGTTATAAAATAGCAAGTCAACTATATCCTACTTTTTTTTGTTTACTCTACATTTCTTATTCTCCAAAATTTCTAATCCTTTTAGGTACTTGTATTTCTTTTAAAAGTCAAAATGCATGTCTTTTAACACATACCCAGATTCTATAAAGTAATATTTTCCCCTACTCCTTAAAAAGCTCATCTCTTTCTCTTTTTTTCTTTTTTCTTTTGGTGTTTAGCTTTTTTCATTTGTTTATATTTGGCTTTTAGCATTTTCTCATCTATCAGTCCATCAACCTATCTACCAATGGCATGATTTTAGTCTACTCCTTCACTGTTTTTTTGTTTGATTAACTTTGTATTAACTAATTTTTGTTAACTGTTTTTCTTTCTCTCCAATCCTTCTGTTTTTTCCTTTTTTCTAATATATGATAATGACCTCCTCTCTTATTAATCCCAGCTGGCCAAACTTTTATCAAAAGGAGCCACCTTTTGGTGACAGCTGTGCTCAAAATTTCTGTAACATTACCTGGTAACAAAGCCAGAGAGAAAGAATTGATTCACTTATTAGAAGTCTTACGGTTAGAAATTTACTTGTAAGAAATAATATAGTTAGAAATTTCTTGACCTTACTATGTTGTTGTTGTTATGTGCCATCGAGTCAAACCCGACTCATAGCGACCCCTCCTTGGGTTTCCGAGGCAGTATCACTACGGAAGTGGGATTGCCCAACCTTCCTTCCGAGGAGTGGCTGGTAGGTTTGAACGGCCAGCCATCTGGTTAGCAGGCAAGTGTCTTAGCCACTAAGCTACCAGAGCTCCCTGACCTTACTATAGCCTCTTATATTTAGAAAAATCTTAAAAGATGTTTTAATATCTAAATATCAAGATAAACTTAATTCTTTTAAAAGAAGAAGTGTTATGCTTTTTCTCATGTAAAATGTAAATTATGCAACTGAGCACATTTTCCTTTTTGCATTCATCACCAGGAAACTCAGAATAGAAGTTGGGGGATCATTTTTAGTAGCTATATAGGATTTTCCATCATATGTACCAGCATATTAACTTTTGTCACAGAAGTAGCTCTAGTTGGTGCATTTTTCCCAGTTCTTACTTGTATTTCTATTTTTAAAATATTTTTCTTATTTTCATGTGGAATATCTGCAGCAGGGTGAAAATGTAACCTATTTAGTAAGCATCTTATTATGCAAAATCAATGGCCTTTTTCTTTTTGCATACAAGTTCCCTTTTGCATTCCTTTTTCCTTATACTTGGATAATACTTGGGAACTCTGGTGGTGCAGTGCCTAAGGCATTTGACTGCTAACCAGCAGGCTAGTGGGTTTGAACCACCAGCCACTCCTCAGGTAGCAATACAACCTTGGAAACTCAAGGAGGGGGCACTATGAGTCTAATCAACCGGATGGCAGTGAGTTTGATTTGTTTTGTTTTGTTTTGTTTTTGGTTAATATTTATGCCAAAGAAAAAAAATACAGGAAACCTGCAATTTTTTTTTTCCCCATGAAAAACATGAGTAATTCAGTTTCAAAATGAAGTATAAAATCTTCAGAATAAGCACGCTAAAAGTATAAAGATTTTAGATGAAATAAATGCAAATTTCATATTATTTTTAAGTTGGAAGGGACTTTAGAAATCATACAATCCTACATTTTATAGACATGGAACAGCTAAATGATTTAACTCAAGGAATAAATTTATAAATGGACTGTTTTAGTGAGTTTCTTACTATTGTTCAATTGTAACAATAATCACCCAACTGCAGCTTCTGAATTTGGCCCATGAAATTAACCCTTGGACACTGGAACCCCATACCAATCCAGAATTACTAGGGGCTCTGTTGTCCATGCTCAGTAGATAGTAGAGAACTGCCAGTACTTTGTGGACAGGTAAGGAGTCCTGGCAGGGGACCCCCCTCAAAATACTACAAAGTTAGCTGTGACCACTGGGGAGGGCATTATGACAGCAATAGCAGCAGCAGGAGCCTGAGCTATAACTGTGACTGCTGAAACGCTTTCAGGTCACTCAGTCTATAAAACTTACAGGATGGAGGAGGAGGTGCCTTGAGCATCCATCAGCTCAAGAATAACGCCACCTTTGATCTGCAGAAATGAAAAAATGGAACTTTTCCTTTGCAAGTGGGTTTTAAATATTTCTCCATTAATAGTTAATGCACATGCAGACCAGCAGAGTGACAGCTCCCCATGATTATGAATTCTAGCTTTGTAACTCTAGTTTAAATAGGAGCTGAACTTTCAAAATCACGGTGGTTACTTTTGACAAATTAAATTGTCCTATTTAGGAAAGTAGGAGGAATGCAAAGAAAGAAAGTGAGAGAGTAGGAGCAAATTCTCCTTGGAGGTGATTCTTCGACTATAGTGTATGTGGGGAAAGAACTATGTTTGCATTTTCTGGGCTGATGGTACTGCCAATGTTTATTAGAAAATACCTCCAGAAGGTACTTATTCACAGTTGGAGCAAGACAGAGAAGGGAGAAAGGCAGACAGCAATAAGGCTTACTGTCTCAAAATAAAGAAAGTATAATTAAAATTTGGACTCGATATTATAAAAAAGTCAAGGAAAGGTTTACACATGGAAAGAACCTTTCTTTGATGTTTATGGGGGATGGGTGGGGAGGGAAAGGAAAATTACTAACTAGGAAGACCAAAAACCAACCAAATTCTTTGTCATTTAGTCAATTGCAACTCATAACAATCCATAGGGTTTTTGAAGGCTGTAAATCCTTATGGAAATCTGGTGGGTTTGAACCACTGATCTTCTGGTTAATAGCCAGATGCTTTACCCACTGCACCACCAGAACATAGTATTAACTAGTATGTAAGAGACGTGTATTAATTTTGGTGAAGGGATAAGCAACACAGAAAAGGTAGGTGACCAGCACAGTATCACTAAGGAAAAGGAAGACACAGAAAGGTGCCCAGCAGTTACAGACAACAAAGGTAAACACTATTACATACTGCCAAAAATTCAGGGAGGCCACATCTTCTGACCTCCTCTAACCCCATAAGACAGAATCACCATCAGCAGCCCAAGGCCTCTGCCTGCAAGGCCAGATATGCTGCTTCCCTCCAGCCCTTTCATCAACCCTGACACCAACCATTCCTCCCACAGCACCTACCACCTCTCTACTGGGTTCAATAATTTGCTGTAGTGGCCACACAGAACTCACAGATTATGCAGTTTATTGGGGAAGCACCAGGCTACAATTCAAGTTCAGGAACAATGCCCAGTCTCTCTCAGCCAACAGTCTCTTTTAGTCTTTCTCCCAGTAATGCACATCTCTTGGTGTCTCCCTCTCAGCAACGTGTGTCTCTCAGGAGTGCTTTTCTCTCAGCAGCACATCTTTCTCAGCCAGCAATCAAAAAGACTCCTCCTGCCTCTGGAAGGGCTCCTTTTGAGCCTGGCAGAGTAGCCCAAGCCAACCAATCCCAACATCAAAATTCTATACACCTGAGAGAGCTAACTTCCCAGAAGACTGTTTCTTGTCATTCTCAACAGAAATACTGCAGGTGGATAACTTTAACAATCAGAAGCTACTCAGTTGCTCATGGCAAATTCTACCATGGGGTTTACAAAGACTTATGGCTAGAAAAGCCACACTATGTAATTTACTACACTGCACATACACAATACTGCATTATCAGTAATAATAAACATTAAGCCACATGTGGATACATAGGTAGACAGGCAAGATGATCAGGTATGGGTAGGTGAATGAGACTATACCCATGACCATAGACAGGTTTGGCAGACAATATTTCTACATAAGTATTTTTATATGCTGTAAAAATGTTCATATATATATATATGTATATGTGTGTGTGTATATGTATATGTGTGTGTGTGTGTGTGTGTGTGTATATATATATATATATAATAGAGCTAACAGGACAGTTATGAAAACTTCTTAACCATAACCAAATACCTTGAGGGAATGCGGACTCAGGACCATGGTCATGGGTGACATCAAGCTCAGTTGGCACAACATAATCCACAAAACATTGCTCTACATAACTACTTTGGTGAGTAGTGATGGGGGTCTTCAAACTTGCGAGCAGCCATCTAAGGTACAACTATTGGTCTCTCTTCATTTGGGGCAAAGAAGGGTGAAGACAACCAAAGATGCATGAAAACATTAGTCCAAAGGGCTAGTGGACCACATGAAACTTAGCCTCCATGTCCCTGAGACCAGAAGAACTAAATGGTGTCTGGCTATCAATACCAATCACTCTGAAAGGGGATCAAACAACTCACTGCCTTGGAGTTGGATCCGACTCATAGTGACCCCTCCTTGGGTTGCTGAGGTGGTGCTTGAACAATTTCTCTCAGAAAGATCAGCACAAGGCCGGTCCCCGCGAGGCGGAGGTTAAAGATGTCCAAAATGTCCAAACTACCATACCACTCCATCATTTCGGACATTAACTCCTCCTCCTCCTCCTCCCAGTAATTTCCCCAGTCTTAGGGTTCTGTATTTCGCTGTAACGCCTCACAGAACTCACAGACACCCAAGGGTTCATCTCACGTAGTAGTGGTGGAGGCTGGCAGGCTGGTTTTCCCGGGTCCGTGAGTAGGTCTGGCGTCTCCTCCCAACTCTAGGTGTTTGATGAACCGTGATCAGCAGATCAGAAGACGGCCGCTGTCCCAAATCCAGGGGTGAGACAAGGATGATCCAAGACACAAAACCAGAGCAAGAGGAGGGCGAATCTTCCCAGGAAATTAGTAGGTATACCCTTAGGGAAGCTAAGGGTGGTGATTTGAATTATTATACCCTCCAGCAAGGAAGGACTCAAGATACATTCCTCCTGTGTTGCCCCAACAGAATTAACCTAAATCCCATCACAGAGTCGATTGCCAGTCATTATAGGGAATGACTACTACCAGCTGCCCAGCCAAGTTGATACCTGACCTTAACTACCACACCACCCCAAACAGGCATAGATAATGGGATTTACAAAACATCACAGAATGGAGGACAATGGCTAGAAGGGCCACATCAAGCAATTCACTGCAGGCAATATCACTACAGAAGTAGATTGCCCAACCTTCCTTCCAAGGAGTGGCTGGTGGGTTTGAACTGCCAGCCTTCTGGTTAGCAGTCAAATGCCTTAGGCACTACGCCACCAGAGGACCTTTGAATATTTGCAAGGTTAATAAGCTAGCATCTGCAAATAACCGCCTATAAGATTTGGCCAATTAATCAGCATCCAGTCACTCAAGAGGCTCAGCCCCACCTTAAGAACGCCACTTTCAGGAAGTACAAAAGCCAGTAAGTTAGGAAGTTGGTCATTTTTCCATTCCTCAGGAAGGACCCATCTCCACTCTTTCCATTCTTTTTGGAGATGCACATTCCTTTTAATGGCCCTTCCCACTCCCAGGGAGAGGTCCATTTTTCCTATGGAAATGTACTCTAGCTTTCAATAAAGGCTGGGAGCTCTGGTGGTGTAGTGCCTAAGGCATTTGGCTGCTAACCAGAAGGCTGGTGATTAAAACCCACCAGCCACTCCCCAGAAGGAAGGCTGGGCAATCTATTTCCATAAAGATACCACCTTGGAAACCCAAGGAGGAGTCACTATGAGTTGGGTCCGACTCTACAGCAATGAGTTTTGGTTGTGGTTTTCAATAAAGGCTTGGATGCTTGTGTGATTGATGCCTTGTTAAATTAGTTTGTTAAACTACTGCTGGTGGAACACCACTGCTTGCTATGAATCACCTGGGACTGCTTGCTCATGGATCATTTGCTCATGAAGTAGGACTAGGCCAGGGAGAAAGGGGGTTTCTTCTCCTTGGATAATAAACCTACTTTGGTGAGTAGTGACTGGGGTCTTAAGCGCTTTTGAGCAGCCATCTAAGATGCAGCTAATGGTCTCCTCTTGTCTGAAGCTAAGAAGAGTGAAGAAAATCAAGGGCATTTGGAAACAATTAGTCCAAGGATATGATGGACCTTGACTGAGATCAGAAGAACTAGATGGTGCCTGGCTACAAATGCCAACCACTAGAGAAGAGATCAAAACTGGCAATCCTGGATACAGTGGGAGGAAAAACATGGAACAAAATTCAAAAACACAGTAATGACCAGAATTACTGGATGGATAGGGTCTGGTGGGACCCCCTTTGGCATATACTTCAGGCCTGGGACAGGACTCACTCCCAAATACTGGCTCTCAGCCCAACAGAAGAAAGACTTACATGCAGAACACCCAACCCAGGGTGATGCACTGACCTACTCTATGGAGATACACCCCTTGGAGCAATCGGCCATGGGGCAGCATTCACATGGAGGGAAAGCTAGACAGACGGGAGTGCATAGTTAAGAAGGGCATATGGGGGGGGGGTCACAGAGAAGGGAGGAGAGGAGTGTAGGTTAGGGTTGAGAATGGTAATTGGGATGTGAAACTAAATGTACATGAACTGGTGAATGTAAAACAAATTTTGCTCTGTAAATTTGTACCCAAAGCTTTGCATGCACATACACACACACACACACACACACAAGAATTAGGTTATTCTTAGGATGCTATGGTTTAGAATTACAAAAAAAAAAAAAAACAACAGATCTTAAATTTCTAACAATTCAAACATAAACTACATTTCAAAATTCATTATAGTATTAAGGTTTCTAAATTATGTCAGGAGTCCCTGGGTGGTGCAAATTTTTAACTTGGTAAGCTGCTACCTGGAAGTTTGGAAGTTCAAGTCTACCCAAATCAACTCAGAAGAAAGGCCATGGGATCTATTTCTGAAAAATCAGCCATTGAAAACCCTATGGAGTGCAGTTCTACTTTGACACACATGAGGTCACCATGAGTAGGAACTGACTCTAAGGCAACTGGAAAGTTATGTCAGGTTGTGTCAATATATTGTTTCCTGTTAACTCCAATTATTTTCCTTTGTAAGTTCCATGGGTATTGTCCTGGCGTTGCATGACTGAGATAGCACAACAGGCACTTCGGTCAGGAAGGTTCCCAAATGAACTCTGGAGCATGTGTCTGCCAGTTTCATATCTAGCAGTTAAGTCCAGGTGACTTTCTGGTAGAAATCAGAATATATAGTAAATAGGTAAAATTAGGAGGTAGTACCTAGTGTGAAAAGGCTAAATAAGATTTACTGTCACTGATACCATTTTCCTAGATTGTCTCTAGCCCAATATTTCCAAATATGGGCCTGGAGATCAATTTAGGACTGAGCAATGCATGAATCAGGGTCTGGGAAGGACCACGTGTGCCAGTGAAGGAGTTGAGTGATGAAATACAGAGGTCCACCGTTTCCTGCAATTTAACATCACTCGGTTGAAGGTTTCCCTTAAAAGTTTCACCCTCATCCTTTTCATTAATGAAGAGGGATCTTCAACCTCTTTTTCATCCTTCATCCTTTTACTCAACAACTGATCGTTCTATATCAGCTATGCAAGGTGCTTTTCTTAACAAAGCAAAGAAGACAAGTGTAAGGTATTCTTAGTGTTATGGAAGTTTCTAAAAGAATGAAGATAATGAACCTAATTAAAAGTAGACATGTTTACCCAAGGCCTGAGAATGAAGAGTTAGCGTTTTGACTCAAGGAGGGTTTTAAATATAGAGGAAAGAAAAAGAAGAAAAAATTTAGTAAGAAAATAAGTAAATCTACTTGGCAGAGAGAAGACAGGTGAGATGAACTGGATGTGCTGTGAAAATGCATAATTAGTACAAAGGGAAATGAAAAAACAGGTTCTTCCTCAAGACAGTGACCACTAAGGAATCTCATAGTTTAGAGGGAAACCCAACAGTTATGCAGTGGTTCAGGATCCCAAGAGATAATGACTCTCTCTACCTGTAAGGGAAGCATTTGGAAATGGGTTGAGCCCTACTGAGTTGTCACAATGACTGGGGAACATGAATTGCAAATGTTCTGAAGTTCAAGAGATAGTTAGCAAAAAGTCGAATGGACTCTTATCAGATGAGAAATGCTGATAAATCATCTTTTTTGACATCAAAATGGTTAAAATAGCCTGAAATGGTACCGAAAGTCTAGTAAGACTTGAGATCCAATAGAAAAGCTTAACTCCTCCAGGGATTTTTATGATCAATAAACTCTAATTTTTTCCTACTGAAGATGTCTGTTCAGTAGATTCCTAGAAAAGCAGATTAGAACAGCTGAATGGGATGCTGAAAATGTTGAGCAAATGGAAAGTTAATGCTGCTCTAATGAGCTGGTATATGCTAAGCATCTAAAGGCAGAAGGATGATGATTGGACGTGAGTCATAAATAAGAACCCTAGTAAAGAAAATCTTTGGAAAAATACTATAGCCCAGAAGTACTGAGTGGGTGGGATAACGGCTTACAATCTGCTAGACTGGGAATTTTCAGGCTGAGCACTTATAAGGAAACTAGAAGAAAAAGAAGACTGTGTTTTTTGTTCAATGATTTCCTATTAATTGTGATGTAAATTGTATGGATATGATTTTCACAAAGAATAGCACTGTTTTTGAGAAAATAGCAGCTTATTGGCAAATACGAGATGTATCAAGAAGAAAAAGAAATGTTTTTTGACATTATGAGTGAAATAAAATCTGAGATGTCTTACAATGAAGTAATCTTTTGTATTTATTTTTCCTGTTTGTGTCAAATTTTAATGCATCAGCTTTAGTAATAAAACAAATATTACTCTCACTAAATTAAGATAAATTTATATAAAATTTTCATATGTAATTATCGAGCCTGACATGAACCGTACAATCACCTAGCTTTAGTTCTTTCAGGTTGAGATTTTACTCTGAGAGTGTGCTGTGCCGGAAGATAGATTAGGTACCTTTGTTACTAATGTGGACAGCTATCCATACAGAAAACTGCTAATAGTCACCAAATTCAATTAATGTTGGAACAAATTCTCTAGAGAGTACGCTGTCCCCCCATTTGCTGAGTCTCTGGGGAGTTTACATCTTTTCTTAACTAAGATGAATCCCAGGGAACATTAATTAAAGTCGACCAGGACTTGGAAAAGTACAAATCTCTCTGGAGAGAAGAGGTAAAAGTTAGGATAATATATGAAAGAAAAGGTAACCTAAAATAATAAATTGAAAAAGAAAGAAAACAACTTTCATTTGACCTTGAATGTACTTCTTATTCTGTAAGAAATTTTAAAAAGCTAGAGGGTAGTTGTTTCTTGTCATTATACTGTTGCTGATTCTGTGGTTAGTTATTAATTTTATTTTTTATGATTCACAATCTGCTCTTTGAAATATGCCATATGCTCAAAGCAATTCAAGGATGACAACTGTCAGAATTACTCCAATAAAAATTGCCTAAATGAGGAAGATTTACTGCGGTCTGATATTTCAGCGGAAAGTCCTCTTCCCTCCCCCGACAGCTTTTTCAGGCACTGTGAAGCTTGCAGCCATTTTTCAGTCAAAATCACATGGCTGTTTTGTAGGAACTTTTAAGACTATTTGTTAAGTGGAACTGGTAAAACACACTAGGCTAAGGGTGAATTAGCAGACATAGAAAACAATATAGATATTTATTAGATGGATTGTCTGCAATCAATACGTGAGTTCCAAGACAGTTTTCTTAAACCACATGCAAATGTATTGACTTAGTATGACAACGTCTGCTTTATGTATCACTAATAAACATTAAATTGGATGAGTCCTGTACCCTGGCAAGCAGCAAACCAAACCAAAGGCACATTTCTTTTTTTTCTAAGAAGACCTGAGAAGTGGATAAAATCCTACCTGAGTGCTCCAATCAAAACACATTTTGTTAAGTGTTACCAGTCCATTAATCTATCCTTTGTTTCAGTCTATTTATTAATACAGTTTCATTTATTGTTATTCATCTCGAAGATAAATCTTTGTCCTTCTATAGAATTACACCAAATAGAATGTGATAAAGGGAACTTTCTTGCAATTATGACGTTGGTGCAGCCTGTCAGCACTCAAGTGATGGAAATGAGTTTGGGGACAAGGAAGAGAATTGTAGTAGACACCACAATACATACAATGAACACAGAGACACCCTGAGAGAGAGAGACTTGTCAGGCTAATCAGATCTTCCACAGCAAAGTAAAGGTAGGAAAGGTAGCACTAACCTTGTAAAGATGCTGCTGCTGCTCCTCTGACATCATCAGGTCATGGCTGTCCATCACAAGGGACTCCATGTCAATCAGCCAATCCCAGAGCTCCTGATATTCTGAATCAAAGTCCAGAAGCCTGTAGACGAGGCACAAAATGTATTATGCATAAATACAGTGTAGTTGTTAAAGTCTGATATTAGAATAATATATTCTTGAAAACTCATGATGTTCCTAGGTGATTCCTATAAAAAAGAGAAGGGAAAAATCCTCTGTGTGGTTGCAAAATAGGACTCAGGTCTGTGACACAGCCACTGCTTGGATTCTGAAAACATAACATGTGGTTTTGATGCTTACTTATACTTTGGACATGTCATGGCAATTTCCATTTGCTAAACCTTACTGAAGATTTGCAGGTCTGGAACAAAAAAACCATTACTATGTCCTTGAAAAGGAGCATTGGCATATTTAACAGACTGAGAAATGGAGGATCAGTGATTTGTGGAAAGTTACATAGCCCAGAATTTTGAGTAAGGATTAAAAAAAAAAAAAAAGCTGTTGCCACCAAATCTATCCCAACTCATAGTAACCCCATAAGACAGAGTAGAACTGCTCTATAGGATGGCTAAGGCTGAAATTTTACTGAAGCAGACGATCACATCTTTCTCCCATGGACCTGCTGGTAGATTTGAACCACTTACCTTTTGGTTAGCAGTCTATTTTTTTTAAGCACTGTGCCACCAGGGATCCTCAAAACTTCAATACTTTCTTCCTTCCCCCCAAAAAAAACCCACTACCATCAAGTTATTTTGGTCATGTTGTAAGAAGGGACCATTCCCTGGAGAAGGATGTCATGCTTGGTAGGGTGGAGGGTTGATGAAATATAGGGGGAGGCCTTCGACGAGATGGATTGACATGATGGCTGCGATGATGGGCTCAAGTATAGCAGGGATTGTGGGGCTGGCGTGGGATCGGGCAGTGTTTCGTTCTGCTGTGCATGGGGTCACTATGAGTCGGAAACGACTCAACAGCACTTAACAACAACAACAACAACAACCATCAAGTCGATTCCAACTCACATTGAGTTTCCAAGGCTTTAAATTTTTATGGAAGTAGACAACCTTTTGGTTAACAGCCAATTACCTTACCCACTATGCCACCAAAGCTCCTTCAAAACTTGGATAATATTAATAATAATGATAATAAAAACCCAAACCCACAACCATCAAGTCAATTCCGACTCATAGCAACCTCAAAATGCCTTAGGCACTGTGCTACCAGAGCTCCTTTCAAAACTTGAATTGTTGTTGTTATGTGCTGTCAAGTCAGACCTGACTCATAGCGACTCCTCTTTGGGTTTCCAAGGCAGTATAACTATGGAAGTAGATTGCCCCATCTTCCTCGTGAGGAGTGGCTGGTGGGTTTGAACCACCAGCCTTCTGGTTAGCAGTCAAATACCTTAGGCACTACACTACCAGAGCTCCCACTATACTACCAGAGCTTGAATAGCACCCTCAAAATGTGAAACCCTCTCTTGTCTACTAGACTTCCCATAAACATTGCATCTCAGTAAATTATGACTAAGCATACTATAATTAATTTCTCTACAATGGTCACAATATACTATCATATCCGAAATATTTTTTTCACTGGGAAATGACTCAACCATTCATCTGTCCTCCTGCTGTCTACAGCCTATCTCTAAAAATATATATCCCATATATATTGTCATGGATGAGTAGCTAGCATTTCAGCTTAACACTCTGAGTTAGGCTTGAGTGACTCTGGTAAGCCAGTGAGAACCAGGGGCAGATCCAGTATTAGACAGGTGTTCCCCACAGACATATAGGAAACAAAGGTAAGGACAGGAAGTCAAAACAATGAATTCTTGAATAGCTAGCAATCATTAAAATTCAAAGGAGGATCACTATGGTTTTCAACAAAATAAATCATTAGAATAAGGAGCTTAAAAGGATTAATGTGATTCTCTATTGAAAGCCTGGTGAATAAGTAAAGCACAGATTCTTCTAAAACACTGTGATCAGAAAATGAAAGTGCAGAATGGAAAACTATGACTTTGTCCTTCTCCCCAAAAAATCACCCCCTAAAAGAAATCCTAAACTCTTGTCAAACTACAACTGAGCAAAACTCTACCAGTACTAATGAAGCAGCAGCCTCAGGGATCAATCTGGATTTATCAAGTGAGTACCTTATTACTACCTTGTTCCTGTCTCCTGCTATATATTAAATGACTGCTTTCCAAGGAAATTAACATCCATTTTTAATAACTTACAACTTAATCTTAATGGAACTGTCAAAAAAATTTAAGATGTGTCTGGTGATGAGAGAGACTAGATCTAGAATTGTCTATATTTTAATTACTTTACCATGATTGCAAAGATCCTTCATTAGGTCCATAAGCACTCATGGGCAAGAAACATCATTGGCTAAAACGTGGAACTGATTAACAAATTTTTACTGAATGCCAGTGATGGGTAAGTCGATGTAGCCAAAATCTTCCATAAGGCTATGCGGTCTAGAGCAGAGCTTCTCAAACTTAAATGTACCTAAAGAATAGATGAGGATCTTGCTGACATGCAGACACTAGTGCAGTAGTTCTGGGGGGAGGGAAGGTCTGAGAATCTACAATTCTATTAAGTGTTGCCAGCACTTCCAGTCCATGGACCACACTTTGAGTAGCTAGGACTTAGAGCACATATGTGAAATCTTAAATTCTATCTCATCTTAAAATACTAAAAACCAACCAACCCCTATAATGGGGGCAAATAAACCATTGTTGTTGCTGTTGTTATGTGCTATCAAGTCTGACCCAACTCATAGTGACCCCTCCTTGGGTTTCCAAGGCAGTATCACTACAGAAGTAGATCACCCAAACTTTCTTCCAAGGAGTGGCTGGTGGGTTTGAACTGCCAGCCTTTTGGTTAGCAGTCAAGTCCTTTAGGCACTATGCTACCTGAGCTCCCCATTAGGCTTTCTTTATTAACTCTATAAATTACGACTAAGGAATGACTCAGCATTTGCTTGTGTGTTAAGCACCTCTTGAATTATGGTCCCATTGCTCTCTCCTTGTGCCTCTCCTATATCTTAACCACACAAATAAGTGGTGGAATGTCATGCTAGTGGATAAGAGAACATATATAATACACTAAAACCTATAGCCATTGAGTTAGTTCCAACTCAGCAACCCCTATATGGTTTCCAAGGCTGTAAATCTTTATAGAAATGGATTGCTTCTTTTTCCTCCCATGGAGCAGCTGGTGAATTTGAACCACCAAGCTTCTGGTTAGCAGCCAAATGCCTTACCCACTGCACCACCAGAGCTCCCATATATAATACAAGGGATTATTAAAAGCGAAGAGAAAAGAAGGGAGAAAACCTCACTCCTTCCATCTCAGTGGATTTTGGGAAGATGGAACTAAAGATAGGAGGAGCAGGTACTCAGATGTGTGTCCTTGCCTAAGTCCTAGAGGGAAATAATAGGAGACAGGCTGAATAAAGAACAATGCATAGAATATTAGTTCCATATTCTCTGCCTAGAAACTCCAGAACATTGAGATAGTCTCCCCGTAATAACCTATAGTGGGGAGGTTATAGTCCAAGAGAAAACTTTAGTTAGGACTCCTTCTGCAATCCTGTTCTCTCATCTACCCAAGAGGAGAGTCTGAGGGTCCAGAGTGCCCACCAGGTGCACTTGATGCAAGGTGTTGCCATGGCAACAGAAGTGCAAGGATTCCAAGGAAAGCCAGACCTCAGAGGGTTGGCAGGGCCAGTGAGGGCTGAAATAAGGATGAGTCAGCAGGAAATGCCACTTGGGCCTAAGCAAGCTGAGAAGTTAACAACACAAGCTAGGTCAACCTCATAATCCCAAGGCAAGACCAAGCCCATTTCAGTAGACTCAGCCAGACTGTACCCAAGCACCTTGTGAAACCAGGAGACACCACTTGCACCCCAGGATCACAGGGTCATGTAAGTCTCTTACTAAACTCAGATGCCATCTTGGAGAAGGGGGAAGGATATGACATCTAAATGACTGAGCATTTATCCCAAAAGATTGTTCCCTAAAGAGAATGCTAACATATTAGAGAGGTAATAAGCGTTATGTAAGAGCCTGACTCTAATCTCCAAGCAAGTTTGTTGTTATTGTTGTTTTTTACTTTCCCAGGAAAGTATTGTGTAAGATATTTCATAAAAATTATTAATCAGCAAGAGAAAATAAAGAAGCTCACTTTTGGTCCACACATATGTATGATATTTAAAAAAACAAAAAAACCTGAATATGACTAAGCAGTTCAAAAACAAGAGACACATTTATTATCTTTGCATCCCCAGTACACAGTATAGTTCCCAGTGAATGGGGCTGAATGCATGTAGATAATTAAAGTAAAACCTTTGGTAGGGCAAAGGTGACTTCAGAAGAGCAGCATATGATGGAATATCTCATCCACAAATGCCAAGACCAAAGCAACCACCGAAACATGGACAGGCTTCTTCATTCATTCTGAGAGAGAATATTAATATATGATAATAGCAATTGCTTAATTAAAATGATGCCTGGTATACAATAGGCACTCAATTAATGCTATTTGCCTTCTTCCTCCTGTTTTCTTCAGTGAAAGTTAAAGGAGGTTTATGAAAAAGGATTGTCAGTGAAGATCGATTTTAAATAAATGATAAATATAGACAGGATTATAAAATGTTTGGAACCATGGGAATTTTTCACTGGCTCTTTACCACACCTTTATATCCATTAAGTTGTTCCCTCCTTTAATGGTACTTATCAAGGGACTTAGAACAAAAGCCATTTTTTGTAGTTCAATGAACTTAAGACTCCTCCACAGACAGTCTACTTTGAAGGTATGCAAGTGGGGAATGAGTCTAACATAGAGGCTCATTCTCTCCCCAGTCCCTCCGTAGTCCAGTCTTTTTTCATTCCAGTTGAAAAATATTTAGGCTTGAGTTTGTTAGATGCAGTAAATATTTCAATTTCCTTTCATTGGTGTAGAATTAGCACTAGTATCCCAAACAACATATTCCTATAAAGCCTAACACAGAAGACAAGTACTTTTTTTTTTTAAGCATTTGCGCCTTATTTCAGATTTTTGGGCAAGTATTAATTCACAAGGTTAGAAAAGACTTGAGAGTTTTCCAAATTTAGTGCAATCTAATATATAACTTTGTAGCACATCAGAAATAAATGAATAAATGAATAAACGAATTCTTTGTTGGTTCTTTTGAAAGGTTCTGAAATGACTATAGTTTAATATGCTCTTTATTTCAGGAAACTTCTTTGGTAAGGGAGCAGTCGACTTTCTTATGTTCGTATCACCTGCAAAGGTGAGCTGAATGTTTTTCAAGTGATTTTATAAAAGACAATGCCCTCCAGGAAAAATGCCAGCTACTTTACAAAAAAGATCATAGACAGTGCATTTATTGAGGGTGTGATAGAACTAGTTAACCATCTTATGTCTCCTTGAAGAATATGCTGATTCTTTCAGATGAACTCAAAACCAGGTTCTTTAATTTAGTTTCTGAGAGCAAGTGCCCTAGGTTCTCTTGTTAGAAGAGAGAAAGACTGAAAATGTGGCCTAAGAGCTTCAAGTCTTAGAAGGTATGGTAGTTAATAAGGTTATACATCAACTTGGCTGGGCAGCTGGATGAAGTTATTCACCATGATGAGACTGGCAATCAGCTTCATGGCGGAATCTGCCATGAGCAGCTGAGTAGCTGCTTTAGGGATGTGGGCTGTTTCCGGTAAATAACAAGAAGCTTTGGGAATGAGCAGCAGCTTTTTGGCATGTTTGGACCTGGCATGTAGCAGAGTCTTCATTTAGCAGCCTGCCATGTTTCCTGCTGATCCTGGTACTGTCTCTGGACTTGAACTAGTGGCCTGCCGTGTTGTTTGGTAATATTGGAACTGTGCCTTTTTATTTGTTGACCTGGGGCTTGTTAGCCTCAGTGTCCAACAGCTGCCTGAGTGAAGAGACACCTTTTGCTCTGTGCCCACTTGAGCTGAAGCCCAAGGTTGAGGGCTTTCAAAGAGCTTGGCACTTTGGGTTGGACTTCTAGCCTCCAAAACTGTAAGAGAATAAACCTGTTTGTTAAAGCCATCCACCTGTGGTATTTTTCTGTTAGAGCCGCACAAGAGAACCAAAACAGAAGGGATGTGAGTACAGGAGTGACTCTTTCGAAGGGATTTCCTCATAAAATTTCCTTTGTAATTGTACTTGAGTTTATGTCAGCTCATTCATTATCATATATTATCTCCTAGATGTTAAAGGGTCTGAAAGCATACCTTTAAGGTACTCTGTGATTGAAAAGGATTATAAAGCAAATATATTACCAAGATAGGTTTTTTTTCCCGACACTTTTTATCCTTTAAATTGTCATGTACTTGATCTTAAATAGGTTCAGAATATTAGTTCAGCATTCTGCTGTAGGTATAATCTCCCTGTTTTAGAGGGTTTAGAAACTTAATCACATTATAGGGCAACAATGCCTTCTAACTCAAAGTGAATAACAATTTTTGTTGGTTTTCATATAGAATTATAAACATTTATTTTACAGTCAGATTCTAATACAGACAGAGACAAAGCTGTGGAAAAATAGATGTGCATTTTTTCTTTAGTACTTGTTTATAACTGAGTTAGCTACAATAGGTAATTTTTTTAAGGTTTCAAAAAAAAAAAAAAAAGGCTTGATGATTTTTTACCACAGAAATAAAAATGCTAACAGGCTTATTTAGTATCATTTTTCTGTAGGTTGAATGGCAATATATTGTTTGTGAGGCTGGCACGTTTAAGAAATAATCCTTTCTCTAAACCCTGATGGGAGTTATGGTTGACTAGCTAAGTGTTTGAATACATAAATGCATTCAGCCTTTGGTATTTAAAGTGAGCATCATTAACTCAACATTTCAACTTAAACTTTGCTTAAACGATAAAGTATCACCCTAGTGAAATCAATGGGAGGTGTGTGTGAATATATGAGATTTCAGCCAGGCCCACTAAGGAATTTTGACTAAAACAGACAACCAAATGAAGAAATCATCAAAATAGAGCAGTTACAGGTTGAAGAAAAAGATAACACTAAAACGTCCTGGCAGTTTTTCTACCTAAGGTCAAGCAATATATATTATTTGAGCATTAAGAACCCATCTTCTGTATGCTTAATGGTTCATTTCCCACCAACACATCCAAAACACAGGAACAGCTCTTGAAATACCAGCTTGCTATTTTGGAGTTTCTATAAATTGGTCCAATTTTCCTAGGTTCTTTAGCATATTGATTCTTTCTCCAAATATTCACTAAGTGTTCACTGTTCACGTTATTTGCTCAGGGACGTTTGCCAATGGTTTTCAAAAAATATAGTAAAGGGAGTGGTAATAAAATCTTGCAAAAATATAGTTTAAGATTTTTACTGAAATAAGATACTAGTAATAGATAATAGATCAGAATTTCCCATCATCCTCTATTACATGTGGCCATGTAAGCAGAGAAGGGAGATACAACACCGGCACTTAGCTCAATCATAATATCATTAAAGAGTAAAATTTAGCTTTATAGACATGGAATGTGATATGCACAGTTGCATGTAGAATCCCTTTCCACTCTAAACATATTAAAGTATGGACACTAATTTATTATTTTGAATGAAAATTCATGAGCAACTTCCTCATGAGAAAAGCAGCCTGCCTTTGCCATTAATAAATAAAGAGGAATATGGAGTTCTTTCCACCAGTAATTTTCTCAATTCTCATATATAGCCACATACATGTGAAAATGTCTAAGAAAACTAAAATCGATCCTACAGACCTGTTAATGACTGCCCCCACGTTCTCATGGATGGTTTTCCCACAAATACTTTTTATTGAAGTGAAGGATATAAAGCAAAAAAAGAAGAAAAAAAATTCTAACTTCAAGATGATCCATAAAATTGGAAATATCGATGTAGATTTCTGGATGCATTTAGAGGATTCTGTTAGTCTGTCAGGAAGTCAGAAACTTGTCTAAATATTCAGGTAATATACTGGACTAAGCTGCTAACCAGAAGTCTGGTGGTTCAAACCCACTAGC
Source organism: Orycteropus afer afer (assembly GCF_000298275.1). Taxonomy (NCBI): domain Eukaryota; kingdom Metazoa; phylum Chordata; class Mammalia; order Tubulidentata; family Orycteropodidae; genus Orycteropus; species Orycteropus afer. Next base: position 2,519,220 of record NW_006921638.1, on the reverse strand, counting down.
TACTCCTTGGAAGGAAGGTTAGGCAATCTACTTCCATAATGATATCGCCTTGAAAACCCAAGGAGGGGTTGCTATGGGTCAAGTCTGACTTGATGGCACATAACAACAACAACAACATACTGGACTAAGTTTTATCCAAAGAAGTAGAGAACATTCTGGAGAATTTTAGGATCAGTTGAAAGAACAAGTGGGGGAACTGTACTTGCAAAAAGCAAGCAAGGCTACAGTGTTGTTGAGAGAGACAGAGAGATGGGGGGAGGAGCCTGCCTATATCATAACCCATGTGTTAGAGGGGATTGGATCTAGATGATACTGTTGGAGGGTTGGTATGGTTTGAGCATCTCACCCTTCTGTAAAAGGACTCCCCTACTGTGGGCCTCCCTGACTTTCAAAGATTTAATAGGCCATGCAATATATCTACCCTTTATGTTATGGCAGCAGGTGAACAACCAAGAAACAACTCTCTGCCACACAACCCCTAACAAAAGTGTGGTCACAGGATCCTCTGTGGTCACAGAATCACGCTGTATGGGGAGTCCTCCACTGAGGTTGACCCCACCTAGAGAATGTTCTGTTTAAATATAAGGTTTTAGTTACTTTTATGACTACTCTCACTGAATCATGTTTTAACATCACTTCTTCAACCTACATCAAACAACTGTCTTTAGAATTTGGTTTCTCTTATAGGGATATAATATCACAGATGCCTGTTTTCTCCTTAAAGAACCACAGGAGAAGTTTCTCTCAGCTCCCAACAACACAGAAGACTCTTTCTGCTGAAATATGTTATTTTTAACCCTAGAAACACTGAATTGTTTTATAGATGAAATTTCACTCTTTTCTTTGGGTGACAAATCAGAAGCCCTTGAGGATTTGTATAGAATAGGCCTTTTATTTTCTTACACATATTTCACGCTTGAATCAATGACTTCATTCAAACATTTATTCTATGTTATTGTATATATTTCTGTAAGTTGGCTCAAATCCTTTGTGGAAGGAGACAAAGTAATAAATAAAGCAATAAATGCTGGAGAAAAGAGGTAAGCCCTGCACATTAACATGAAATAGATTAGATTTGTCTTAGGTGCCCTCTCAGTGTCAATGTTAACACCTGTTTCTCTCTTTCATCACTCCATCAGCTCTCAAAGCTGGTCAGAAATTTTTTGATCACTCTTAAAATGGTAGGAAGTTAAGGCATCTTTTTTTGTTTGTGTGTGCAGCCATCATCATTATCTATTTCCAAAATTTTTCATCATCCCAAAAGACACTCTTTACCTATTTATTAATCAGTAACTCTCCATTCTCCCTGACCCCAGAACACTGTTATCACTAAACTACTTTCTGTCTGATAGATATGTATCTATTAGCTGGGTTTACTGTTGACTTCACAAGTATGCTTTTCAGGATGTATGCTTCCACCTCTCTTTTGCCTATTGTTGGCTCCTGGCATGAATGCCAGTACATTGCTGAACAGAAAGAATGTCTAGTCCTAAACCTAGTTTAATATGTTTTTCCATTAAAAGGGTAAAATATCATGTCCCCAAATGAATACATTTCTACTGATGAGGTAGTTTTCTTTTGTTGTTGTTTGTTCAAACAAAAAGAAAACCCACTGCCATTGATTCAGTGACAACTCATAGCGAGCCCCATTGGGTTTCCAAGGCTCTAAATCTTTGCAGAAGCAGACCGCCTCATCTTTCTTCAATGGAGCAGCTGGTAGGTTCAAACTGCAGACTTTCTTGTTAGCAGCCTAATTAATGCCTTAACCATTACACTACCAGAGCTCCTTAATAATTGCATAGTGACTAGGATATCAGTTACTCAGGCGATATGCAGGTATTTTTTGTACTTTTTGACTTCATGTTGCATTATGATCTTCTATTTAACTCCACCAAGAGTAGAGGGGAAGGAGCAGAAAAGGACCTGATTGAACACCGATCATCTGTCATTAGATTGGGATTGAAGAGGAGTCAGGAGCAGGAATAAGAAATATAGGGTAGAAATAAGGTTTCTTTGGGTTGTCTGCTGATTTAATTTATCTGTGAGCATGTTCTCAACATCGGCATGTATAAAAGATAGTTAACAGTAACATTCATTTTATAGCTGATGTATACAAAAAAACTTTTTTATGTAGTAATGTTTCAAAAATATACATGGGCATAAATAAATTCAAAGTGGTCAGGGAGTGTGTGTGTGTGTGTGTGGGTGTGGGTGTATGCATACATGCTTGCACATGCATGTGTAGACATGAAAGAGAGAGACTGAGAGAGAGAATATGGGTGAATGTGAATGTTCATCCAACTGCACTGAGACACTTTTGGCCTGTTGCTCAACAGAAAATCAGAAAGATCCCCCTGCCGCAGCAAAATCCAGGGTGATTATACTCTTTCTCAGGTGGTTAAAGTCATCCAGTGTATCTCATTGCTTAACTAACTTAGAGAAACAGATTTGGTCTTTAATCAAGTGATATTTTAAACAGTGATTTATTTGTTTTCACTAGTCACTATCACTTCTCCTTGGAGATATTATATATATTTGTGTGTGTTTGTATGTGCATGTCCATGCATATGTGTGTTCACACAGACCCAGAGGTGCTTCTTTTCCTAAAGGAAAATGGATTTATATTTCCTGCCCAGCTTTTAGCTTTTGTCTTTTTAACTTTCAATTAGTTCACCCTGCTGTGTGTGGGCATAATCTATATATACTGTTTTATTTGGGAGGAAAATAGGAAAAATTTAAGCTAAAATCTTGTTTGATAAGGAGTAAATTACTACTACATAAGTGCAGGTCATGAATCTCACCTGTATCATTACCTGTAGACATTTCCCAGATTCTCCCACATGCAGAGAAAACCTACCATATGACTAATGACTGAAGTATCTTCTAGAACTTTACCATAAGAGTTTAAGTCCTAAGAAATTTCTCCTGACCCCAGGCAGCAGAGACAAGAGTCATCTTCATACCCTTCCACTTTAACATCAAGTTATTTACAATAACTCTTCAACACACACAGGCCCCACACAATTACTGTGTTTGGCTGAAATTCTCACCCTCCTTCCACCCTAACCCTCTTCTAATGACTCATATCTATGAACTAAGCCAGTTCAGATGTTCTACTAAGCTTCCTTGACCAGATCCACTGGGCTGGATTAAGTAGGCCTCCACAATATCCCCCAAATACCCTCTTATCATGAACTTGTCCATGATTTCATAAGGATGTAACTGTCTTTCTCCCTCATTAGACTAACTGTGGATGTTAAATGTATATATCATTTTCATTCATTTAGTCAGTGTTGCATGTAACATCAATTCCTTCCAACGCAATAGTTGCTCAGTAAATATTCTATTAACTAATTGATCACATATATGCTGAATTACAGATATTTTACACTTCTATTATCCACGATTGTATTTCTATGATGGAAAAAAAAAAAAGTAAAGTAGAATGGGTAACTATTCCCATTTTATAGGCTGAGATAGTGCATTTTAGAAAGGCTAGGTGTCCTAATCAAGGTCACATGGCTAGAAAGTAGCAGAGAATTTCAGGGGAAAAGTTCCTAATCCTGGTTGCTAGAAGGAGTTAGATCTGCTCAGACTGCTTCCAACTACACTCATATTTATCTTTAGGGATAGTCATGCAGTCACTGGAATCTAATATGTTCTCTCCTCTCTTTTAAGAAATTAGATTCCAGTGACTGCATGACTATCCCTAAAGATAAATATGAATGTAGTTGGAAGCAGTCTGAGCAGATCTAACTCATTCTAGCATCCAGGATCAGGAACTTTTTTCACTGCAGCTTTAAGACAGGAAATAATAGTCAACTGTAGTCCTCAATTCCTGCTAATCAAAATGCCAACTGGAATCCTTGATGATGTATTCTTTATATTGGAAGCCTTGTGTAATAAAAGGAGCCCTGGTGGTGCAGTGGTTAAAGCAGTAGGCTGCTAACCAAAAGATCACTAGTTGGAAACCACCAACTGCTCCACAGGAGAAATATGTAGCAGTCAGCTTCCTTAAAGATTACAGCCTTGGAAACCCTATGGGTAGTTCTACTCTGTTCTATAGGTTGCTATGGATTGGAATAGATTCAACAGCAACGGGTTTTTTTTTTTTTTTTTGGTTTTGTGTAATAAAATGGAAATCAAAATGTCCCACTTATCCATAGTTTGTAAAACAAGTCTTTAAAATACTGTTATGTCCATTTAGGGTAGAGGAGATCCTACCACAAAGTACACTCCTAACTCTGTTAGCATATTCTACCCCATGTTGTTGTTAGCTGCGATTAGATTCCAACTCACAGCAACCTTGTGTGTTCAGAGTAGAACTGGTCCACAGGGTTGTCAAGGCTGTGATCTTTTGGAAACAGATTGCCAGGCCTGTCTTCTGAGCCACCTCTGAGTGGGTTCTAACTGCCAACATTTCAATGTGTAGTCAAGACCTTAATCATTTGGTCAACCCAGGGACTCCATCTGCGACCCCTTAGTCACCACATTTTTCTTGTTGATGGACCTCAAAACATTCCTGAGCTGTAGACCTGCTTCTTGGGCATTTCCATTGGGATGTTGCACGGACTGTCAAAGGAACTATGTACCACTCAGCTTCTTACCCCATCTCCTTTACTGTGCAGCTCTCCTCAATGTGTGACACTTACATCTGCCAAAGCATACAAGTTGGAACCTGGAGGATCATTCTAAAATCCACTCCCCCTCCCTCACCCCACACTTCCACTGGGAAACCAAGGTATGTTAATTCCGTATCCTTCTTTCTGTTTTCATTGCTGTGCCTTAGCTCAAGCGCTCACTATTTCTTAAATGATTGGAATAGCCTCCTAACTGAGCACTCTAATCTTCTTCCTTCCAATCAGGTCTCCACATTACTACTAGAATATTCTTTCAAAAATGCTAAGCTTGTCATGCTAGAAATCCTTTAGTGGCTCCTGCTGTTTGTACACACTCCCTCCTTTGTTGTCATTTTTGACCTGGGCCATCCTTTATGAAACCTCTCCTTGAAGGCTTTCCTGATTTATACACACCTGCCACCTCTTACTCTATAGTTCCAGTGCTTAGCACATCTGCACTTAGTGTGTGATCAATAAATATTAAATGTTGAATGACACCAAAGCCAATTGAATCCAAATATTCCTATTTTCCTTCTCTAGAGTCAAGAAGTGGGGCATTAACATGGTCTTTTTCTCTCCCTCATTACCCTCATCCAATGGGTTACTGAGATTTATAGATTCTGAGTTTAGTCTCTAATACAGTCTTAATCTTAATTTTTTTTTTAACTTTTATTGTGATTTGGGTGAAAGCTTACAGAGCAAATTCATTTTCCATACAGCAGCTGATACACATTTTATCTCATGACATTGACTGCAATTCCCCACAATGTAACAGCTCTCTTCCCACTTTCTCCCTATAGTTACCTCTTTCCTATGTCCTTCTCTCGCATACACTACCTCCCCACCCCAGCTGTCTCCCTGTGCATGCACTGCTCTTCTCTTCTCCCATGCTCTTAATTCTTAAACCAATATGCTTAATGCTTAAAGAAGTGTTTCTCAACCTTCAGCATTAGCAGAATCAGAATAACCACGAAGACTTGTTAAGGACAGATTGCTGATCGCTATTTACTATCCCTTCAAGTGGGACCCAGAATTGCATTTATAAGAAATTCCCAGGATATGTTGATTCTGCTCGTCTGGAAATCACACTTTGAAAGCCACTGGAGCAATGGCTCTCAATTTGAGGTGGTCATCAGAACCCAAAATAACCACATTTCAGATTTTTAAAAATAATTGTATTCTGGCCCACTTCTGTCTACTGAATCAGAATTTCCAGAGAAATGGAGCAGGCATTTTTCTGTCTAGAAGATCCACAGGTGATCCTCATGCACTACTACCCCGGTTAAGAAGACAAACTCAATGACTGACTCCAAGATCTGGACTTCATCTTCCTCCCTTCCTTCTAAGGCTTATTTTTTACACCCTTCTCCAATTTTCTTCCCTACACTCTTCTTACATGGAGGAGCAGTCAGTCTGATGACTCTAGATCATTTCTCCCTCACTCTTGGCTCCTAAGCCAGTTTCAGTTATCCACTTAGGCAGCCATTCATTCACTGAGCATCTAGTGTGCCAGCACTGCAGCAGATGCCGGGGAGAGACAGTAGTGAATACAATAGCCATGGCCCTGCCTCATGAGGCCCACTTCCTTTGTTCTAAACTCCTCTAGTACCCTCTACTTCTCCTATAAAACAACTGTACAGGCCAGTACTAGCTTAATATTGCACTTTCTTGCTAGACCAACTGTAAATCCATGCAGTCAGGGACCATACTCTATGTAGGTGCTCAATTAATGTTTGTTTTGATTAATTGAAACACTCTTTCTCTAATATCTCCAGAGTCCTTTCTCCCTGATTTCCTTGCTGACTTGCTCCAACTTCCCTTCTCTCATCACATGGCCTTCCATGACCCCTGACCCTGACCCTATACAGATCCTAACACAATGCATGTCATCCTTTAGGAGTTCCTGGGTGGTTCAAATGGTTAATTCACCCAGCTGTTAACCAAAAGACTGAAGGTTCACATTCTCCCAGAGGGTCTCAGGAAAATGACTGGGCAATCTACTTCCAACAACTCAATCACTGAAAACCCTTCAGAGCTTAGTTCTACTCTAACACACACGGTCTCACAATGAGTTGGGGTCGACTCCAAGGCAACTGGTTTTGGTCACCTTTTATTCAATGTTTTTACATATCTGGCTTCTCCTACCACATATGAGCCCATTAAGGGTAATTATCATTTCATCTTTACCTTTTAGTCCTGCCTCTTCATGCAGAATAAACCAAAACAAACACATACGCACACAAACTCACTGCTGTCAAGTCGATTTGACTCATAGTGACCCCTCCTTGAGTTTCCAAGGCAGTATTTCTACAGAAGTAGATTGCTCAGTCTTCCTTCTGAGGAGTGGCTGGTGGATTTGAACCGCCAGACTTCTGGTTAGCAATCAAATGCATTAGGCACTATGCTACCAGAGCTCCATCATGCAGAGTAGTAGATGCTTAATAACATTAGTCAAATTAATGCGTGATTTAATTTTGTTTTGACTTAAATGTTTTGTCCAAACTTCCTTTATAGCTTTAATGAAATCTCTTTAAGACTCTTTTATTTATCCACAATAGAAATATAAAAACCAAAATGCAACCATTGCCATAAGAAATATAAGATAATTCAAATTTTATGTTGTGTTGTTGTTAGGTGTCATTGAGTCAGTTCCAACTCATAGAAACCCCATGAACACTGCTTAGTCATGGCCATGCTCAAAATCATTTCTATATTTGTGCCCATTGTTGCTGCCCCTGTATCAATCTATCTTGTTGAGGGTTGCTCTCTTTTACTCTGACCCTCCACTTGACCAAACATGATATCCTTGTCCAGGGAATAGTCCCTTCTGACAGTATGTCCAAAGTACATGAGAAGAAGTCTTGCCATCCTCACTTCTAAGGAGCATTCTGGCTGTACTTCTTCTAAGAAAAATTTGTTTGTTTTTCTGGAAGTCTATAGTATATTTATTACTCTCAACACCATAATTTAAAGGCATCAATTTTACTTTTGTCTTCTTTATTCAGTTTTCAGCTTTCACTGAAAACTGAAGATTGAAAATAACATGGCTTGGGTCAGGTGCACCGTCATCTTTCAAAGTGAAATCTTTGCTTTTTAACACTTTTTGCTGTAGATTTGCCCAATTCAATATGTCATTTGATTTCTTGACTGCTACTTCCATGGATGTTGATTGTGAATCTAAGTAAAATGAAACCCTTGAGAACCCCAATATTTTCTCTGTTTGTAATGATGTTGCTTATTGGTCCAGTTGTGAAGATTTTTGTTTCCTTTATATTGAGGTGTAATACATGCTAAAGGCTGTAGTCTTTGATTCCCATCAGTAAGTGCTTCAAGTCCTATTTAATTTCACCAAAGTTATGTCATCAGCATATCGCAGGTTGTTAATGAGTCTTCTGCAATCCTGATGCCATGTTCTTCATGTAGTACAGCTTCTTGTATTGTTTGCTCAGCATTCAGACTGAATAGTCAGACTTCAGCCTTTGCATTGTCAGTAAAACACAGGTCAACATCTTTCTGGTATTCTCTGCTTTTGTCCATGATCCATCTGATACCAGCAATGATATTTCTCATTCCACATCCTCTTTTGAATCCAGCTTGAATTTCTGGCAGTTCCCTATCAATGTACTGCTGCAATCAGTTTAAATATATCTTTGGAGAAGCCTTACTTGCATGGAATATTAATGATACTGTGGGATAATTGTGCACTCTGTTGGATCACCTTTCCTTTGAATGGGAATAAATATGGATCTGTCCCAGTCAGTTGGCCTGGTAGTTGTCTTCTGAATTTCCTGGCATAGACAAGTGAGTACTTCCACCATTACTCCATTTGTTGAAACATTTCAATTGGTATTCCATCAATTCCTAGAGCCTTGTTTTTTTACCAAGGCCTTCAGAGCACCTTGGATTTCTGTTGTCAGTACCATAGATTCTTGATCATATACTACCTCCTCAAAAGTTTGAATGTTAACCAATTCTTTTTGGTACAGTGACTGTGTATTCATTCCATTTTCTTTTGATGTTTCCTGTGTCATTCAATCTTCCCATAAAATCCTTCATCATTGCAACATGAGGCTTGAATTTTTTTCTTTAGGTTTTTTTTTTTTTCAGCTTGAGAAATGCTAAATGTGTTCCTTTTGATTTTCTAGCTCCAACGTTTTTGCACATTTCATTATAATACTTTACTCTGTCTTTTTGAGCCATCTTTTACAATCTTTTCAGCTCTTTTACTTCATCATTTCTTCCATTTGCTTTAGCTACTCTACATTCAGAAGCAAGCTTCGGAGTCTCTTCTACAATCCATTTTGGTCTTTTCTTTCCTGTCTTTTTTTAGTGACTATGGTGGTTGGAGCTCTGTCAACTTGACTGGACCACAATTCTGTGTCGTTTAAGTAATTGTGATGTGGGTTGTTCCAATGATGGGATCAGATGTATATGTTTTGAGCAGCCAATCCATTGGAAGGGATTTTCCCTAGGGGTGTGGCCTGCTTATAGTATATTTATGGACATCCTGGGAAAAGAGACACTCTTCTGTGGATTGGGATTCTGTTGTGCTGCCTACAACTAACTGTCCGTGAGCGAACAATCCACCATTCAGCCTGGAGATCTTGGATTCGTCATTCGTTGGAGTCAACAGCCAGTATACTGCCTGCCAACCTTGAGCTCGTCAGCCCCTGCAGCTGTGTGAGTCGGGAAAAGCCTCCAGCTTGATGTTTGATCCAAGAACTTGGGACTTGCCAACTTCTATAAGTGTGTGAGCCATTTTCCTAAGATAAATTTATGTTTCTCTCTATCTATATATAAGCTGTATTCATTTTGCTTCTCTAGAGAACCCAGTCTAACACAATGACCTTTTGCTTTCTTCATGTATGATGTTTAATGTCAGCCCACATCTGGTCTTCAGTCATTAGTGCTCAGTGTGTCAAACCTATTCTTGAGGTGGTCTCAATTCAGATAGGATATACTCAAAGTTGTATTTTGGCTCTTGTAGACTTACTTTAATTTTCCTCAGCTTCAACTTCAGGAGATATCTGAAATAATCTTTTTGATGATGAATGTAATGCCATTCCTCATCAATTTGTCATTCTTGGCATAGTAGACTATGATCGTCTGATTCAGAATGGTTAATAGCAGTCCATTTAAGCTCACTAATACCTAGGATAGGAGCTCTGGTAGCATAGTGCCTAAGGCACTTGACTGCTAACCAGGAGGCTGGCGGTTCAAACCCACCAGCCACTCCTTGGAAGGAAGGTTGGGCAATCCTACTTCCGTAGTGATAACTGCCTCGGAAACCCAAGGAGGGGTCGCTAGGAGTTGGGGCCAACTCAATGGCAAATAACAACAACAACAACAATAGTACCTAGGATATCAACCTCTATGCATTACACTTCATTTTTATGATTTCCAATTTTTCTATATCCATACTTCATATATTCCACATTCTGATAATTAGTGGATATTTGTAGTCATGTTTCTTTTCATTTTGAGTCATGCCACATCAGCAAACATAGGTCCTGAAAGCTTTAGTTTATCCATATCATTAAGGTCAACTCTACTTTGTGAAGGCAGCTCTTCCCTATTCATATTTTGAATTCCTTCTAACCTGAGAAACTTATCTTCTGGCACTATATTAGACAATGTTCCACAGCTACTCATAAGGTTTTCATTAGCCAATTGTTCAGAAGTAGATTGCCAAGTACTCCTTCCTAGTCTGTTGTAGGCTGAAAGTTCTGCTGAAACCTGTCCACAATGGCTGATCTTGCTGGTGTTTGAAATACTAGTGGCATGGCTTCCAACATCATACCAACACATGAGCCACCACAGTACGAAAAACAGACAGATGAGTGGTGGTCAAATTTCTCTTTATTTTCCATCCTAAATTCTGTATTGTACATATTATACGCTCAAATTTCAAACAGCATGTAACATACACAACATAAGATTGGGGTGGGTGTGGGGGGTGGGGGAGTAGTTTTCCAATGGTCTGAATGAAATTGTCAGAGAGAGCGCAAAGCTTGACTTTATGTATTCTTCATTCTGACTAGTGTCCTGAATTGAGGTCCTAACTTCATCTTAAACCATCTATCCTGGACAAGTAAATTACCCAGTTTTCTACCTCTCAGTTTCCTTATTTATAAACTAAACAAAAGACAGTTTTTAATCAACAGTGAGTCTTGACAGCAAGTAGGATGTTACTTAATGAATTAAACAGGATCTTTGAAATTCATTAAAAATGAATGGAAACAACATTCAACAAGAACTAAAATGAATAGGGACAGAAAGACAATAGGAATAAGTGTCAGCAAAAGAGTCAAAGTGGTACAAATGGTTTATGTGCTCGGTTGCTAAACAAAAAATTGGAGGTTTGAATCCACTCAGAGGTGCCTTGGAAAAAAGGCCTAGGAATTCACTCCTGAAAAATCAGTCACTGAAAGCCCTCTGGAGCACAGTTCTACTTTGACACCAATGGGATTGCCATGAGTTGGAATCAACTCAATGACAGTTGGTTTTGGTATGTTTGGTTTATTTGTAAGTGTTCTTGACAAACTCTGCTCAAAGCATCATACGTGAACATAGTAGACCTAATATTTATTAGATGAAAGAAATCAAATGGTCCTTAGGTACATTCAGTTAAATTAGCATGAATCAAAAACATTGACTTCTTCTTCCATGGAGAATCACCAGTAACTCCCATATTATGGGACACTCCAGGAGCCAGGGTTTTTCCCAGGTGGACAAATCTTCCTCAAATGAACACATGCTGTTACCCAAGTTCATACAACCTCATATACATTTAGGGAAATCTTCCTATCTCACATTTTCTGACTGGTAAAGACAGTTCATAGTTGTATACATGCTGTGTTATATATCACTTTTACACAGACCCTTTCATTAAACCAACAAAACCAAAAACTCACTGCTGACAAGTCGATTCCTACTCATAGCGATCCCTCCTTGGGTTTCCAAGGCAGTGAACCACCAGCCGTCTGTTTAGTAGTCAAATTCCTTAGGCACTATGCCACCAGAGGTTATAAATCCATTACTAAACAATATTTCAGTGTGTGAAATTCTTAGAAATTCACGATCACCATTCTATATAGCAATCAAGTCTTCCCTGTTTGAGAAATTTTTCTTAAACAGTTTTCAACTATGTACTCCATTCATTAGTACATCAAATCTTCTTAGGATGAAGGTAGGCATGGGCAAGTGATAAAAACACATGAACTGTATCACCAACTTAATTTTCTCTTTAGAATATTGGATATCTGCATATGGAAAGATGACTCTACGAAGCCCACACCAGTCCCACAATTGCTTATCAGAAACAATGCTAATTCTAGATAACAAAAGAAATAGTTAATGAAGTTCATGTATCATTGAATAGATAAATTTTACAAGGCTGTGTTCTTAAGGTTTCAGAATTAGGGATTTGGCTGTGGGAGTAGAGAGTCTTGGGGGCAGGACACCCCAGATAACCTCACCCATGTGCATTTCTCAAACAATGCTTTTCTGTGTGTAAACAGAAAATGGAAAGGAGTATATAGTTTTTGTCCTTAGTATCAAATAGCTGGCTTTTCTTCAGTTCCCTCTTAAACTTCTGCACAATGCATAGCCTTCAGCACCCCAAGGAGCATAAACAAAGGATATCAGGCAAGTTCACCTACTCCCACTTCCCAGAACAATGCATGTTGTTAACTAAGCAATTCCCAGGGCAGATTTATGATTTGTGGAGCCCAGAGAAGTACACAGGTTGGGTCCTTGGAATCTGGGGTCAGAAGCACGTGGTGCCTGCTTAGTCCCCAGGGCTTTTAGAAAACATGAAAATATGACCTAAAGTTGGCGCCTGCATGTACACCAGAGATTATTTAGGCATTTAGAGAAATTAAAGCACATTAAGGCCTCAAAACAGCTATTGTTCCTGCTCCAAGATTTAACCTTTCTTTCTTCCTTGATGCTATGCTTTTCCTCTTGTGAATAAATGTCTGCAGAATTGAATAAGTTTATGTATATACATAACATATCTACATATAAAAATACCCTGATAGAGCAAGAAATAATATAAATAGGTCAATTTTAAAATTTGAAAATTGTTTCCCATTTCCTAAACTGAATGATGCCTCTGATCCTTTTCCTATATTCTTAGACCTTGAGGTTTTTTACATAAGTGAATTTTTAATGTGTATTAATTTATTCCAAAACTTTATATGATGATTGTAGGTCCAGTTAGAACTATAAACACTTAAAAGACAAATGTAAATTTCTTTCCTCCTGCCTTTTCAGGGAATATGTTAGTGGAAGTTACACCCCATAGGTTTACATAATGCTATTAACACGTAGTGAAACGGGTGAATAGTGTCTTTTCCTTGTTGTCTGGCTCAAGTATAAAGTGAAATAGGTTATTGTTTCTATTTTTATTATTATTTTGTCAAGTTATCCAGAAGTATTGAATAATTTAGTTTCATCACTATTTTTTCACTCTAATTACTTACTATATTTTAATTAATGACTTATTTAACTTTACATATTTATCATATATGAGTAATTTTTGCATAATTTTAAATTCATTTGGAAATAGCGGAATACATTCAAAAGTATGAGTTGTTAGCATAATGTAAATACAGCCATATGTCTCAGCCTGAATGAAATTGTTGATAGGTCACTGAAGGTGTTAGGTTACTTCACCAACCGCAGATAACTTAAGTACTTATCTATTATCCCAGATGACATTTGTGACATTAAGTGGCCAGCCCATGCTCACTAAACAATTATTAAATATCCAAGCTATTCAGGAGAACATTGTTCTACCATGATTCCAATGAGGTTCTGATTTTAAACGTTTCTTAAATAGTCTTTCAAGTAAATTGTGAAGTTTAAAAAGGGGACTATACACTGGAAAAAATAATAATTTATAAAGAAGAAAAATCAATACTGTAGAGACAATTTCACCACAAATCACTTTATAGAATCATAAGGTGTTTTTTAAATTAATTAATTAATTTGGAAGCGAGACTGGGCAATCTATTTCTGTAGACATAATTAAAATTTAGATAAAAATTCTAGGCTAGATGATAAAGGGTGAAAAAAATTCCCAGTCTTCAATTCTGGCACAAATGGAAAAGCATATAAATACTCCATTGAACTGGCTAGTGAGGAAATGCCTGCCTAATAGCTACCAGTGGTAAATCATGTAAAAAGTAGAGATTAGTGAGAATAAAACAATGAAAAGAATAGTTCCCTACCCATTGCTTCCCACAGAATGAACTTTTGACATATCAGCAAACTCTTCTTTTCTCTTGCTGCTGTTGGTATACTGCTCGCTGTACAGCTTGAGGGACATCTGCTCAACAGCATCTCTTTGTGCTTCCAGGTAGCAGAGTTGAACCTCAGCCTGGAGAGAGAAACAAAGAGGAAATGCAGTTTTCATCCAGAAGGAATACATTTCAAGTGAGGTGTAACATCTCAAACAATGGGAATTGTTCACATCATTATCCTGCTCCTTATGGGGTTGGATTTAATGGGATCAGCTGGGAATATTACAGAATTATATTTTACATCTGAATCTTATAAGCCCCTCCTTCAAATATGACCTGAATAAATGAACTCTCAGAAGACTTGGTAAATATCACAAAATATCCCTGAGATCATAATACTATACAGTGAGACTTTACACTAAAAATTCTGTGAAAATCCTTAATAATATTCTTCCTCTTATTGCCACATATGTAACTTTTTTTTTTTTTTTTTAAAGATCTCTTCCCAACCCATACATTTTGGACTCATACTCTAAACGTTTTTCTATTATCTGCCCTAAAAAAAAATCTAAAACTAATCCTAGTACCTCTTCAAAAGTACCACAGACTTCCTTTATTATTTTTTTGTTATTTGTATTATTGTCTTTACAATTTTTAAATAGAAGGAAGTGATTTTGCTTACATGCAAGTTTGAATTGTTAAAGTTCTCACAGTTACTTGGGGTTCACTGCAGTAAAAGAAAGGTAGTAAGTTCACCATGATGTTTTTGATCAAACCAAGGCCCAAAGAATGCTGAATAATATTTGGCATAGAAACATATTGAATAGATGCTTTATTTATTGCAGCTGTGTGATCCCTGCAGCTTTAGGGTTTTCTGCAACACCAGATGAGACTGAGAATGAAGTCTTCTCGGTGGCAGGCTTGCCCATGGTAAAGGGGATAGAGCCATGCTGCATTCATATGCAGCCTGGATGGAAGGAACTATTCTTGTAGCATACTTCACCAAATTTAAGCACACTGATCAACATTTCTGATAAACCTTAAACTGCTACTTCTTTATAATTTAATTAATATTCTCCTAAGAAAAACAGTTCTGGGTCATCTATTGAGTAATAGCCTGAATTGCATAACATGTAAGAAAACCCGAGTCAGACCTGACCTTGCCACTCTTCATGTCCAGGGCCAATCAAGGCCTTTCACCCTCCCTAGTTTTACAGAGTTGATCAAAGAAAAAAAGAGAGAATATTATAAAGTGGCAGTTGTTTAAAAGGGCAAATTAGAACTGTGTAAAGGAAATGAGTAGTTTATGAAAAGTAGAGTCACATGTCATTTTAGAGTTCTTAAATTGTCGCTTTCCACAAGCAGCTAGCTATGAACTAGTAAGGAAGAATTTAAAGAAGCAATCCTAACAACACTAATATTCTTATAATTAAGTTTTAGACATCAGTTCAAAAAATGTAATCTATGTAATGGTTCGTGTGAAGGTTTTTTTCCTCAAACTCATTAGCTTGAACAAGAATAGACTCAACTGGATAAAGAAGTATGTCAGACATTACAAAGGATAATGTCACATGGAGTATATTTAGCTTGTTGGGGGGGGGTGTTATATCTAGTGTTATTTATCATCTTTATTAATGATCTGGAAGAGGTTTGCAACATGTTAATGGCATATGTAGAAAGTCCCAACTAAGAGGTTTGACACATCATGGAACTTGAAGAACTGATATACATGGATTTAAGAACTTAAGAACTTTTTTTTAAAAAAGAGAAAACTTCATTAATCACTGACTTGAGTCAATGATTAGAAAAAACAACTGAGAATGTATCCTTTAAAAGATCTTACATTATTCTTATGTGATACATAAGAGAAAACTAAAAGATATTAAACAATAATCAAAGAATGTAAAAACAATACTGCTTTCAAATGTTCCTAGCCTCCCCAAGTGATAGGGGAATAGGGCATAATGAGAAGTCTTCCCCACTAATCATTGCATTTGAAACCTCAGTAGAATAATGCATCAGTGCTAATGGTACAAAGCGGATGCTTAGATTCCTAGGTGTTCCCTTAGCTTTAGCCATTCTAAAGAACAGGCTGGACCACTGCACGTTCTGGATAATAATCTCACAAATGCATGCCACTGGTCACAAAAAGGATTGGAAAGGAGGGGGCTAACCTAATGTAAACTCATAACCACTTTGGAAAAATAAATTGAGGTCATCCCTTTGTATCCTGGGTCATTTCTGTGTACAAAGGAAAACACCTCTCGTATGACAGCGATACAGGGAAAGGAGTTCAAAGAACAATGCTGAGAGCAACTGGAAGGATAATTAGTCATCTTATGAAAATGACTGAGATGTTGTCATCTAAGACTTTTATTGCATAGTATCTCACATGTATTTGGCATAGGAAACTATTCTGTGTCAAAGATGAGATGAATTAGTTGGCTCAGGTCTTTCTTATCCATTTCTATTTCTATCTCTGCTTTCAATGATTCATTTCTAAACTTGATAAAAATAGAATGAAAGTAGTTCTTTCTGCTAAGGTTGAATGGCTTTGCCACTCTAAATCTCTATGCAGACTCTCTTAACTTTTTCTTATGATATATTCTAGTCCAAAGATAAATTTTAAGGAGAAAGATTTGAAGAAAATATAGCTCTTTTAAAACAGTGACACTGACTATCTGTCTGGCTAAAAGAATTTTATTAGTATTTATGATAGTAGTGCCTAAGGCACTTGACTGCTAACCAGAAGGCTGGTGGTTCAAATCCACCAGCCCTCCTCGGAAGGAAGGTTGGGTAATCTACTTCCGTAGTGATACTGCCTCTGCAACCCAAGGAGGGGTCTCTATGAGTCAGGTCCGACTCCATGGCACATAGCTACAACAACAACATGATAGTAGTAGCATAGTTTGTGCTCATCTACTAACGTGAAGGTTGGTGATTCGAAGCCCCCAGGGAAGGGAAGCATCAGGGAAGAAAGGCCTGGTGATTTGCTTTTGTAAAGATTGTAGTCTAGAACCTCTACTGAACAGTTCTACTCTGTAACAAATAGTGTAGCCACAAGTCAGAACTGACTTGCCATCAATGGGTTTTGTTTTGTTTTTTATTTAGTAGTGGGTACTTTTAAATAGTGACTTTGTTTTATAAATGGGATTATGCCAACCTGATTAAATAATATTTCAGATGTGCAATCAATGAATTTGGCAACTTTTTTATTGAGGAAAATAAAATGGAACAACATACAGCGACAGAATTGCTTCTTCACACCTGGATAGCTGAGAGGCTCACAGTACCATCAATGGGAGAAAGGAGTTTAAGAAAAGCAGTATGATTGGATGGAAGAAATCACCAGGACTTGAATCTTTTAGTTTGAAGTACTGGTGGGATTCTCAGAATGCGGTATTCAGCAAGCAAGTAGAAACATTAAGACTTAAATATAAACAGAGGAAATGACTGATGTTATGAGAAGAAATGAGAATGCCATGGGAAAAGTGAGTGATAAATAGAAAAGAAGAATCAATTCTCACTTACTCTAGTCTGGGCCTGCATTCCCTTGGCTGACCCAATGCAATGGCTTCTCAATTGCTCTCCTTCCCTGATTTTCCATCATCCCTAAATCTTTTTTTATATATTAATTGATATACAATCAATTATTTAATTTTTAAAATCATAGCTGAGAACACTGATGTGTTTCTTGGGGCTTGATTCTAGACCCCTTTCTCTGATTTATACCCTCTTCGATAGCTTTAAACACCTCTCCTCTGAGTGCCACACTTACATATTCAATTGATCATCTGACATTACTTGGATTTACTTTAGGCATAACTGTTCAAAACAGAATTCTTTATTCTCATCCTCACCACATCCCCTAAATCTTTCTGTACTTAAGCCTTTCCTTTTAAACAAATAACACCATCTGTTACTCAAGTCAGAAACCTCAGAGTCATCCCTGACTCCTTCCTTTCCTTTATTTCCCATGGACAGTTAAATTCTGTTGAATTCTACTTCCAAAATATCTCTCCAGTCTGTCTGGATGTCTCTAATCCACACTGCCTCCAGCCTGGTCTAAGCCTTCATCATCTCTCACCCTCAGTGCAGTAACTGTCTTCTAAGGTATCTGCTCTCATGTATTCCTGCCCTTCCAATCTCTTCTTAAAAACATGAGCTTGTTTCATATTGCATTCAGATCTAAAAGTTAAATTTCCCCATGAATACCTATAAGAATTGGTTCCTGCCTACCTCAAACCTCATTTCCAACAAGTCTCCCTCTTGATCACTGTCCCCCAGTCAGCTTTGCCTTCTTTCAGTTCTGTAAACACTCCAAACACTTTCCTGCCTCAGGGCCTTTGTATATGTTGTTCCATTTCTCTGGTATATTCTCCAGCTAATTCTTTCACAACCATCAACTCTCAGCTGACTTTACTTTTCAGGGAGATTATTCCTGACCAACCTATGAAAAGTCAATTCACTCCATTTTCCTCTATTTCAGAATCCTATTTCCTTCATAGCACATATGAAAATTAAAAATGATTTTATTTTGTAGTTTATACTTTTTCTGTCTCTATATCCAGACTCCAAGCTCCATAAGGGATGGTTTCTGTCTCCTTTGCTTTTCTGTAGTCCTAGCTCCTCAGTAGTGCCTGGTACATGATTGGAGCAGAGTAAATAATTATTGAATGAATGAATTATACATCCATTCCTCTATCTATTTGTTAATCATGTGTTCAGTGAACCTTTATCATGTGCCAGGAACTGTGCTAGGGGCTGTGGGTACAAAGAAGAGTAAAACTTAGGACCTTGCCTCCAGGGAGTGCAGCATGGTAAAGAAGCGAGCCATGCTGACAGATAAAACTAAAATATGTGCAGCATGAAAATGATTGTGTGGGAGGATGGGGAATGACATAACTAATTGTCTAAGGGTAAGAAGTAGGCAGTAAAGTTTTGCTAGAGGTGACTGTGATAGTTGGAGCTGTGTGTCAACTTGGCTGGACCACAATTCTGTGTAGTTTAAGCAATTGTGATGTGGGATATTCCAATGATGGGATCAGATGTATATGTTTTGAGCAGCCAATCCATTGAAAGGGAGCTTCCCTAGGGGTGTGGCCTGCTAATAGTATATTTATGGACATCCTGGGAAAAGAGACACTATTCTGTGGATCGGGATTCTGTTGTGTTGCCTACAACTGTCCATGAGCAAACAATCCACCATTCGGCCTGGAGATCTTGGAGTCATATTCGTTGGAGTCAACAGCCGGTCTACTGCCTGCCAACCTTGAGCTCGTCAGCCCCTGCAGCTGTGTGAACCAGGAAAAGCCTCCTGCTTGACATTTGATCCAAGAACTTTGGACTTGCCAGGTTCCATAAGTGTGTCATTTTCCTAAGATAAATTTCCCTTTCTCTCGCTATATAAACTTTACTGGTTTTGTTTTTCTAGAGAACCCAGTCTAACACAGTGAAATTGGAGGCAATATGAAGTATGGGTAGAATTCTGTCAGGTGAAGAGATGGAAAGAGTAACTTGTATGTTTAAGAAGTTCTGGTGGTGTAATGGATAAGACATTTGGCTGCTAACCAGGTCAGCAGTTCAAACCCACCAGCTGCTTGGTGGGAGAATGATGAGGCAATCTATTTCCATAAAGATTTACAGCCTTGGAAATCCAATGGGAGTTCCAATGAGTCAAAATCAGCTTGGTGACAGTGGGTTTGGTTTTAGTTTTGGTAACCTGTGAGTCTGGAAGTCCAGAGTCATAGAAAGACTTGACATGTTCTGGGAATGGTAGGTGGAACTGTGGGGGTATCTAGACTAAGAGGTGAAGTGGAAGAGGATGAACTGTGAAGGATGTCAATTTAAGGAAATTGGCACTATGCTCTGAGGGCATAGTGGATAAGGCATTTGGATGAAAACCAGAAGGTCTATAGTTCAAATCCACTAGCCACTCTACAGAAGGAAGATGGGGCAATCTATTTCCGTAAAGATTTAAAGCCCTGGAAAACCAATGGGGGTTGCAAAGTGTTGTAATCAACTCGATGGCAGTGAATTTAGTTTCAGTTTGGTGCTATTCTGGGAAACAATGAAGGAACAACAAAAGCCATCACACTTTCTGTGATGGACTTATTCTTCCTCTTTCCTCCCATTTTCTGTCACGGTAAGATAGTCATCTGATGGACTGGTCCAAATATGCTTGCATAGCTCCTATCCCCTGGTATACTTTAAGAACACAGTGTTGAGTGGTAAATCAGCAATTCCCATCTGGCTGGAAGCCCAGCACTACAAATGGAATGCCCAAGAGACACTAGCACTCTAGAAAACTTTTAACATCATGAAGTTAGAAACGCTGCCCTCTTGTTTGAGGTTTAAAATAATTGTTTTGCTGTTTATCATTAGTAGCATATTTTCTGCCTTTATTTTATGTGCATCTAGAGCCTAAATCAGTAGCTATTCCACTTCAAATTTACACTACTAATTAATGATTTAACAGGACACAAGACTGGTGTTCTAAAGCATTTTATTTAAATTTGGCTTAGTGTGAAAAAACGCTGAGAAAATTGTTGAAGACTTGCTAACAGGAAACTTCCCTTATGTCATGAAAGATGAAGAGCTATCTATCCAAGGAGCTCAATGAACCCCTACAGGATAGACAGTAAAAGAAACTCACCAAGACATATCATAATCAAATTTTCCAAAACCAAAGACTAAGAAAGGATCTTAAGAGCAGCTCAGGAAAAGTGAAATGTTACCTACAATGGACAACCAATAAGACAAAGTTCTGATTTCTCAGCAAAAACCATGTAGGCAAGAAGGCAATGGGATGGCATATATAAAACATTGAAGGAAAAGAACTGCCAACCAAGAATCATATATCCAGCCAAATTTTCTATAAAATATGAGGGTGAAATTAAGACATTCCCAGACAAACAGAAATTAAGGGAATTTGTGAAAGTCAGACAACCCTACAAGAAACACTAAAAGGAGTCCTTCCAATAGAAAACAACAAATTAAAATCAAGATACTTGACACCACCCCCTAGAAACCAACCCAGGAAAAGAATCTCAAAATAAGATCACAGAAGATGTAATTAGAGAAATAGAAGAGTCAATCTATAAATGACACCAACAACAAACCAAACAGAGGGAATAAATGTTATAATTGCAAAATTTCCAAATGGAAAGGAAGTCAGGACAATGTCTATATAGAACAGACTGTTTCAAACTTAGCGAGATAAGAATTTACTATAGGGTAACCACAAAGAAAATTAACACTCCTAACCAAACTAAGAAAGAAGAAAATCACAACAGTTTAGTATACTCAAAACTAACAATGAATAAAAGTGAAAAAATACTTGATAGCAAAATGAACTTAGCACACAAAAATATTGGGAACTAAAAACCACTAACAACACAACCAAAATAACCCACACAATAGAATGACAGCAATAAATTCATACTTACCATTAATTACACTGAATGTGAGTGGTCTAAATACACTAGTCAAGAGAAAGAGAATGGCAGATTGGATAAGAAAAGAAGACCCATCAATATGCTGCCCACAAGAGGCCCACCTTAGACACAAAGATAAAATAAATTTAAAATCAAGGGATAGAAAAAATATATCAAGCTAATGGCAACCAAAAAACAGCAAGAGTGGCAATATTAATTTCTGATAAAATAAACCTCAAGGTAAAATCCAGCATAAGGGACAAAGAAGGGCATTATATAATGTGAAAAGGGTCAAGTGACCAAGAAGACATTACCACAATAAACATCCATGCAACCAGTGAAAGAGTTCTAAAATGCATAAAGCAAACACTAAATGAATTGAAAGGAAAAATAGACAATTCTACAATAATAATAGTAGATTTTAACACACCACTTTCAAGGAGGGACAGGTCAACAAAAAAAAAAAACAACAAAGATATGGAAGATCTCAACAACACAACCAACTTGACCTCACAGACATATACAGAGCACTCCAACCAACTAAACATGATACACATTCTTCTCCAGTGCACATGGATCATTCTCCAGAATAGACCATATGTCAAGCCACAAAACAAGTCTCAACAAATTTAAAAACACTGAAGTACTACTATAAAGCATCTTCTTGGATCACAATGCAATAAAATTAGAAATCAGTAACAGGAAGATCAGGAAAAAAAGTCAAATATGTGGAAACTAAATGATACATTGCACAAAAATGACTGGGTAACAGAAGAAATAAAGAGTGAAATTAAAAAAAATCCTAGAAACAAATGTGAATGAAAATACAACTTAGTAAAACCTTTGGGTTACAATGGAAGCAGTACTCAGAGGTCAACTGATAGCAATAAATGCACACATCAAAAAAGAAGAAAGAATCAAAATCAACACCCTAACTCATAAACTCCAACATTTAGAAAAAGAGCAACAAAAGATACCTACAATATCCTGAAGAAAAGAAATAATAAAGATCAGAGCAGAAATAAATGAAGCAAAATACAAAAACAAAAAAAATAGAGAAAGTCAACAAGAGAAGGTGGTTACAAAAGGGGCAGGGAGGCACCATCTTCTGACCTCCTCTAACTCCACAAGAGGAAGACAGAATCACCATCAGCAGCCCAAGGCCTATTCCTGTGAGGCCAGACATGCTGCCTCCCTCCAGCCCTTTCACTAACCCTGACACCAACTGTTTCTCCCACAGCACCCACCAACTCTCTGCTGGGTTTGATAATTCGCTGCAGTGGCCACAAAGAACTCACAGATTATGGGATTTATTAGGGAAGCAACAGGATACAATTCAAATTCAGGAACATGCTCAATCTCTCTCAGCCTGCCGTCTCTCAGCCAACAGTCTCTCCCAGTCTCTCTTCTTGTAATGCATGTATCTCGGTGTCTCCTTCTCTCTCTCAGCAGTGTGTGTCTCTCTCAGCAGCACGTGTCTCTTTCATCTCTCTCTCAGCAATGTGTGTCTCTCACATCTCTCAGCTGGCAGTGAGAGATTCCCTCTGCCTCTAGGAGGGCTCCTTTGAGCCTGGCAGAGAGGCCAAACTAACCAATCCCAGTATCAGAATTCTATACACCTGAGAGAGAATGAACCTCCCGGAAGATTACTTTGTGCTACCCTCAACAGAAATACCCCAGGTAGATAACTTTAACAATCAGGAGCTACTCAGTTGTTCATAGCAAATTCCACCACAGAGTTTACAAAGACTATGGCTAGAAAACCCACACTATGTAATTTACTACACTACAGTGGTTCTTTGAAAAGATTTACAAAATTGATAAATCACTGGAAAATTTAAAAAAGGAAAAGAGAAGATGCAAATAACATGAATAATAAGTGAAATGGGCAACATCACAACAGAACCAACTAAAATAAAAAAGATAATAACAGAATATTATGAAGAACTGTACTCCAACAAATTTGAAAACCTAGAAGAGATGGAAGAATTTCTAGAAACACAAGACTTAACCTAAACTAACTCAGTCTGAGATGAAATACTTGAACAGACCCAGAACAAAAGAAGAAATCGAGCAGCTCATTAAAAAAAAAAAAAAAAAACTACCCAACACAAAAAAGTTCTGGCCCAGATGACTTCACTGGAGAATTCTCTAAAATGTTCAGAGAAGAGCTGACACCTATACTACACAAACTATTCCAGAACATAAAAAATAATGAAATACTACCAAATTCATTCTATGAAGCAAAGACAACATTGATCCCAAAACGAGGTAAAGACACCACTATAAAGGAAAACTACAGACAAATATCTCTCATGAATGTTGTTGTCGTCGTTGGGTGCCATTGAGTCATCTCCGATTCACAGCAACCCTAAGCACAACAGAACTAAACACTGCCTGGTCTTGTGCCAGCCTCGCATTCCTTGCTATACCTGAGCCCATCATTGCAGTCACTGTCTATCCATCATGTTGAGGGCTTTCTCCTTCTTCATTGACCTTCCACTTTGCCAAACATGATATCCTTCTACAGGGAATGGTTTCTTCTGACAACATAACAAAAGTAGGTGAGGTGAAGTCTGGCTATTCTCACTTCCAAGGAGCATTCTGGCTGCACTTCTTCTAGGACAGATTTGTTAGTCCTTTTAGCAGACCACGGTACTTTTAGCATTCTTCTCCAACACCACAACTCAAAAGCATCAACTCTTCTTCAGTCTTCCTTATTCATTGTCCAGCTCTCACAAGCATAATTGGTGACTGAAAATACCATGGTTTAGGTTAGGCGCAACTTAGTCTTCAAGGAGACATCTTTGCCCTTCATCACTTGAAAGAGGTCTTTTGCAGCAGATTTCCCAATGCAGTATGTTGTCTGATGTCTTGACTGCTGCTTCCATTGGTGTTGATTGTAGAACCAAGTAATATGAAATTCTTTACAACTTCAATCATTTCTCCATCCACCATTAAGCTGTTTATTGGCCCAGGTGGGAGAATTTTTGTTTTCTTTATATTGAGGTGCAATCCATACTGCAGAAGTAGTCTTTAATCTTCATTAGTAAGTGTTTCAAGTCATCCTCATTTTCAGCAAGCTCCTCATGAATATAGATGCAAAAATCTTCAACAAAATCCTAGCCAACAGAATCCAACAACATATCAAAAAATAATATACCATGACCAAGTGGGATTCATACCAGGTGTGCAAGGATGGTTCAATATCAGAAAAACAATCAATGTAATTCATCACATTAACAAAACAAAGGAAAAGAACCACATGATCATGTCAATCAATGCAAAAAAGTATTTGATAAAATCCAACACCCATTCCTGGTTAAAACTTTCAGCAAAATAAGAATAAAAGAAAATTCCTCAATATAATAAAGGGCATATGTTCTGGTTACCTAGTGACGCTCTGACAAGAAATATACCACAAATGGGATGGCCTTAACAAACAGGAGTTTATTCTTACAATTTGGAAGCTTTAAGTCTAAGTTCAAAATGCCAGGCTCTAGGGGCTGAGTGAAAGCTCTTCAACCATGGGGTCTAGCTCTGCCTCCTGCTCCCGGTCCACTGGAACTAGAGGCATTTGTTCACTCAGACAACTGTTGGCTGCTGAGGCTGAGAAGCCCCAAGGTTGACAAGTAAAAAGGCACAGTCCCGATGTTACCAATCCACACGGCAAGCCGTTAACTTAAGTCCATTATAAGTTCCAAGGTTGGCAGAGCATAGCAGGCTGCTGAACAATGGCATGGCTACATGCAGGGTCCAAGTATGCCAAAGGCTAAAGGCCTTTCTCAAAGCTTCTCCTTATATACCGGAAGCA
This sequence comes from Orycteropus afer afer, assembly GCF_000298275.1. Lineage (NCBI taxonomy): Eukaryota > Metazoa > Chordata > Mammalia > Tubulidentata > Orycteropodidae > Orycteropus > Orycteropus afer. The sequence continues at coordinate 2,494,103 of NW_006921638.1, read as the reverse complement.
GATCACATACCCAAAGGCAGCTACTCAGCTGCTCCCAGTGGATTCCACTATGGAATTGATTACCAGTCTCATCATAGGGAATACTACATCCAGCTGCCCAGACACTCGACCAAGCCTAGCCAAGTTGACATACAAATATAACCATCACAATTCCACCTCTTGTCAACTTGGCACCTGTACAGATCTTCAATGAGTGGTATCTGTACAGATCTCCTCCACTGGGTGGCTCCAGTCCCCTAGTTCCTAAATGGCAACCTCACCCCCTTGGCCTAGAAATAGGCCCCGTTCCTCTCCCTCTTGGGCATTGCAGCGCCACCCCCTCATTCTTGGGCAGCGGCTATGGCTCCATCCCACTGGCTCACATGAACGAGCAGCCCCACACTCCAGAACTAAGTTGGTGAAGGCTTGGCTTTTTGAAATCTGGGGGGCTGTGGTGGTTCCACCCCCAAAGGCCATGGTCCTACCCTTAAGGCTGATGCAGCTCTGCTTCCATTTCCTTGGTCTCTTCGCTTCTGCCGATTAATGCCTGAGGGCAACCCACTCCACTGAAAAACCGTGCCCAAAAGGCACTCGGCTTTTTTTTGCTCCATGGGCTGGCCAACCTGCTACTCCACGTCATGCCGATCTTTTCTACCAATTAATGCTTGAAGGCAACCCACTCTTCCAGTAAGCCATTTACCCAATGGCACCTGGCTTTCTCCTCTGTGGGCTGGTAAGGATGTCGCTGTCTCATGCCAGTTCTCTTGGCTCTGCTCCTGCCATCTCTCATGCCAGTCTCTTGCCGTCTGTCCTGCTGTCTGATGCTGAGGTCTCTAGCCTATGGCATGCTTAGACCCTGCATGTAGCCATGTCATTGCTAGGCAGCCTGGCATGCTCTGCCGACCTTGGGACTTACAGTGGACTTAAGTTAATGGCCTGCTGTGTGGTTTGGTAACATTGGAACTGTGTCTTTTTACTTATCAACCTTGGGGCTTCTCAGCTTCAGCAGCCAGCGGCTGTCTAAGTGACGAAAAGCCTCCAGCTTCAGTTGGCCGGGAGCAGGAGGCAGAGCTGGACCCCAAGGTTGAGAGGCTTTCACCCAGCCTCTAGAGCCTGGCACTTTGAACTTGGACTTAAAGCCTCCAAACTTTAAGAATAAACTCCTGTTTGTTAAGGCCATCCCATTTGTGGTATATTTCTCTTCAGAGCGGTGCTAGGTAACCAGAACAGCATATATATAAAACCAACAGCCAATATTATTCTCAATGGAGAAAGACTCAAAGCATTCCCTTTGCAAATGGGAACCAGACAATGACGCCCTGTATCACCACTCCTATTTAACATTGTATTGAAAGTCTGAGCCAGAGCAATAAGGCAAGAAAGAGAAATAAAAGGCATTCAAATTGGCAAAGAAGCAAAGCTATTTCTATTTGCAGATGACATGATCCTATACATAGAAAACCTGAGACTTTGCAAGAAAATTCCTGGAATTTTCTTTCAGCAAAATGGCAGGATACAAGATCAACATACACAAATCCACTGGATTCCTCTATATCAACAAAGAGATCTCTGAAAAGAAGTAAGGAAAATAATACCATTTACAATAGCTACCAAAAAGATAAAATACTTAGGAATCAATCTTATCAGGGACACAAAAGACCTATACAAAGGAAATTAAAAAACACTACTACAAGAAAATACAAAAGACCTGCATAAATGGGAAAATATGCAATGTTCACAGATAGAAAGACTGAATATTGTGAAAATGTCACTACTACACAAAGCAATCTATACATTCAATGTAATCCTGATCCAGATTCCATCAGCATTCTTTAAGGACATGGAAAAACCAATCACTAACTTTATATAGAGAGGAAAGAGACCTCAGATATGCAAAGCACTACTGAAGAAGCAAAACAAAGTAGGATGTCTCACACCTCCCCAGTCTCAAAACCTACTATACAGCTACAGCAGCCAAAACTGTGTGGTATTGGTACCATGACCAGTGGAACCAAATTGAGAACCCAGAAATGGACCCATCCATCTATGGACAGCTGATCATTGACAAAGGGTCAAAATCCATTAAATGGGGAGAGGTAGCCTCTTTCAAAAATGATACTGGCAAAATTGGATATCCACTTGCAGTAAAATGAAGATCCATACCTCACACGCTATACAAAAAAGAATTCAAGATGGATCAAAGACCTAAATATAAAAGTCAAAACTATAAAGTTTATCAAGGATAAAATAGGGCAAACCTGTTGTTGTTGTTGTTGTTATGTGCCATCGAGTCGGACCCGACTCATAACGACCCCTTCTTGGGTTTCCGAGACAGTATCACTACGGAAGTAGATTGCCCAACCTTTCTTCCGAGGAGTGGCTGGTGGGTTTGAACCGCCAGCCTTCTGGTTAGCAGTTAAGTGCCTTAGCCACTATGCTACCAG
>NW_006921638.1:2480731-2488138 GCF_000298275.1 Orycteropus afer afer | reverse complement strand
AACCCAGAAACCACAGCTATGGACATATCCAAAGTAAAATGAGCTTACAAGATTGTAAACAAGGAACCAGAGACATCAATTGGCAAGTGAGGACAACTACAAACAAAAAGAGGGAAAAGACTGTGTAGTTATAGAACTTCTAAAGGGTGAGGAAGTTAAGAGAGTTGCAAGAAAGAATGGACTGTTACATTATGCTGAGTGAAATAAGTCAATCACAAAAGGACAAATATTGTATTAGTCCGTTATTGTAAAAGTTAAGGAAAGGTTTATCTATGTATATATATCTTCTCTCTTATATCATCACGTTTTTCTTCTCTATCTGTATCATTTTCATTATCACATTAAGAAATAAACATGCTGTTGTTTTCCCTATGGTTTAAAAAAATAATAATAATCTATTGACACCAATCTCCCTCCAGCTATGGCCCCATTTCTTTGTTCTCCATTACCGCAAAACCACATTTACATGTGTTTTCTATACTCACTGTTTTCTATTTCTCCCCTTTTCTCTTGAACACACACCTATCAGACCTTAGTCCCCAAATTCCACTGAAATTGCTCAGCAAGGTCACAGCAGTCCTCTATGTTCCCTATGCCAGCATTCAATCCTCAGTCCTCACCCTGACCTGACTGCTCAGCATTCACCACAGGTGATCATCCCTTTCTTCTTGAAACATTGTCTTCATTGGTCTATCAGAACATGACATCCTCCTGGATTTCCTCTCTGGCTATTCCGTTTTAGTCCCCTTCAATAGTTTCTTCTCATCTCCCCAACATCAAAGTGCTGGTGTGCCTGGCTCTCACTGTCAGTAAATTCCTCTTGTAGTCTCACAGCTTCATAGTCACAGAAACCTTAGTGACTACCACTTTATATTACTAGCCCAAATACCCTCCCAAGCACTGGCCCTGTGTGACCAACTGCCTTCTTCACATCTCCACCTGGATATTTAATACACATGACCCCCATTGGGTTTCCAAGGTGGTAAATCTTTATAGATTGCCCAGTCTTTCTTCCACCAAGTGGCTGGTGTATTTGAACAAGCAGCCTTCTGGTTGGTAATCAGATGGCTTAGGCACTGTGCTACCAGAGCTCCTTTGTTTTTTAATGTAACATACACCAAACCAGTCTTGATAATCCTCCCCCAAATCCTTTCCATTCCCATAGTTTTTTTTTTTTTTTTCAGGAAGTCGACTCTAGTCTTCCAGTTGCTCAAGACTCAAATTGTGGATTCAGCCTTGACTCCTCCTGTCCTTCCTTCACACTTCTCATCTACTCTATAAGCAAATCCTGTTAGCTCTGACTCTAATTTTCAGAAACTGACCACTTCTTAATACCCTTAGCATCTCACACCAGGCTTCTGCAATAGCCTCTAACTGGTCTCCTTTCTTTCATCCTTACCCTTCTACAATCAGTTTTTTAAAATTCCCCAGAATAGTCCTTTTAAAATGAAAGTAAAAACAATTTTTCATTCAAAACTTCCCAGTGGTTTTGGCATTCCTCAGAGTAAAAGCCAACATTCTTATCTTGAACTGCACAGCCCAAAGCATCACCTCTCAGATCTCATCTCCTATAACTCCCATTCTAGCCACGGTGATCTTGGTGCTCCTCAGAAACTTCAGCCACAGTTTCACTTCAAGGACTTTGCATTTATGTTTCCCTCTACCTGGAATGTTCTTTCTCTGCATATATGCAAGGCTAGTGAAAATCGAGGCTTATCTTGTCCAAGACTAACCACCTGCAGGCTGCCTACCAGAAAAGAAAGCTAGTCTTTTGTGTTTTGTGTTTAAGGCAATTATCCTGGTCAACTTCAAGGCTCTGACCCTTACATCCTCTATTGTACTTCTATCAAAGCTGGTGCTACTTTGCCATTAGCTGTCACCAAAAGTCTTGACTGTAAGACCTTGACCATGCCAAAGGATGGTCCCTACCATGGATGCCTGGGTGGCAGGCTAGGGCTAGAATCAAGGTTCTATCTTGTCATATTGTTTGTTTGGTTGTTTGTTGTATTGAATTTTGTCCTCTTACTGCTCTTGTGTCCTGGCCTTTGCTTCCCTAACCATGCTGCTTAAACAACCCACAGTCCTCTCTGGCTTTGCATTGTCTTAGAATAAATAGGTAATGAGGCACCAGCTCACCTCCCACTGAGGTTTTCTACAAAAGTTTTCCTCATGACTGCTGCCACAAGTGGGCTGGTGGCAGTGCTCTAGTTTTTATGATAGCTCACTCTCTTACCTCCCTCAGATATTTGCTGAAATGTCATCTTCTTATCCAGGTCTTCTCTGCCTGACTGCTTAAAACTGCAATTCATCTCCACTCCAGCAATCCTTATCCCTTTTCACACATATTTACTATGTGTAGTCAAAAATATGTTACTTATTTTGTATTGTTCATATTCCTCCGGTGAGTGGGAAGCTCAAGGAAGGCAGGGATTTTGGCTGTGTGTACACTGCTTTATTCCTAGCACCTAATGCTGTGCATGCTATGTGACAGGCATTCAATACAAATTAGTTGAATACATTTTACTAAACTTGCAAATCTGAAATGGTTTAAAACAACCAAAATTAAAACAGATAGTTTGTAGCCTCAGCTTGATTTTTAAAAGCCTTGATTTCATTCTGCCTCAGAAAGGAAACTCTTTTTTTGACAGAAAAGAAAATTATTGGACTATATGACTTGTTTACTATTCTCTGAAAAAAAAAAAAAAAAAGAAGAGCTTCTATAATTCAAGAGTCATTTATTCGAGGAGACAGCAACAATATCACAGTTTGCATTTGGAAGAATCCCACACTAACTCAGGAGTCATGGGATCTTTCAACATAATGAGGGAAAACCCTACTTTTTCTGGCAACAATTGTGTCATTTAAGAATGTTTTCCTACACAGTGTTTTTTCACCTTTAATATTGTATCTCTAAGTACTTGCATTTTCCTTTTCTTACTTATACATATGTTTACTATGCCTGCCCTCATTCCTCCCAGTAATATTCTTCCCAGCAATTGGCCCAGATTGCTTCCTTCTTATGGAAATACTTTTGCATCTTAAGACACCCACAGGCCCTGCCAAGGACTTCCAGGGTTGACTGGAATCTACACTTGGAAACCTCCATGCTTTTGTTTAGCCAAGTTCCCTACACTCAATCCAGGGTTTAGAATTGTCACCTTTACAGTGTTTTCCCTAAGATCTTGGTTAGTTTGTGTGTTTTTTGCTTTTGTTGTAATTTTCTTGTTGGTAGTTCATCTTTTCCTAAAATAACTCACCTTTGGGATTAAATTCAAAGTACATTTCCTTTATTCAGAAATGCACACTCTAATGATATTTATTCACATCTCCATGACTGGCTACATTCTGGCTAAATAAAAATAATATTTACAATGACGAGTGAGAATCTCACACTGTTCTTTCAGTCCTGTGTGCAAGACTAAGTAGAGTGAGCTATGACTCTGCCAAAATTTTCTTGTCCAACAGAGTCAGAGCCAAGAATCCTGCAAAGAAAGGGAACAATGTATTTCTTTTAGGTAATGTTGACTAAGAGTCTTCATTTATTCCATTCAGCAAATATATATATATAATGTCTCTTATATGTATGGCATTGTGCAAGACACAAATCTAGGTCAGACATGTAGCCTGCCTCCATAAACTTCTGACCTGTAAGTATAGAAAAATTGTATTAAATAATAGGAGATTAAAAATTCATTCATGGATAAGACAAATATATTTTAAAAATGTTGCCAGAAAAAAAAAATTAAGTTTGATCAAATATTCACTGGATAAGAGTTTTAAAGTATGAAAATTATATTTCCCATTGTTAAAAATTAAATACATAAAATACAACAAAAAATCTTAAAGATGTTTCATTATTATTACTCACTAAAGACTAATATTTATATTAGTCTCTGTACATTAGGATACAAAACTTCTATTATTATATTGGCAGTTCCAGGTCTTGAAGGATGATTTATAGATTCCATAGTCAATGAAGTCAAGACTGCTGTGAAAGATAACTAACTCATCTGTGTAAAAACAAATATTATATATGTGTCTTCAAGAAGTCATTTCTATTTCTATTGACTTGATGTTTGCTAACCATTAAAAACAATCACTATAATGTTCAGAAAATTCCATTTTAAAGCTATGTATCTGTTAAATAGTAAGCATTTAGATAAAGGGGGGAAATTAACATCAACATTATTTTCATTATTTCTTCTGCATTTGATTGTACGTAATAATAATAAAAAAAAAATTGCCCTAACTTCACTTATAGGGAAAAAATAACTAATGACAGTTAACATGTTTATTAAAAACAACTATCACCACGACCACCTCCACCTAACAAGCATAAAGAGCAAACATATCACACAATTCCATCTCTGGCGCCCTTTATCCACCCCCCCCCATACCTCTTCTTTCTAATACAAGTAGTTGAACTCATTAAAAATTCAGCATTTTATGTCATGAGATGGGTTGGGGAGAGAATGTGATTGTACTGTGTGAACTGGAGGAGATGATTAGAATTTTTGATGTCTCTTCAGTACTGTTTCTGTAGCAAATCTCTGCACAATGGCACAGGCATCAAGTCTGAGTTCATATTTTATGGTGGCATCCTCCTTCCATCTTCCCAAATCCACTACAGCAAATCTTTATTTACTTTCTGGCAGAAACTGAAAATTAAAGATGTATAATGTAAAGATACAATCTCAGCTTCTCTTGCCCTACAGGACTGGCAGTTCCTTCCCTAGTACAATTATGCTGGCAAATGCAGCTATTAACTCTGTGACTATGACATGCACTCCAGTTCCCTTGAAATTCCATGAAACAGTTGTCCTTAGATAGTGATAAAGAGAAAGGAATGAAGCAGGAACAAGAATTACTTTACATAATAATAATAATAATAATAACAGTTTAGTTATCAAAACATAACTGAACAAGTGTGCCTTTATACTGTTCTTTTAAAAATTTAACTTCCTAGGGTTCTAATCATCAGGGCCTATGGTTCAGGAATGTACCGTAGCACTCAGCACAGTGTCTATATCCTCATTTCAAAGAGAATCATTCAAACCAACATCCACCCTGTCAAAAATCTCGACTTTGAGCTTCTAATGTAGAATAAAAATCAATATAAATTTTGATCATTTGATGAATATTTACTTCTTTCTTTAGTGTTTGGGGATTTAGACTTGAAAAGTGCTGAATCAAGTCATTTCATTTTTTGTGTGTGTTTGTGCCAACGCCAATTTACTACTCTCCAGAAAGTTCCTGAACAAGATGTCTCAGGTGGCATGCATGTTGGTTTTTCCTGTCAATCATAACAGTACGTCTGTAGGGAATCATAATCATTTCCCTTTCATACTCTTAGTGTTCTAAAAAGGAATATTTTTATTACTTCCCTGGAAAAGGTAAACTTCTCATTTAGACACATTATCATAAGTCTAGGTGTCTGTTGTTTCGGGCATTCACCTGAACCTAAATTGATACGAGCTATTAAAAGTTAAACACTGCATTTTAGGTTGCAAGAGCCATGAGCAATAAAGAGAAGTCACAAGCTAATGAAGTATCACTTCAAGACAAAAAGCTTTTATAGAAACTGCCATCTTTCTCCCTGCATTTTGGGAAAGATAAGAAAATATCAATTGATGGTTTTAATCTGAGAAAGACTTCACAATAAAAACTTCGACTTTTTTTGTAAATGAAAAGAAAAGAGATTACAGACAAATAACTTTAAAAAGCTTAATAATTAAAATATGATTCTAGTTTGAGAAGACTAGTTATATGAGTAGAGCAGCCATCATTTTTATTATGATACTTTGAGATTAAACACACACACACACACTTATGTGTATGTGTATATGTGTATGTATTTCAGAAGTCTACTATTCTTACAGACTCTTTCCATAGTGATTTTTAAAATAATGGTCCTTCCCAATTTGAAAAAGGTTAAGTTAATGGCAAAAACTGAAAAGCCAAGCTATTCTCATTTAAAAGCACATAGAAACTAAAACACAAACACAATTCATATATGACCTAGTGGCAGAAGACTTAATACTAAAGAGGTGTTTTTGCTGGTTCCTTACAAATTAAATAAAAATGGCAGCAGCTGCCTTTCCCAAGGATGATATAGCCTTGGACAATCACTAGATATTATGTAGACAGATGTTTTAAATAAAATAAAGTATTTAGATTGCTAGATACCTTGCTAGATACGAAGGCAATTATAGGATGTCTTTGTTAAATCACATTTTTCATTTTTGTGAGAGGGAAAAGAATTGTCCTGGAAACAGTACCGACAGGAAATGATCCTATATCTAAAACAGCTGGAGACTGTAACTAATATAAATTTACTTGAAAATAAAAATGCTGTGTGCCTCTGGAGACATGCAGTAACATGCCATAAAAGCAGATGAGAATATAAAAGTATTTAAAAGGGGAAAATGCATTTTATCTAGATACTATACTGGGATGTGATCCACTGATAAATGAGAAATATTTGCAAAATACAAAGAGAAGAAAAGCAAAAGAGAGACATTAAACTCATAATAAATATTTTATTTCAAACAACATATTTGTAGGAAATATTAAAATATTTTTTTAGGAAGAATCCCTTGTAAATTCATAATAATAATGTAATGGCTGGTACTTCGGTTTAATTGAGAAATTCTTATGGAAGGAGAAGATGCTTACTATGAGTAGGGCAAGGGCCCCAAGTGTTGGACAAAATATTCCAGTAATTCTCAAAGCCAGATGTGATAGCTTCCACAGAAGCTCCCACTAATCCTTCCCACCACCTACATCCCCACTGCTGTTAGCTGTTGAATCGAAGAGCCATCTAATACATAAATTCTTACCAAATATTCATGGGCATTAACAAGGTACTCATCTCCAAGTTTATGAATTTCAATTTTCTTCACTTAAAGACTGAAATTCGGAGTTTTGATAAGATGGTGGAATAGGCAGAAAGACTGCACTGATCCTCTTCAACAAAGAAAAGGGGAACCAATTAACACAGATACAGAAGATAATCCTGTACCCCTGAGCATTGAAGGGAAGGATACAGAAGTAGACTAATCTCTAACTAGCAGAAGAATTTGCATGAAACCACCAAAAAAGGAGACATACTGAGCTGAGGTCTGGCAGCTATCCTGATGGCACAGACAGCTTGGATATTGCCAGGTGGTGATAGGACCTAAGAATTAACCTAAAAATTTGCCTTGTTAGCCAGGAACTGCAAAGAGGACTGCTCTGTTGGCTGGTGAATAAAAGGGGAAGCAGCAAAGAGGAAGGCAGGCTGAGCTGTGGACTTCTGTCTGTCTGGAGGGAGCAGCCATTTTGAATGTTTACAAGTGGCTTGACCATTTTGGATATTTAAAGTGACAGTGTTCTCCCAGATTCCAGGGACTTAAGAACAGGCTCCAC
>NW_006921638.1:2479367-2480631 GCF_000298275.1 Orycteropus afer afer | reverse complement strand
AAAAGGAGAATCTACAGATTGAGAAAAAATATTTGGCTATGACATATCTAACAAGCGACTTATCTCTAAAATTTATAGAAAACTTCAACACCTCAACGCCAAAAAGACAATCTGATTCAAAAATGGGCAAAGGACATGAACAGACACTTCACTAAAGAGGATGTACAGCTGGCCAACAAACACATAAGGTAATGCTCACAATCATTATCCATTAAAGAGATGCAAATCAAAACAACAGTGAGATATCATCTCACCCCAGCAATAATAGCAAAGTTCAACAAGACAGAAAATAATAAATGCTGGTAAGGGTGTGGAGAGACTGGAACTCTCATACACTGCTGGTGGGACTATAATATGGTACCACTATTGTGGAAAATGATATAGTGTTTCCTTAAAAAATTGAAAACAGAAATACCATATGATCCAGCAATTCCATTACCAGGAATATATCTTAAAGAAGTAAGATTCAGGACACAAGAAGACATATGCACACCCATGTTCATCACAGCACAATTCACTATAGCAAAGAGATGGCAACAACCTAAGTTCCCATCCCTAGATGAATGGATAACAAAACTTTGGTCCATTCACACCATGGAACACTGAATGACATTAAAGAATAATGAAGAACCCACAAATCACCTTGTGATGTGGATAAATTTGGAGGACATTATGCTGAGTGAAATAAGTCAATTGCAAAAGGACAAATATTGTATGAGTTCATTACCATAAAAAGTCAAGGAAAGGTTTACATAGGGAAGGAAAATTCACTTTGTTGGTTACAGGGGATAGGAGGAAAGGGAAGGGAAAATTTCTGACTAGTTAAGAGTCATGTGTTGATTTGGGTGAAGGGAAAGTCAATATAACAAAAGTGTGTGACCAGCACAATGACAATAGAGAAAAGGAGGACACAGAAATGTACACAAAAGATATAGACAACAGAGGCAAATACTATTACACACACAATACTGCATTGCCAGAGGCAGCAAACACTAGGCTATGGGTAAATGCATAAACAGGTGAGAAGATCAAACATGGGAAGGTAAACAGGAAAAAACTGAAGACCAGGGAAAGATTTGATGGAGGTTAGTCTTATATATGTACTTGTACTACAAAAATATCCATATATAAGATGGTGGACTAGGCAGAAAGACTGCCTACACAGACCCTCTTCAAAAAAGAAAAAGGAAACCAATTAACACAGACACAGAAGATAATCCTGGACCCCTGAGCCTTGAAGGGAAGGATATAGAAGTGGACTAAA
>NW_006921638.1:2454347-2455225 GCF_000298275.1 Orycteropus afer afer | reverse complement strand
AAATAACAAATGCTGGTGAGGATGTGGAGAGATTGGGACTCTCATACACTGGTGGTGGGACTGTAAAATGGTAGAACCACTGTGGAAAGCGGAATGGCAATTCCTTAAAAAGTTGGAATTAGAAATACCATTTGACCCAGCCATTCCATTACTAGGTATAAATCTTAAAGAAGTAACAAGAGTAGACATATGCACACCCATATTCATTGCGGCACAATTTGCAATAGCCAAAAGATGGAAACAACCTAGGTGTCCATCAACTGAGGAATGGATAACCAAACTATCGTGCATACACACAGTGGAATACTATGCAACCGTAAAGAATGACCTAGAATCTGCAAAACACCACATAACATGGATGACTTTGGAGGACATTATACTGAGTGAAGTAAGCCAATTATAGAGGGACAAATATTGTATTAGTCCATTACTATAAAAGTCAAGGAAAGGTTTATCTATGGAAGGAAATTTTCTTTATTGGTTACCAGGAATGGGAGGGGAGGGTATTGAACACTGTTAGATAGGTAGAGATAAGTTGATTTGGGTGAAGAAAAAGGCAATGTACCAAAAATGTGAGTGATCAATATGGTGGCATTGAGGAAGAAGAAAACATAGAGAGGTACATGAGAGGTACAGACAACAAAGATGAACCTTTTTGCACATACAGTAGTACTGCATTGTCAGTGAAGGCAAACATGGGAGTGAAGGCAAACATGGGTATATGGGTGGATAGATGGGTGGACACGCTGAACTATTAGGTATGTCTACGAAGCGGGGAGTGTACCCAAGACCATATATAGGGTTGGCAGACAATGGTCCTATGTGTATAGCATAGTGGCTAAGGCACTTGACTGCTAACCAGAAGACTGGCGGTTCAA
>NW_006921638.1:2440637-2453364 GCF_000298275.1 Orycteropus afer afer | reverse complement strand
AAAAAAAAAAAAAAAAAAAGACTGAAATTCATTTATGTACAGGATAATTTTAAAAAATAAGAAATATTTTGCATAGAAATATACTTGCATAGCAAGGGTCTAGAGAACCTGGAAAAGCACTCTGAAATCAGGTCTGTCCTACTCTCTCATCCAAAGACTCATCCCTGGCCTGGCTCCTAGTGGTCTTGATCTTTGGCAGGAGGAGACCATCTGACTGTTACGACCACTTTCTTTAAACAATTATCTTTATTTATAGCAAATAAAGGGATTTCCTTTGTGGGACCACAATTTGTATACCAGAGAAAATTACAGAGCCTAAATAGTTGGCTTATGCATGTCAACCAGAGAGGAGACCCTCAGGGACGAGCCTGAAGGAAGAAAATGGGTATGGAGAAAGAAAGCAGAGTAGAAGAGCCACAAGGAAAAAACAAAAAAAGTGTTGTGATGAAAGTGAAGAACAGATCAGAATAGCATGCATAAAACTCAAAATAGAGTGTTTTGAAACAAAATCTTGACTTAAACAAAATTCTTTTGTAGGTGAAGTTGCAATAAGATCCTCTAAGGTGAACCTCTAGGACTCAAACTAAAATACCAAACACATCCAACAACTCTTCTTCCCTTTCGTGAAATCACCAAATATTAAAACGAGCCATTTCCTGATAGCCTATAGGGTTGGTATGGGTCAGTGTTGACTTGATGGCAATGATTTTATTTCCTGAAAGATCTGTGACAAAGACACACACCCACACTTGTACAAAACTCTGCAACAGTGATTTCCATGCATGTGTTTAGTCTTTATTAATAAAGAAACCGCTCATCATTGCTGCTTAGAAATAGTTCTTCAAGCATGAATGTAGTAATAATAAGAATAAACTAAACTCACTGCCTTTGAGTCTATTCCAACTCATAGCAACCCCCTTTGGGTTTCTGAGGCAGTAAATCTTTATGGAAGTAGATTGCCCAGTCTTCCTTCCATGGAGTGGCTGGTCGGTTTGAACTGCCAACCTTCTGGTTAGCAGTCAAATGCCTTAAGCACTGTGCCACCAGAGCTCCTTATGGATGTAATAGAAGGCTTAAACTAACATAAGAAAAAAGAACTCCAAAATCATGAGGTCTAAAGACATTCTATATGAAGAAAAGCAGCCCTAATAATACTTGCAAATATAGTAGTATTATAATTGATATATATATTTTGAGAGTCATCCAAAAAACAGATTTTGTTTAAGATTAAGAAATAAATCAGACTTCCATGCTAAATGGAATAAACAAAATTTGAAGAAAAAGTTTTGGCATTTCAAGTGGTAAATTGCTCCGTTCCTCTCCCTCAGCCTTATTCAGCAACCCACTCACTCAGTCATTCATTTCTCCAATACCCAATTTTCTGGGCACTGAGGATGCAATTGTGAACAAGACAGATGTGGTCACTATCTTTGTGAGATACGGATCAAAAATAAGCAAGCATGCAAATAAGGAAAAAATTACCCAGCCAAATAAATATAATGATTGTAAGATGTGATAAACGTTAGAAAGAAAATTAATAAGACCTAAGAGGGAAGGGGAATATTTACCTTAGATAAGATGATCATCAAGGAAAGAAAAGACATTTAAACTCAAAGTCCAACTGGATGTGAAGATGCTAGCCATGTGAAGAGGAGAGTCCAAAGATTTCAGGTAGAGAGAACAGCATGTTCAAGGAGAAAAGGAGCTTGGTTCATTTAATGAATTTGCAAATAGCTGAGAATGGCTATTGTATGTGTGTGCAAAAGTCAGAGCAGTTCAGGATACCTAAGGAATTTCACTGCTAACCAGAAAGTTGGTGGCTCAAACCCACCAGCTGCTCTGTGGCAGGAAGGTGGGGAAATCTACTTCCATAAAGATTTACCATCTCAGAAATCCAATTGGGGTTGCTATGAGTTGGAATCAACTGAATGGCAGTGACTTTGGTTTGGGGCTTTTTTTTTTTGAGCATTTTACTTTTACTCATAATTCTACACCCAAAATGAACCTCTCTGCCATTTTGTTGGACATTTAAAATAAACTATAAAAATTTATATTTTATATCATTTGTTGTTGTTGCTAGGTGTCATGGAGTGGCTTTGACTCATAGCGACCCTATACACAACAGAACAAAACCCTGCCTGGTCATGCGACTTCCTCACAATTATTGCTGTACTTGAATCCATCATTGCAGCCACTGTGTCAATCCATCTTGTTGAGGACCTTCCTCTTTTGCACTGACCTTCCACTTTATCAAGAAGGATATCTTTCTCCAGGAAATGGTCCCTTCTGACAACATGACCAAAGTGGGTGAGATGAAGCCTGGCCATTCTCATTTCCAAGGAGCATTTTGGCTGCTCTTCTTCCAGGACAGATTTGTTCTTCTGGCAGTCCACGGTACTTTCATTACATATTTATATTTTATAATCCCATCCCAAATAATCTGTTCTCCTACGAAGTGAATATTGTCTAATTATATGAAACAGTATGCAAATTCAGAGTTTAATTGGCTGCAACAATTCTGGGTTCACTATCAGTTGTATCCATTTACTGTTCTCTGTGTACCTGGATAAATGTTCAAATCATCATTGAGAGTGACGGCCTACTTGATCAGGAATCATTAATAATAGAATATTAATATTTTTAATTATAAATTTGATTTATTCTTTTATGGTTTTTAATATGGTTTTATATACATTATCTCATTTTATAATTATAACCACATTATACTGTACTTGGGAAGATTAGGTATATTATACCCACAGAACCTATACAAAAACCAGATAACAAACAAATTAGTTTGTCCAAAGTCACATAGTTAATGAGAGGAAAAGCCATGAGTGCTTCTCCTGCTAAGCATCTCAAGTACCCACTCTAGCTGGCAGTCCTGAAACCATGATTCCAATTCCAATCCCTGGGAATGGATGATGGCACAGACAAAGGTTACAAAAACTGTTGGGGTGTAGCTCAAAGTCCACTGTGTATGGCACACACATCAGTCACTCTCTGAAAAGCTCAGTGTACCTTATCCTGTGATTCTTGAGTATAACTAGAACTCTCTGCTCTCACTGCCTCTTAGAAAGGACATTGATACTACAACTTTGGTGACCATGCACCACCAATACGTGCTCCTTGTCAGCATACGCTGATTACCCTGCTCTGTTAAAGTACGCCATTAAAATGCCTTGTCGTTCTTTCTTTCCATAGGTCCAAGGGGTGGTGAGCAATGCAGCTTCACCGTCAAGATCTTATTCTTGCCAATTCTGATTTCCCTTTTTGTTATCATCATGGTTAAATGATGTGTAGGGCTCATAGAGGGTCCTGTGGTAATTTAGAAAATTAGGATTAGGATTCAAGTACATGTTGTATCCTTGACTGGTCCTGCCATTCCTCTCTGGAGATACTATGCCTACTCCCCTGTGTTCTCCTTTTTGCCCTTGTGATATATTGATCTGAACAGTCTCCAGGGCTTTCATGCATGTGCTACACTGACTCAACAGTGCTTGCTCAGCCTGTTTCCCTCCTATCTCTGGCTCCTTGCTCTCTAATGCTTCTCTCCTTCCTCTGTGGTTGGATTCTACCTGGTCCTTTACTCATGGCAATCTGACTTTTCTAAAGAGAACATCTGATTCTAGATTTTGGAAACTGAGAAGAAGGTCAAACCCTGCATGTATTCCACTCCCTGTTTTCATTTTGTTTGTTTTCATTGAGTTCAAGGCCCTAAGGCAAAACAAGCATGGGGGCGGGGGTGCTGAAAAAAATTAGGAGCAAAAATGACATAATCCTGAGACCAAAAGAATAGATGGCACCTAGCTACCGTTACTAATTGTTCTGATCAGGGCCACAACAGATGAATTCCAATAGAATGGAAGAATAATGTGGAACGGAATTCAAATTCTTGAAAAGTCTAGACTTATTGGATCAGTTTAGACTAGAGAACTCCCTGAGACTATTGCCCTGAGGTACTCTTTAAACCTTGAACCAAAACTATCCCCTTAAAGTCACCTTTTAGGTAAATAACAGATTGGCTCATAAAATAAAGAATATTACCTGTAAGAACTGTGCTCCTTTGAAAAATCATCTGTATGAGACCTAATGGTCAACAGCTACTTTAAAACAAAGATGACAAGGTAAGGGAACAGGGAAAATACTTAACTGGAAATGGCACAACCAGAATGGAAACAATGAGAATGGTGGCACATTGTGAGGAATGTAACAAATGTCACTGAACAATTTGTGTAAGAACTGTTAATGAGAACCTGTTTTGCTCTGTAAACTTTTACTGGAAACATAATAAAATTTCATTAAAAACATTTGGAGAATCTAGATAAAGGGAATTCTTTGTAACTATTCGTGCAATGCTTATATAACTCTTGAATTACTTCACAATAAAGTGATTTTAAAAAATGACATAGTCCAATGCTTAAGGTGGAGTCAGAGGTGAGAGATGGACTTAACATTTCTTGAAAGGCTGTGCTTTTGCCAGTCTCATTTAATCCTCTCAATGTCAAGTGGATCAGGGATCGCCTGGTGCCTCCTCAGATTTCTTATTCCTTCCAGATCCTTCTAGGCTTAGCTTACATACTCCAACCCAGGTTTCACTGAACAACTCAGGACTTGTCTGGTCACCTGCGATAATCTGCCCTGGTCATATAGCAGGTATCAGTGGTTTTTGTCTCCGTAAGAACATTGTCCCTGCTATTCCCAAAATGCGAGGAATTGGCAATTGCCCCAAATGTCAGTCTCTTCTCTGCTGAGCCTTAAAAGATGAAGAGGTCATGGAAAGTTAGGTGGTCCTGTGAGAAAGTGGGAGAATGAGCAGTGAGACAGAGACTGTCTAGGACAAACGGCTGGAGTGAGAAAAAAGGGAAGAAATATCAAGCCAGGAATATCCAAATGCCTCTTTATATTTTATCTAAGTTCTAGAAAAGTCATAAGATAGTACATTTAAAAAGAGGAATGGTAAATTGAGTTGTTAAGTAGTCTACTTCACTCACCCCAATTTAATTTGTATTTCCATTTTCCCTATGAACACCTAACCTTTCCACATACCTTCAAAACTTCCATGTTTAAACCATTATACATAATTTGGTTATGAATCAAATATTTCCTGGAGCAGATTCCAGGTCCATGTAGCCTCACAGACTTCCCTTTAGAACACTGGTTCTTATTTAAGACTTGGAGGATAGGCAAATTAATTTTCTATCATCTTTTCACCAGGCTCTAAAATCACTTATTTTTAGAATTCCTTCAAGTCCCTCAACTAGAATTTACTGCTCTGGTCAACCCCTTCCTCCTACTAGCCTAAATGCTGAGTTTCTTTCTAAGCTTTTTTTAGTGATTGCATCCCAATTAGGAAAACCGAGCATATTCATTAGGTTGTCATGTCCTATCAGAAGTTTTCCAGATGTTCTTGATCTGCCACCTTAATAGTGAAACAATGGGGAATGGATGCTCTGGAGACTTTGCTCTCTGAGTTGTAAAGACCTGGCCCATATCTACACATTTGTCACACTTCTTCAACTATTTGTTGCATTTATTCCACCAGCTAACCAATATTGAGCTAGTTGTGAGATGAAATACGTGAGCTTTCCCTATCACATATAAATCTACATCACTCTTCATTAATGGATATATTCACACATCATTTCCAGCTATCATATGACCTGTTACTGAATGACCACTGATATCTTCTTGCCCAATCAATATGATTCCCTTTTACTTTTTAAATCAGTATCTAGGACAGTAAGCAGTTATTTGCCCTTTGTGTTACCTTGACAGGTTATACCTTGTAAATAGAAATCTTAAGCTTGCTTGATATTTTCTGCAGCAGAATGAAGATAAATCTTGGCCTTCTGAGACTGGTGGTCAGTTATCATAGTCTAGGGCTGCCAAGGCACAGTCATTACCAATATTGATTTCCAGGGTCTGTATATCAGTGTGCAATCTATTTACATATACTTGTTGAGGAGATTATTGCTCCCTTCAATTATATAGAGTAATGAAAACTAATTTTCTGAAACCATGATTATGCTAGATATCAAAAAGGTTAGCACTATTAGCTCATAATCCCTCCCAAAGACCCAATGGGAATGGTGGTTATTGGGACTCAGCAAACACAACAGTAAGTTAGAGGGGGTTGGCAAGCATATTAATTATAATGCACCTGATTCTAGTTTTCTATGTGTATATTTAATTCATTATTTCAAGATTTAGGTCCCTACCTTCTTCTAAGATAACAGGAGACTTCTTTGACCCTCTTAAATGAGTATAGTACTTAAAGTGCCTGAATTTATGGTCACAAGCCAGATCTTTATGTAGTGTGGTCAGACATAAGCCTGGGACTGAAAGAAGATGTTAACATCATTCCCCCAGTATAAACACATGCCCTCTAGTCTCATAACATGATTTTATCTTAAACAATTACCCTCTTCCATATTACAACTCATATTTAACTGAAATTAACAAAAATATCAATCTTTTATTTGATAAAGAATTTACAATCATGTACCAAACAGCAACTCCATGCTTTACTTAGAGCAGCCATAAATGTGGCAACAGTATAATTGTCATGTGCTAAAAATATAGTTTACTCATTTCCATTCTAGTTGGTAATCTAGTTAGTTGATTTACAAACATTTAAAGAGTGTCTTCAACTTACAAAATATGCTACTATCTATCATATCGAGTGTACTGGTCTTTGTGAAGTCTGAAGACAAGGTTACTGCTTATAAGAAGCATCTAGTTAGCAAGGGACACAGACTGTTGACAACTAACTATAATACAAGGCAAAGTGGTGCAGAAATAAGAGAAACAAACTGAGGCACTGATGGTTGAGAATTGGAAAGTATTTCATGGAAGAGGTAGTGATTTTATTGGGTCTTGATGAGTGAACAGAATATTGACCAGCACACAAGAAAGAAATATATTTAGGTTGAAAATAGAGTCATTATAAATGAACCTACCAAACTCTACTGTACTTCATATAATCACTGATATTTTGCACCCCTAAGAGTGTTATTTAAGTTTTCAATGCAGTTAATTGAAACCCTACTAGATGCAAATCAAAAGTTTCATCCTTAATTGAGATATTTTGAAAATTGAACCCATTGCTTCAGGCAGGTGCTACATGAGATTCCATTAATATAGGTAATTAACATTAGCCTCTGCTTTAATTAACATGCACACTTTAATTAGAAGCATTAACCAACATTAAAAAATCCTATCTTCATGCATCACGAAAAACTGCAAAGTTATGACTACTATGTTATTTTTCTCCAAGGTTGTAAATCACAAAACAGCAATCACTTTTGAAGTACACACAGAAATTTCAAATATTACAGAGGGAGATATATACAATATGCATGAAACGCCACCAAAATGAGAAAGATCGTTCTTTAGAAAATATAGAGCTAAGAGCTTTCACATTCTAGACATGACTTACATTCTAATTTTTCAATGATCATTTCGAGGAGAGAAGACTTTGACCTTAAACATCTCTGTAGACTGTCACCTTCCTTGTATGTAATAAACAAAAGACTGTACTCAAGTAATATTATCCATTTGGCATAACCACTTCTTACCCTTCCCAGTGACCAAAGAAAATACCAGTTGCTGATGCCATTTAACATTTCATGTCCCAAAGTAGCATAAACTTGATTTTTAAAATAGTTTCTGTTGCCTTGTTTTACCTTTTATATCCAGTTGTGTTTAGGATAGTTCTTAATCATCAGCTCACTATGCAATGGACCATTAACAAATAATTATTAAGGACATATTTTTGTTAAATACAAAAGCAACTTTCATTTTCCTTCTTTACTATGATCAGTGGGATGGACCAATTTTCAAATTTTGTTGATATGCTACACATTCCTCTTGTGAGTATTTTAATGAAATCAGCTTTATCATTGTATGGAATAGAAGTACAATAGAAACCATGCCCATGTATAGTCCCAATGCTAAAGTTATAGTAAAAACCACAGTGAAGCTTTTAAACATACATTTATAGAAACATTGATTATATTCTGATTAAAAATATTTATAATAATGGAGAAGATTAAAACAACTAAGCCCCTACTGTGTGTAAGTCATCATTTTGTTGTTGTTGTTATGTGCCGTCGAGTCAGCCCTGACTCATAGCGACCCCTCCTTGGGTTTCCGAGGCAGTACCACTACGGAAGTAGATTGCCCAACCTTCCTTCGGAGGAGTGGCTGGTGGGTTTGAACTGCCAGCCTTCTGGTTAGCAGTCAAGTGCCTTAGGCACTACGCCACCAGAGCTACCCAAACAACCATGACACAAAATACCTCAGATCTTACGAGCCTACCTTCAAATCTGAAAAAGACTTGGCTATCTGCTTCGATAAAAATTACACCAAAGGAAACCCCATAGGGGCAGTTCTACTGTGTCATATGGGGTCACTGTGAGTCAGAATTGACTTAAAGACACTCCAATAACAACAGAAGACTCTTAACATACTAGAAAGCACATCTATTGTGGGAAATGTTGGTGCAACAAGAGAATAAGAGCAAGGAAGCAACATTGATTTTGTAGGATCATTTATGGTTTTAGGTGGTTACTATCTGTGGTGGTTAAAGTTATGTGTCCACTGGGTGGGCCTGGTTTTGAGTGGCTAGGCCACTGGATGTAAAATTCCCCATGATGAGACTGGTAATCAGCTCCTTGGTGCAATCTACTGTGAGCAGCTGAGTAGCTGCCTTAGGGATGTGGTCTGCTCCCAGTATATAAGGAGAAGCTTTAGGAATGGTCTGCAGCTTTTGGCATGCTTGAACCCTGCATGTAGCTGCCACGTTATCTGCTGATTCTGAGACTGCTGAACTTGATTCAATGGCCTGCTGTGTGGTTTGGTAATATTGGGACTGTGCCTTTTTACTTGTTGACCTTGGGTTTGTCAGCCTCAGCAGCCAGCAGCTGCCTGAGTGAAGAGATGTCTCCAGCTTCAGTGGGCCAGGAGCAAGAGGCAGAGCTGAAGCCCAAGTTTGAAGGGCTTTCACCCAGCCCCTAGAGCCTGGCACTTTGAACTCAGACTTCTAGCCTCCAAAACTGTAGAGAATAAACTCCTGTTTATTAAAGCCATGCATTTGTGGTACTTCCTGTTAGAGCAACACAAGGAACCAAAACACTACCATTGGAACTGCTTGTTTCCAATGACTTCAAAAGGGTTGGGCTTTCCTCCTGTCTCCACCACCTGTTACTTCACTACAGCCACTTCAGAAAAAGGTATAAAGTGGTATAGTTACCCTTTACTCTGTGCTCCTTTTCAACTGACAAATTAGGAAAATGAATGTTTTTTTTCCCTATGGCAAAGCAGAGCCTGATGTCCCAGGAGACCACCTGGGAGCCAGGCATTTCTCCTGGATTAATGCTGAGGGCAGTGCCATGGAAACAGGTGCAAGGGCATCTCCAAGTTCTGTTTAAACGGATTCCAGGAGGCTTTGTCAAATTCCTCCCCTATTCTGTAATTATATTAAGACAAAATTTCTTACATTGGGTTTCCATATATTACCCATTCCCTGACCATTAAATCCACTTGAGCTTTCACAAAGAAAGATGCCAACAGGATAGACAGAGAATAGCATACTTAAAGTTAGAACTTTAAGAGGGACAGAACCCTGTTTTAGCCATGAGTGACAAAGCTTCACAAACATCGATCCCAATTAAGTTCTGAGAACCTTCCTTAACAACAACAACAACAAAAAAACCCAAACCTTCCTTGGAGAGAGGGCGGGGATCCTTCAGAGGTGCAACAGTGTCTTTGCAGGAAAAAGACCTGGCTATCTACTTCAATAAAAATTACACCAAAAAAAAAAAAAAAAAACCTTGGGGGCAGTGTTACATGGGGTCACTGTGAGTCAGAATTGACTTAAAGACACTCAATAACAACAGAAGACTCTTAAAAATGTATACAATAGAAAAACCATTTGCTTAACTGTGTATAAATCTTTAAGACATATTGCTAAGGGTAAGAGTTTGCTGTCCGCTAAGTATATCAAGTATTCATTCTAGAGCAGTGTTTCTCTGAAAACAATCCATAGAACACTTCAGAATCAGCTGATGGGTTAACTAAAATACTGATTTCCAGGCCTAATTAGGATTGAATGAATTTGAATTTCCATGGGTGGGGCAGATTTAAATAGCATTCCTTGATGATGCTTACTCAGAATAAATCTGGAGAACCGCTGAGAGAGAAACCACTGCCTCCTATTTATCATATAACAGGAAATGATCATGACAGTGAGCAAAATATTCCATATCTGATCTCATACTTTCCTTATAGAGTCATGTAGGAGAAGAAGATAGGTTTTTGGGGCAAAAACTTTTATTAAAATCAAGTCATCTCTGACAATTAATAAAATTTGACGGTCAGATAATAAAAATCGATTTATATTTGCATTTATTATATTTTCACAGTCATCGTTGTGGTAAATATTGCTTCTAAAATGCATTTTAAGCATGGAGTTTTTAAAAAACATTAACAACAACAACGTTACCTCTGCTGATAGAGTTTGTTGTTGTTGTTGTTGTTGTTATGTGCCGTCGAGTCGGCCCCGACTCATAGCGACCCCTCCTTGGGTTCCGAGGCAGTATCACTACCTAGTCTGCTTTAAACACTGCTACTTTTCTGATAGCTGGCTGAGTCTTTATCATGTTTTATGTCAACTAACTCCTTATAATTCTAACTGAAATATTTGAAAAGGAGATACCTATCTTGAGAGAAAGAGACAGATTTATCTTAAGAGAGACACAGTTAGCACATACTAACTTTCTTAGATTTCTGATTATTTTCTGAATGACACAATCACCATAAATCTGGGAAAATATGGTCCACTCACCTACCCATACAAATATGTTACAATAACAAAAAAGGCTTTCCCCAGTCTTCCCCAATCTCCTTTTTTAATCTTATCTCCTATTTCTTTCCACACAATCTTCTTCCCAGGCAATTTGTCTATTCATCACTGACTCCCAAATAGACCTAGTACTTCCTACCCCTGCGTCTTTGCAAGCAACATTTCTTTTGCATGTCTGTAATCTGCTCTCTTACTTACATGAAACCCAAAAGTCCTGTAAGTGTCAACACAGACACTTTTTTCATCTCCTCAAATTTGTAACTCTTACCCCTAGTCATCTCCTATGCGTTTGTCGACTAGGTACTACTGACTGTGTTGCCTTGGTAGAGATCTATCTGCTCAGGTGTGTAAGTCACATCTTTGTAACTAAATCATTAGTGATTTAAGGTCAAGGAATCTCTTGAAACCTGTATTTTGTTTTACACATCAAAGTTTCTTGAACACTTGACATGTCTCTTTTTCAAAAAAATGACCAAAGAATGCAACAATAAACTGTTAAATATTCTGTAATGTATAACATGGATTATAGTTAACATCTTTCATCTATGATCCAGTTGAGAAACCATATGGTAGTTCCACATAGTTCACAGGAGTCAAAAAGGTAGAAAGAAAAGAAAATAATGTTAATGACTAGGTAAGTATTGAGAAGAAAGAAGTTCAATTAGAAAATGAAGGCTAATGTATTTAGGAAGAGTTTATTTAAGTTGTTAAGTAATATTCAATTTAAAAAAAAAAACTTTCAAATAACAGTAATTAAGAAAAACTATAAAAATATAAAAGCACTTTACTACTCTACCTCAAATTCTGAGCAGTAATGAAGCTGTGTTACAACCAGTTGTGTATTATTGAGTAGAATGGTATACAGAGAAATGAGTTACATTTACGTGCCATTAAGGAGCTCTGGTGGGGCAGGGAGTAAGCATTTGGCTGTTAACCAGAAGGTCAGTAGTTCAAACCCACCAGTGGCTCCATGGGAAGAAGATGAACAATCTACTTCTGTAAAGATTTACAGTCTTGGAAACCAAATGGGGGTCACTGAGTTGTAATCGATTCAGTTGCAATGGCTTTGGTTTAGCTTTTTGGTTACGTACAATTCTCAATGTGTCAATTCTACCATTCTTTAGTAGTAAACCAGAAATAGCCATATTATTTAAACTAGAAGTAACTGCAAGACAAACAGTAAAGACAGTAGAAATATAAAATGTGATTAATTCTGACATAGATTCATGTGGCATGAATGAATACAGCAGCATCTTCCTGGTCTATAAGGCTGTCTGTTACTTCATATTCTACCACTACACAGTTCTGAATGATTGTAAATTACTCCAGGAACACTTTTTATTTTCACTGCTGTTTTTCTTTCTTTTTCCTTCTCCTTTTTTCTTCTTTTCTCTATTTTCCTTTCCCTTTCAAAAATGAAAAATATTTGAGTGAATAGGAATTACCTATTGAATTTAATCAGGGTAGAAGGTAATTGATGAGAAAAGAAAGAGAGATGATAAAATTTCTTAAATATCTCCTCAACTACAACCACCAACACACACACACACACACACACACACATAATTTCATCCAAGATAAAGAGCCTGTGATTTGTGGTAAAATGTAGCGTAATGCATGGGATACTTTGGTCCATCAAAGAATTTGTAGGGCTTCTTTAAAATTCAAGAGGAACCTTATGTGAGTATTTTACAATGCATGAAATAAAATTAAACTGGCATTCTATCTCTAATTGGATTTCAGATAGTATGGTTTATAGTAAAACCACACTTATTGTGTTGGATTGGGTTCTCTAGAGAAACACAAAAACCAGCAAAGTGTATATATATATATTTATAGAGAGAGAAAGAGAGAGAGAGA
>NW_006921638.1:2391582-2440537 GCF_000298275.1 Orycteropus afer afer | reverse complement strand
GAATAGCTCATTATCAACACTAACAATGACATTTGACTGAAATGACTAAATAATTGTTGCAAAGTTGCAGTTATTTGGAAAAATTATGGATATTTAACTTGTTTCTTTAAGGCCACTAAGCAACCAGACTTGGCACAGGAAAAAAAAAAAAAAGGCTCAACATTTAGGATATTCTATCCCAAACAAGCAGCAAAGCCAATTGATCTTTCTGTAAAATAAAGAGCAATTGTTTAGAGATTCTATATGTCTGTAACTAATGCCATTATTCAGGTCACTGTATTTCTAAGTGGTAACAATCCTGAAGCTCATTATGTGCAAGGCCCCGATCTCCTGACCCATCCCTGCCAATGTCTTAGCAGACTCTGTGTTTTAGTTAGAAAGCATTCAGTTGATGTTCAGTCAAGCCTTTTCCTTCCAAAAGAAAATATTGATTTTCGTAGCTGGTGCTTGAAAAGAAAACAACAAGGTCTTTGAGCTTTTTAAACACTTAAGTATTTGCTTTCAAAACTATTTCATCCAGAACTTCTAATCTGGAGAACAACCTTCAAAATAAGAACCTTGAAAATATTAGCAAAATAGATCACTAAAAAAATTCCTCTTTGTGTTAAGGGATATGGCAATTAAAATGATCTAATATCTAGTCCTCAAAGTCATAAAGTCATATAAAGAGATGACATTGGGGCAGGGGGTAAAAAAAAATCAATGGAAGAAATGGAAAACTAATTTGAAGACGAAACCTTCCAGTAATCTATTATAGGAAAAAAAAAAAAAAAAAAAGAATAGGAAAAAAAAGCATTGAGCCTTAAGAAGACTTAGTTCAATAGTCAATTTTACTCTTCTGGTTTCATTTTTGGGGTGGGTAAATTTAATTGAGGAGAGTTATTTAATATCGGTAACTTCCCTTTTTCAACATGCTAAAATTTAGTAAGGAGCTCTGGTACCTTAGTGCCTAAGGCACTTGACTGCTAAGCAGAAGGCCTATGATTCAAATTCACCAGCCACTCCTCAGAAGGAACATGGAGCAATCTACTTCTGTAGTGATACTGCCTCAGAAACCCAAGGAGGGGTCGCTATGAGTTGGGTTCAATGTTACGGCACATAACAACAACAACAACAAAATGTAGTAGTCATGGCTTCAGAATTTTTTTCCTAGGTGGAGTTTATGAGCAGTTTTCTGATTGGAAGGAAAGTTTGGAGATTCATTTGCATATCAATTTACATAAGTTCACAGTAAACATTAACTGTCCACACCATATTTGTCAGAGTAGTTAGTGGTGGGGATGGTAGATTATTGAGGAACACTGATGACTTTGACCCCACCACCACTAAGCTGGGACTTGGGTTTTGTCCTAGTCTTAGAGAATTATTTTAAATTATCTTTAGGAATGTACAAATATACAAGAGATTTATCTTAATATTTTGGTAAAGATGATTTTTTCCCTCTGTATCTGTATTTTCCTACCCAGAAGTGAGAGATTGTATAACAGATATCAGTGCTCACTGAATATTCCATATACTCTTCATTTCCCAGATCCCTGCTGTTAGGTAGAGACATATGATTGAACCTGGTAAGTGGGCTATGAGAGAAAAGGTCATAGGTCACTTCTGGTCTAAAACATAGAAAAGTAGTTGTAAGACCTTCCAGCCCTCTTTTCCTCTATTGTAGGGCCTGAGAAGTCCTTATACACAGATGGTGTAGCTATAAAACAGTAGTAAAGCCTTTCTTAACTTGTCACTGAGTGATTATGAAGTAGCCAGCCTTCCAGACTTTGCCACCCCTGCCCCCACCCTCTCCTTGTCATATATGTTGAACATGTAGAAATAAACGTTTTACTTTCATTGTCTTCAATTGTTGAGATCTTGCATTTTTCTTTTTTCGTTAGCCTAGCTGGCGGTTCAAACCCACCAGCCACTCCTCGGAAGGAAGGTTGGGCAATCCTACTTCTGTAGTGATACTGCCTCGAAACCCCAGGAGGGGTCGCTATGAGTCAGGGCCGACTCGACGGCATATAACAACAACAACAACAACGTTTTACTTGGATTGAATTGGTTTATTGCATTTTTGATTGAGTTCTTCTCAATTCACTTTTGTAGAGAGAATAAAATTCTCATTTGAGTCAATCCCATGTCATTCTGTGACAGAACATCCCTTCAGGTAGCCCTTAGGGTATAAGAAATGTGCTGTGGGACTATTTCAGAAAAAATACTATGCCCAACCTGCCAGTGGTGCAAGCTGTTGAGTGCCAGTCTTGTGAAACCAGAGTCTGTAAGGGCCTCACAACACTCCTCCAGCCACTTGCAAACTACATACCAATATTAAATGTTAAATTGAGCATGACATTTTTTGAAAGAGGAAATCATACAGAAGCCATATAGCTATTAAAAATTATAAGCATTTTATAGGGTGAAGTCTGATTTTTAATAATAATCTAAAATAATGACTTTAAGTTTGAGCAATTAGTAAGTGTTTAAGGTACAATGGTTTCAAATTAAACTTGTCACATAGCAGAAGAATCTAAATGGCCCAAGACATGGGTCTTCTGATTTCCTCCTACGAGTCTGCACAAGTCTTTAAAAGGCAGAAACCTATAAGCTGTCACTCACTCAATTTATATTAACATGAAATTATATAAATCATTTATTGTGTTTTTCTTTGAACGTATCAATTCCTGTCCATTAAAAAAAAAAAAAAAAATGAGGCAATGTTTTGTTTGCTCTAGCTCTGCTAAAAAAGAAACCAGAGAAAGAAAATGAACACATAAAATCTTTACCTATAATTTCATTATTCTCTTTAAGAGATATACTATCATTTCCATTTTACAGAAGGGGAAGTTGATATATAGATTTAATTTATAGATGAACAAAAGGGAAAGAAGGAAAAAAGAACATGGCCAAACATGGCAAATAACTTTCAGTGGAAGACTATGTTAATCAAGACCAAATACGTACCAATTGATAAAGCGACACTTTCATGCCTGAAGTGTCAGGCCATCCAAAGTGTATGGGAATAAATCAGTGATGGATTTAAAAGCTTGAGAAATGTGCATTTGGAAAGAGCAATGGAGAGAAAATATCAAGTGAAAAGAAAGGTGAACAAGCTCAGAGGACAGGAGTGGAGTTGTAACTTGATTGGAAGGTAAGTCTGCCTTGTCTGGAAATAATTAATTAATTTGGCATGATGGCTGGCAGTATCTTTCAAGAATAGGCAAAATATCTTTGATTTTATCTGAGAAGGTGATTACAATGTACTTGTAATTATTAAATTAAAATTTCATTTTAAACATTTATTATGTTTTTAACAATCAGTAAGCACAAAGAATGCTTAAAAATAATATAGCTCCATGATATCCTGGGTTTGCAAGAGAGAAAGGAAAATCAGGTGAGAAGCAGGTGGAATAATCCAGACATAAATGGATTAAGGCTAGGGGAATAGAAAACCATGATTCTAAGAGGCCTTGTCAGCAGACACTTAGCAGGACTTAGTGGATGATGGCTCAGAGTTGGAAAGACTGGAGAGAAAAGCAGTGGAAAGAAAGGAGGAAAGGGCAGTATCTACTGCCGATGAGCCTGGCATGTACTGACAGAGTACTGGCAGAAAAAGTGGAAAGGTAAAAGAGATACATGGAAAGTCTTGGGTGCCAACAGCATATAAAACTGGGGATTTTCTACAGGCATTGAAGATGGAACTGTAGAATGCAATGGGTGGAGAACAGACTGAAGATGTAGATCTAGATACCACCTACTTATCCTAGTGTTTGAAATCATCCCAAATGACAAGATCCCTCAGGGAATATAGAGAGAGGGAAAAGAGGAGATAATCTAGGATGAATACTGAAGACAATCCATGGTCAAAGGGTGGGAAGAAAAGGGGAAGTTAATTTAAAAAATGAATCTAAGAGGTGGGGGAATCTAAAGGAAATCACAATGATTTGTTGTTAATAATCTCTATAGGAAGTGGGTCTTCCACAATACGTGGAGTTACCATTGATCCCATTCATCATGGACTAGACGATCTGCAACAATTAGACACTGTACTACCACGATGACAACAAACAGCCACTAAAACAATTTGGAAAGAGTAATGAACCCATGAAAACCATAATCCTTAGCTTCTGTAACACTTCTAATAGATATGGCAACTTGCTTAAAGATTATAAAAGGGTTGGAAGTGTAGAGGAGTGGGAAATCCAGACATTGTACAGTGTAGGCCACTAGGAACCCAAGGTGGGAACCATTAAAATATGAATTAAAGGAGAAGGATACTACTGAACAAATCCCTGTGAAGAGCAAGCACAGTATGAAGAACACCAAATAGTCTATATAGGTTCCTGGTCCCTCTGTGTCTTTGTAGGGGCACCCTTAGCTGTTCCTGTGTATTGCAAAAAAAGTTGAAATATTTATGTCATGGATAATTTCTTCTTTATACATCTTACAACTTAGAACAAGCAAATTTTACATTATTTTTTGGTGAGTCACAAGGGTTACACTTTAGAGAATATATAATACAGGAAGGAGAGTTCTAGGAACTATCTAGCCAAATCTTTTTTTCTTATTTTCTCCAAGTATTAAAAACCTATGCAAAGAACCTCTGAAACTACTATCCTGAGATAATGTTAAAATCTTAAACCAAAAATAACCTCTGAAGTCATCTTAAAACTGAGTAAGAGTTTAGCTTAACTAGTAAAAAAAAAAAAAAAAAAGGCTCTTTCAAGAACTACCTACATGGGATCAAATTGTTGTTGTTGTTATGTGCTGTCGAGTCGGCTGAACTCATAGCAACCCCTCCTTGGGTTTCCGAGGCATTATCACTATGGAAGTAGATTGCCCCATCTTCTTTCCGAGGAGTGGCTGGTGGGTTTGAACCACCAGCCTTCTGGTTAGCAGTCAAGTGTCTTAGGCACTATGCTACCAGAGCTCCTCATGGGATCAAATTAACAACAGCAATTCAAAAGATTAGATAGGAGCCATAGGGAGCAGTGAGTTTACATTAATGGGGGAGGAACAACTCAGAAAAGGAGGGTGAAAATGGTTGCATAACTCATAGAATGTAATCTATGTAATCAATGTCACTAAAATTGTACATGTAGAAATTATTGAATTGATTTATGTTTCGCTATGCATATTCTCTCAACAATAAAATAAATAAAATTTAGAAAACAAAATCTATGCAACTCTAAGTGAAGGCAAAACAGGCTGCTAATGCTGCCTTTACTATTATTGCATCTTCATGGTGAACTCTGGTTCCAAGTAAAGACATTGGAGCTGGTAATTGATTTACTTTTCTTTTTAAGGCTTTTGTAAATTAAATGCATTTTGCATTTTGAAGATAGCATGGATCAATGACAAGACTTTAAAAGACAAACTACTGCAATGTGTTGAGCGCCTTGCATCCTGTTGATTCAGGATGAAATACAACAGAGTAGAGTGCATACACCTGTTTGCATTGCTCACTCCTTGAGCATTTAGGGAGTTTCATTTTCTCAAGGAGCAGCAAGACCCCAGTACCAAGTTACCTATTATAGTTCTGAAATCCATAGTTATGGTACAAATTGAAATCTACAAAATTGCAATGAAAATCCAAACACAAAATACTTAGTTTAGTTTCCTGTATTGGGAAAAGGAAAAACAAGAGCCCTTCTCAGGCTCTACTTTAAAAAGTGATGTACTAGATGAAAGGTTGGGCAATCCTACTTCCGTAGTGATACTGCCTCGGAAACCCAAGGAGGGGTCGCTATGAGTCGGGGCTGACTCGACAGCACATAACAACAACAACAACAGATAAAAACTTTTCTACCTGCCCTTCATCTGTTTAGTGGATAAGTTAAAACCACTTAGCAAACCAATTTGCAAACCTACCTTAGTGACCTTATTTAGTGATCTCTTATTTTGTAATAATTTCCTATCACTATGAGTTGGGTCTGACTCGACGGCACATAACTACAACAACATGAAAATGTAGCTCACTTCAAAGAGGAGTCATATAAAATTAACCATAAATTATTTAAAGTGATCTATTTATTATTACATATTTGTTCCATATATGCATCCTAAAATTGCAGACTGCTAAAACTTGCATTTAATGAACTCATATTTGTAAGAAAGAAGACACAACTCTCAAGATTTACAGCAAGAAAAAAATGAACATCTCTTTAATCTTATAACTGATGAACACAAAATAAAACTACAATGGACAATGGACTCTATTGTAGTCTTTTAGTTCATGCCTTAGAAATGTAAAGAAATTTCTAGAAATTTAATGAAAACTTTGCAGTACAATTAAATGTAAAATAAGTTTTAACATGCATTTCTCCTGCCAATTGGCATCCATAATAGAAAAATGGTAGAGAATAGGTTAAACAGTCTAAAAGGATTTTAACCTTAAATTTGACAGAAGTTAAATGGCTGTGACATTGGGTTCTTCTGCTTTATTCCAGCTAGTAATCCACCCTCAAAGTTCCTGTCAGGTAAATGACCTTGTATTTCATTAACTGATAATTAAATGGATTTATTCCACTAACGGTTTTAATTAAAATGCTAGAAATATTGATTACCCCTCTCATCCTTATTCCCCCAGATGAAAAAAAGGTTTTAGGAATGTTTATTTAGAGAAGACAGAGAATTAAATTAGATTGAATCTCTATGAGACCCGAAGACTGGTTCTTTCATTTCTGCTGCTCAAGCAGAAAAAGGTTTCAATTTTTTGATGTTTGATTAATTATTTTGAAATCCATTTATGCTTACCTTGGTGTTTAATTAAAAATGTCATTTTTAGCATAATTAAATTGGCTATCTGTGGAAGACTAACTTCAAACTTATATTTTAAAAATGCAATGCCTTTTTTTTTTTTGGTAAATGGAACTTTTTAGTTATTTGCTTTTTCGGTAGAGGCACTGCCTCATGAATGAAAAACTAAGGAGAGCTGGAGCTTAATTGGATTTCCTCCATTTGAATATTAGACCACATATGCTTATGGCTAGTCTAGGTTTATTTGGCTGTGCTCTTTAATCCACTAGTGATTCATTCTAACAAATACAGAGTTTGCACTTCCAAATGTGTTGGATTTCATAGTGTTTACACTGACAAAATGTACTTCATAAAAGCTGCCTTCAGCATGCCTGTGTACTTTTCTACAGCACTCATTCAAGTAAGTGAAGACAGTTTCTACTGTCAGTGGTGTCAAAGCATATCTAGGCAATTAGAAACCATTTTCATTAAACATTCCACCTGATAGTGATAGAGTGGGAAGTATAAAACAGGAAAGGAAGACCCAATCCTTTTGGCTTAAGGCACTTGACCAAAAGGAATACAATCATGTGTTCAAAATAAAAGGTGATTCTGAAAATGATCACTGTTATTATTTATGAAATAGTGTTAAAATAATAACTTCTACAAAAGCAAATGGTAATTCATAAGAAAACCACAACCTGATAGGTAATTAATGGAAACCAAATCTTTCTCAAGAATGACATATTACAATGTAGTTTTTAAAACAAAACCAGCTCAAATCAACATATTTTCCTAAAATGTCTGTTTTTTAATACAACTCCTAAATTTTTTTCTACTTTAATCTGGGGCTAAAAGCATAGTTCCGGCTTGCTGAAGTCACAGAAATGAGAAGGCATGCAGTCCTCATACTGATGACTACTAAGACTGCAAGTCCTGATGGTAGCCATCTGCGTTATTTTAAATGGGAAAGCAATAAAGGGAGAAAAACTCAGCTAGAGAATTCTAGATAAATCCTATTTTGGTGCACTTTTATATCTCATGATTCATTTTTTTAGCAGCTTAAAAGTATACCTCTTGGGGTACAATTATCATACTTTTCTTGTGATGGAGAAAGGCAAGTATGGTCATGCCGATAATGGAATATGTTGAATTCTTCAATTAATTTCAGATAGGCTTCTGAATATGTCTGTGTTCCAAGTAACAAGACATTTTTCATAGGAAGCCAAGAAGAGTGGAATCATAATGACCCAAAGCCCCACAAACATTAAGCTCTCTGAGCTTCAATTGCTAAAAACAATCATAACTTTTAGCACTCCTGTTCCTAAATCCGCTTAAGGCATTTGACTGCTAACCAAAAGGCTGGCAGTTCAAACCCACTAGCCACTCTTCAGAAGGAAGACTGGGCAATCTACTTCCTTAACGATACTGCCTCAGAAGCCTAAGGAGGGGCTGCTATGAGTTGCAATCAACTCGACAGTAGTGATCTCTAGATCTAGATTCTGAAATCACACTAGTGGTACCACCATCTATTGGCTAAGTTTTCAGTTTAATTTCAACTATTAAAAGATTATCACAAATCACTGATGTATCTTCAACGTGCTTTATGATCAGAAGAAAATCTGGGCCAAAGCTTTTGCCAGACAGCTTCAGTTAAAAAAATAAAGATGCCACTTAAAGACAACTCAGGAATTCCTAGAAAAAGATAAGAAAAAGGGCTGCAATTTTCATTTGCAAAAAAGAAGACTAGAAAACATGAAAATGAGCGAGGATCCCATAGGCCTTTTTGTCTTACCAGTAAAACTCAGGAAACATTTATCATCTTATACCTGTTTTCTTGCCTATCAAATGGGAATAATGCCTAAGAAGGATTATTCCATCATGAAAGTACTGGCATCTGTAGATATCAAGATCAGTAAGTACTATTCAAAAAATGATAATTGCATAAAACAAACAAACAAACAAACAAACAAAAAAACCCAAACTCACTGCCGTTGAGTCGAACCCGACTCATAGTGACCCCTCCTTGGGTTTCTGAGGCGATATCACTACAGAAGTAGATTGACCAACCTTCCTTCTTAAGAATGGCTGTTGGAGGGCTTGAACCACCAGCCTTCTGGTTAGCAGTCAAATGCCTTAGACACTATGTTACCAGAGCTCTTGGTAATTGCATCACAGGTTCAAATTTTCATAGAAGCACAGATAAAGGAGGTTGGCCTGAGTAGGTATACTTGAAAAATGTCACATTACATTTTCATGATAATAGAAGCAGAGCTTCTCATAATACCTACAATTTCTGGGTATTTAAATAGCAATCACTTGTCAAGATTACCAATAATTCCTATCACATATACTTATGGGAGACAGTGACTTGGTATGCCCTCAGATAGATGTGGAAATATTTTCTAGATACCAAGATTGTTTTAGTGTCTTTCCTATAAACTTTAAGAAACTTGCCAAGATGAAGAACTTTATTTTTAACACTGATATATGGCATATTTTAACCTGTCTACATACAAAAGTAGTGCTGTTAACAATTGCAACTTTCTTCAAGTATGCTATGAATCACTGTATTCCTTCTCCCTTCTTTCATGCACCATTGCCACTATCTTACCTTCAGCGGTTTTGCTAGATTTCAATGAAGATGGAACTAGAGGGCACACATTAGAATTTTATATCAGTTCAAGAAGGGAAGAGAAGAAAGACATATGAAGCCAGAATGACATTCATTGAAGGTTCCCTAGGGAAGATAACACATGTTTTTGTCTTTCACCTGCTAGGCATGCTAAATCAGTGCAATGATAAGCTAATTTATGAAATATATTTCATTGAAACCTGGACGTCTTTACTGTTGCTAGTCCAGCCATTAGAAATTCAGAAATAATGGTAGCCTAAATTTTAAAATGTAGAAGACCTGAATTTTCTGAAATAATACTTGTAGTAGATCTTACATGCAGCTTCAGATTTTGAACTAAAATAATTGTAGTTGTTTCTAAGCAATGAAGTTTAGCCTATACTAAGAATCTTTATCTATGCCTTTCTGAAACTTGTCAGATCAATGTTGAATGTTGTTTTATTTTTCATTATAATATGAAAGGGGTGGGGTTCTGAGGAAGCCATATGTATAAATATACATATATATGCATATAGGTATATTTATATACATGTACTATACATGCTATCATATGTTCTCAGATATACAACTGCTGCCATTTAGCTCTAAAAATGACCCATCACAATGCTTTATGTCCATTCTTCACTTTTTCCTGCATTTATTACAAAGACATCCACACTTGACCCACTTTTCTTCAGAAGCATTACTTTAACAAAGCTATTAGGTAATCACACCTAAGAGTGGGCCTAGAGATGACAGAAATGATTCCAGAAGTACGTGCTTCACTGTTTTGGAGAGTTTCTGATGGTCACTGTTAAAATACAGTGCCATCCTGGTAATCCCTGAAACCAGCCCTGTTTCATTAGCAATAGAGCAGAGAGTTTTTCATATAATCAATGCCTTCTCCAAGGAATGGCAAATTAAATGTGGATCAAATTAAAAGCATCTAAGCATAAAATTAGAGTCAAAATAAGAATTTTCTATTAAAAAGTGGTATTCAGCCTTGTGTGATATTTTTCAAAGACTCCTCCCTGCCATGCTCTGATCCTCCTGCTGGTTCCAAAGAATTGTGTGTAGGTTGTGTCTGCCTCCCTCATCATCTACCAGCTCCTCCTGCCAGACTTACCTGGATTCAACATAGGCCAGTTTGAGGCCTGGGAGCTCATCAAAAGAAGAGTGATTTCCCCATCAACTATACTACAGCACCACCAAGAAGTATACAAGGTAGGAGGAGGCCAGTTATAAAAGAGAGGTTGTCTGTTTACCCACAAATATATTGGCAATCAGCAATGATGGGAAAGGAAATGTAGCAAACATTACTGATAGCTTAATGGCATTTAAATAAAATATTCAAGATTGAAAATTTTCTCAGTGCTCGTGTGCTCTTTTTAACTGAGATAGCTTTCCCTAAAACTATGACTATAAATATATAATTGGATTTTTACTTAATGACTTAATATTGCTACCCATAGAGTCAAAATTTAAGTAGACTCTAACCTTTCAAGACTAGGTCACTGCTAAAAGTAAATACTACTTTTCCTTAGCTGGATAATAGCACCATCCTAAGCATGTTTTACAGCTAAGATGATAACAAAAGGTTTAGGTTTGCCATGAAAAATAAGTCTATAACTGGGAGGCGACTGGTTTGTAACTTCCCTGTATGGTGCTTGATGACACGCTGATTACAGCAAACACCTCTGATAGCATATCAAAAGGCAGAAATATCATGGAAGATTTTTAGAAAAGAAGAGGCTTCTTTTGACAAAGAAGAAATTTTACTAGGTAATCATATGGAGAATTATTGAGCTCTTTGTGTTAGAGACTGGGGACATTAAGTAAGAAAGCTAAAATAATGTATATATTTACAGAAGAAAAAATGCCTGTCATAATATGTGAGAGCTGGAGCGTAGAGAGGAGAGAGAAAAGGAAAAAGAGGCGAAGAGAGACTGAAAGACTAAGGGATTTAAAAAATAAGGTTGGTCCCCAAAATACAATGTTGTTGTTTTGCCGTCGAGTCGGCCCCGACTCATAGCGACCCCTCCTTGGGTTGCCGAGGCAGTATCACTACGGAAGTAGGATTGCCCAACCTTCCTTCCGAGGAGTGGCTGGTGGGTTTGAACCGCCAGCCGTCTGGTTAGCAGGCAAGTGCCTTAGGCACTATGCTACCAGAGCTCCAAAATACAATAGAGAACTAAATCAATCCAAGACCTTGTTGTGTAGACTTTGTGCCATTTTATAGCAAACTAGGGGAATACAAAAAATTCAATGAGTAAAGTCCCTGCCACACACAAACACACATACTTCCTAGGCCAGTAAAATTCTTGGAAACATCCTGGAAACAAAACCCCCTGGACAGTATTTACAGAGAGATCAGATGAACTTTTCAATCATCCTGTATTGGGTTAGAGTTTCTTTGCTCCAAGGTCGCCAGATAAAACCCAGCCAGGTTAGAAATTACTGACAGCTTTCCGCTGTGATGCTGACCTGAAAACACTTGCTAGGGGAAGAAATGACCCTCACAGGAAGAGCCACTTCTCTGGACGTTATCTGACAGTCTTTGCAGGGTAGCAAGTTCCCATCCCTAATACTCCCTCACATTCCTGAAGAGCCACCCCAAACCCATCGGGACTGAGATCGCATGGACGTTGGGCTTATAATAGCCCTGCATCATTCTGTGGTAAACAGAAGATCACCAGACTAAATCAGACCATTTAACATCAAATGATCTGTTGGAAATAGTCTACTCCAAAAACGTCTCATCCTCAAGGGTCTACGACTGAGTAGCTTTCATAAGTCAAAATTATGTGCTCCGTATATGTGTATACGTACATGAGCATCTAGTAATGTAGGCTTCATTGATATTTCAGTGTGTCAGGTCAATGTATCTTTGCAAAATGGGGAAAAGAGGCAAATAACTGCAGACCACTTGATGAGTATATGGCCCAGGAACCTAAGAATTAAATCCTAATTGAAGATAAAAGACTGCATTTTCATTTCTATATCAGATGGCATCACTCTGAGCAGATAATCAAGACAAAGGGCCATGTTTATAACAGATCAAATGTCCATTTATGTAAATGACATTATCTCTTTGTCTTTATGATTTCCCCTGATGACTCATAGTTGGCAAAAGGCAAAAGGCAAACCTGTAACTGTTCTGTAGCACAAATATTAAAAAAAAAAAAAGCTCATGAATCAGGAAGGAGAAAAACAAGCAAGGGATAAAAAGAGAATATAGGAAGAACATGAAGAAGGAAAGAAAGAAGAAAGAAAATAAGGGAGAAACGTAAGCAGGAAATACCTTGCTCAACACGGTATCTACCCTGGGAGATGGCTTTCAGCATTTCCTGCTTTCACAACCGGAAGATTTTACAAATTCACTAGGACAACACAATGGCAAAAGAGTCTCTCATGAAGATTCAGCGTATTAATCTTCCTTTTATATTTATTTCTTAAGGTCTTTATTTAAACATACACATTTGTTCTAGCTGTGCTAGTAAGTCTCGATTTATCCTCTTAAGCTGTCATGAAAACTTTTTTTATCCTAATGGAAAAATTATAATACTATGTGGAACTTTAGTTGTATTGCCAATTTTCTTGCCATATTGTATTCCCATGACACAGTATTAATAGTGATATACTTTAACTGTGCTTCATGTATAAATTTATACACAGAGAGCATATGCATTTTTTAATGGGATTTACCTGAGTAATGCTAATGGGGAGCCACACATGTAAATCTTTGTGCATCAAAATGAAAATCTATCTCCACACATTCTCAAATAAGGTTTCTTGGGGGTTCATTTAATGTTTATGGAGAACTCCTTTATATTTGTAACCAATTCTAATTATCTGAAGAGAATTTTTAAAATGCTCCCTTTTATGGTGAACGAATGGAACGGACTATGTTCCAATTTGTTGCTCTCCTCAAGAGCTCATTTAAAAATGAGATGCCTAATTTTAAGGGCATTTTCCCCTGTTTTGAAAAATAAATCAACTTTGTGAAAGAAAAAAATATATATACACACACATACACACAGCTGCCAAGTATACATAAGTTCAAAAGTTTTTCTATTGCCTGAAATAGAGATGCAACAAATTACATTAAAATTTTAAACAGAAACAGAAGTTTTCAGCCGATGTAGATAAAAATCTATTAGAGATAAAATTGTTTTGACAAAAACTGTGTAAATACAATGCCACTGGCTGCAAGCCTATTATTGAATGCAAGTGGAAAATAAGAATAGTACTCCTGAAGGGGCATTGCTAAAGTGACACAAAATAAACACAACCATTTCAGTATAATTTTTCACATTAATTATGTTCTCTTATCATAGATGTATAACTAGCCAAGTATAACAACAACAACAAGATAGCACTGAAGTTATTTTGCAAACAGGAAAAAGCAAATAAAATAATACTGATATGCTAGTTATTAGATTACTAGCCTTTTATCTTGCAGAATAGCTTCCCTGAACAAAAGACTATATTAATCATTTCTGTTCCTCTAAGTAAATGATATTGCATTTCTGGAAAACTAATGTTAACAGCCTTTTTCCTTAAAGATAGCTTCATTTATTTGCTGATTTCCCATCTCCAAATCTCCAACTACTAAGAATATTTTCTAAAACAACTTCTAGATTATTTTCTCTTGCCAGGTTAAAACACAACCTCCTAAAAACAAATTGTGCCCACTTTCCTAAAAGGAGTCACACTTAGTTATTATAATTTTATCAAGATTATACATATATATTACATTATTTTCAGTCTCCTCAAATAAATTCCAGTTTCCTTGAGGTCTAATCATACCTCTCTGTTATTTCTCACAATGTTGAATTTAAAGACTACATTGAATTCAACATATCTTCACTGGTAGTCTGCAAGATTTATCTTCCCAAGGCCATCATTTCTACATATAAATCTTAGAAACAACCCTCAAAGTCTAGGTCCAAAAGACTTGGTTAACATTTTTTTTTTTTTTACTTAAAAAACAACAAGAAGTTCTCTCTTTGCTTGTAAGTTCCTATCTTTCTAATTTTCTTTGTTGTATTGTGTATTCTAGTGTTCCATTTACATAATCTGTATTCCTGTCTTGCATTCAGGTCTACCCTTCTGGGCATTAAGCAAACCAGATTAGATCACACGCACACCCTGTTACTCATTATCATCAGAGAAGGGGTGGGCATATTTTTCTTTATTAATTCCCAAAACATGATTTTCAGTGAAGAAAAAACTCACAAGAACCTTCCTTGGAATAGAAGAGCAGCAGTCTATTTGTTCTGCACCCCAACTAAAATTAACGTGCCCTGAAAGAAATCTGACAATTCTCGGGATAGGACTCATTGAGAGCAGTTCATACAAACATGCCATCAAAGGTCAGCAAAAGGAAATGGCAGTGGCTAATGATACTTTGCTATTTCACATCTTTGGACTTTTTGTCTGTACTTTCTGTTTATACATTTGTTTATTTTTGTTACAGACAGTCCCATGTCACTACTACGTCAAGTCTCTGAACTAGTATTTCTGTGCAATTCTGAATCACATTCTCTGAAGCTTAGTATTCATAAAGTTTAGAAAGGGTGTATGTTTTCTTGCTTTTAAAATCTTTTGGGGGATAATAGAATATTAGAATGTACCGAATAGATGTGCCTAAACTTGCTTTCTGTTTTGTGCCTAAAACTTTCAATCAACCAAGGATTACCTGTGAGGGTTAATATGAGCACAGGCAAGAATAAGGCAATCTATTCACAATGTGAGGCATACTGAACAACTGACTTATTTTAAGGATTGATTATAACAGATGATTACACTTGCATTTTATTTATATAGATATTTATGAATTGTTACAAAAGAAAATTATTTCTTTTGAACTCCTTATCATTGGATACAAAGAAAATAAAGAAGAAATGTTGAGGAAAAACTGGAAGGTCATGAATCTCAAAAAGAAATCAGAGGGCTCATCTTCCCTAAGACCGAAATCATAGCTCTGGAGTGATTTTAAAATGTTTTTTAAAAAAATGATTTAATATAGTGAGTTGAGATACATTACATTAGATATAATTAGACCTAGACAGGAAAGGTGGTTCTGAGAAGCTAATGAAATATCATTAAGGTTGAATATAAGATTGTTGATTAGGATAAAGCTAATCCTGATTAGGATAAACAAGATAGAAGCTAGAGATCTTATTTTTCCTCTTATTTATTTATTTTATGAGTGCAGAGGAGGTGTACTATCTTTTCTATATTGGAAAAAAATAAAGAATATTATGAGTTTTCATTTTACATTTTTTTAAAAAAGAGTCTATCATGATAATAACATTTTTACCAGTTTGTTTTTTAGAAGGCTTTTGCCTAGGGATATGTCAATGTTAAGGTGAAAGATATGAATTAGAATTGAACTTATTTCCTATGTATTTCACCTTCACAGCAAAGAAGAGCTGAAGGCCCTGAGTAGCCTGGCTGTGCTCTCCCTCCCAAATCTTGCCCCACACCCTGTTCTCCTTGCAACCTCTTCTCCAGCCACCATGGCCTTCCTCCAGTCTCATAGTCACCAAAACTTTCTCAGCTTGAAAAAATTTCCAGTCCCCCACCAAACTTTTACCTATTCGATGCCTAGTCATTGTTTAGATCTCCACTCCACTTTGCTTCCTTGGTTAACGCCTGCCTGACCTCTCTGATGAGGTCAAATTAACTATAAAGCTCTCCAAACACTGTAGACTTCTCCTTTGTGGTATTTTTTTCACACGTGCAATTTTATTTTTATTCATGTTAATATTTGATTATGATCCATCTTCCTCAAGCCTCATGAGAGGAGAACCCTTGTCTGGTTTTGCCTAGTATTGTTTCTTCAACAGCTTGCTTGATGTGATTCCTAGCACATAGAAGGTACTTAATAAACAATTGACAATATTCAGCAAATGAATCAGCAAATGAATGATTGTCACTTTTTATTGGAATGAATGGTGTGATGGCTAACTTGTGTTAACTTATGTCAACTTTGCTAGACTATGATGCCTAGTTGTTTGGTCAAACACCAGTCTAGATGTTGTTATGAATTTTCACACATGGTTAAAGCAGTTGGCCTTAAGTAAAGCAGATTGCCCTCCATAATGTAGGTGGGCTTCGTCCAATCAATTGAAGGTCTTCAGAGAAAATGAGAGATGTCCAAGGGAGCATTATGTCTCCAGACTATAAATAGACATTTTGTTTGTTCATGTGTTTTTTTAAATTTTTGTAAGATAGTCCTCCACTACTTGACATATCAATTTTGGGACACAAGAATGCTGGAATCGCCTACCTGTCACGTGATCTACAGAATTTGGACCTGTAGCCCCTACAATTACATGAACCAACTCCTGAAAAATCTTCCTCTTTAATATGTGTGTGTGTGTGTGTGTGTAGTATGTATACACACATTAATTGTCTTAGGGTCCTCTAGAGAAACAGCAGCAGATCTATATCTACTATATCTATAACTCCCCCCCCCCAAAAAAAAGCCCACTGCCATCAAATTGATTCTGACTCATGGCGACCCCATTGGATTTCCAAGGCGGTAAATCTTTACGGAAGTAGATTGCCCCATCTGCCTTCTGTGGAGCTGCTGGTGGGTTTGAACCACCAACCTTCTGGTTAACAATCAATGCCTTAGGCACTACACCAACAGAGTTCCTTTGGTTTTGTATAGACAAAATTAATTATTAGTTCTAGTCTTAGGGTGAATGAAGATGGCAGAAGCACCTTTTCTATAAAAATTTTATATATACTTGACGGTTTCTTTTCTCTAACAGTAAATATCTCTCATCTTTGAGCACATCAACAATGAACCACAAAGCAGAAGTTCATCACACTCCTGCAAAAATTACATAGATACTTCTACATCATCTATAGTTCTTTAATCAGCTTTATGGCTTATTCTTAAGCATCAGTGGCTCATAACCTTAATATTGTGACCATTCAATAGCACTAGAATTTAAATGCCATGTGTTGTATATATGTCAGTGATCCATGCTGATAGCAGAAACCACCTATATATAGAAGAAACCACCTAGACTTTGAAATTTGGGAAGTGTTATTACCACCTCAGGACAAAAAATCAGTACATAAATTCATAAAACATTTTATGTACTTTAATTTCTCCTCCCTCCATACTTCTGTAAGTTATCATTTATTCCCTGATTTGGGTCTGTGTTTTCACTGGCTTTAGAGTTGTAATTGTGTATATTGTAAATCTCTTTCCTGTCTATAAGGACCATAAAAGTAGGACCAAGTGATTTTTACTGTAAAGTACTTCCAACAGTTTACCTTACCAAGGACCAAGCACAGTGCTTTGGTAGTTAAAGCTTAATAAATGGGTTTTAAATTGAAAGGGAGGAATAAATAAGAACATGTGGAAAGAAGAATGGTAAGAAGGAAAAAAGGAGGTATCTATCAAAAAGGATCTTACCACTTGTAACATCATTTTTGTTGGATTATCTGAAGAAGTTATTTCACAAGAACCCCACGAATTTGTGTGGTTTAATCACAGTGTATAATCATCTACTTACATTATTTTCATCTCTTCTCACTATCACTCTCCCTCAATTACCTAGCTAAAATGCTAATTCACAGTGAAAGAGACAAAACATTGGATGCAAGAGAGATAAAGAAACAAAACATAGGCATATAAAATACAGAAACCCACTGCCATCGAGTTGATTCTGACTCATAGCGGCCTCCTATGGGTTTCCAAGGCAATGCACCTTTATGGAAGTAGATTGCCCCATCTTCCTTCCATGGAACAGCTGGTGGCTTTGAACCGCCAAACTTCTGGTTGGCAATCAAATGCCTTAGGCACTGCACCACTAGAGATCTTTATAAAATACAGAGTTAGATATATTGTCCATTAGACTACAGACTGCTGACACCATCCAGTCTCTCTACCCATGTCAGAATGAAAATTTGGGACCCCTTAATTCCACCATGCCTCTTAACCTTGCTTCACCACTACTCCATCAGCTATTTCTTCAAAAATGTGGTTGTTGTTGTTGTTATGTGCCGAGGCTGCTTATTCTTCACCTCTCCACCCACCATAATATTCAGAAAAGAGACAAACATTCTTAATGTTCTCATTACCTGTTCCAAACCTCTGCTCTTTTACCCTCATTTAAAATATATCCCTTGAGACTAATCCTGCATCTCTGTGTCTAATTACTCCTGGATTTTTCTGATTCATTCATTGAGGATTTTGACACCTGACTCAGGATCTTTGTCTTCCTCACACCCCTAGTTTGCTATGGACAACTCCAGTGTACATGAGTGTGATTCATCCCATATCCTGGTTCCTTGACCTCTTCTTCATTTACAATGAGTTGCACCATTTTTAACGCACTGACATCAAGTTGATTCAGACTCATAGTGATCCCCATTGGGTTTCTGAGGTGGTAAATCTTTATGAAGTAGATTGCCCAGTCTTGCTTCCATGGAGTGGCTGGTGGATTCAAACCACCAACCTTCTGGTTAGCAGTCAGATGCCTTAGTCAAGCTCCTTAAGGTTGGCAGTTCAAGCCCACCAGCCACTCTGTGAAAGGAAGACTGGGCAATCTACTTCCATAAAGATTTACCACCTTGGAAACCCAAAGGGGGTCACTTTAAGTCAGAATCAACTCGATGGCAGTGAGTTTGGTTTGGTTTTACAACATTTTTTTAA
Source organism: Orycteropus afer afer (assembly GCF_000298275.1). Classification (NCBI taxonomy): domain Eukaryota; kingdom Metazoa; phylum Chordata; class Mammalia; order Tubulidentata; family Orycteropodidae; genus Orycteropus; species Orycteropus afer. The sequence continues at coordinate 2,421,515 of NW_006921638.1, read as the reverse complement.
CCCACTCCCTTGACAATATTCTTGCCATGTCTTCTTTCTCTGTCTGTCATTATTAACTAATTTATTTACTCTTCTAGATATGTTCTAAGTAATTCTAATTCTTGCTAGTATATTAGCTATCTTCTGCCTCCCTCTCTTTTCCAACCTAGATCTCAGGGCTCATTACACCAATCACTCCCTTGCCACAACTTCCTTACTCTTTTGACTCAATTAAACAGTCATATATATGTTACAAACAAATAATCCCAAACAAAAACAACAAAATAAAACCTTTATCTAACATCCTTCTTTGACTATAATCTTGTTTTTCCCTTTTCCTTCACAAATATCTTATTAGTCTCTCTTTTCTACAATCCTTTACCATGGATTTATTCTTGAACCTAGTCTAACCTGGCTTCTGTTCACAAGCTGTCCCTGCTCCACAATTAGAATTAATTAGAATACACCAACATTCACCCACTGCATCATCAAGAGTTGGCAGTCACCTATGTTCTACCTTCCATCCTATCAGTTACCAAGTTCTGCTGCTATATTACGAATTATTATAAGCTAATATTTATTGAAGTTATGCTATTGCCAGGCCCTGTGCTAAGTTCTTTATATTTAACCCTCACTACAACCCTATGAAGTATTATTATTATTCTCATTTTACAGATATAGAAATTATTTCTTACAGATGATAGGCAAGGCCAAGGTCCTTCCACCTCTTTTGCATCTTTTGGACCCATCCTCTCCTGGCCATTTCCACTGTCACTGCCTTATACCAGTTCATCAAGAGGCTTCACTCTCTTATTGCTTTACAGCCTCTGTTTTATGTTCCCATTCATCCTCTGTAGTACTGCCAAAGTAACCCTCCTTTAAATTGCTCCCCTGCTTAAAATCCTTCACAGGTGCCCCTTAGCTATCAAGCTAAAGCTCAGTGGTCACATTTGTCACACAAGTTAACTCACAATCTGCCCTTTCTCTGCCTCCCTGTCAACTCATGCCACTTCTCCTTACGTTTCTCCATCACACTGTGACCACTGACTGAAGTACACTTTCATCAGGCTATTTTTATTCATTCTTCAAAACTTGGTTCCAGCATAGCCCCATCAGGACCACTGCGGAGATGCCCTTTTCCACCGTTGGGATTTATCACATTGCCCTCTCCACACTCACCTATGAGTCCTTGAAGAGTGAGCAGGACTGTGGCTTTCTCAACATTGAATCACCAATGCTGCTCACTGCCTGTCATTGTAGAAGAACTCAAATATCTACTTCTCAATCACTTTTACAAATTTAGTTGTTCTGATCAGAACTCACACATCAAAAGTATGCTTTTCATACACCTAAAGGAAAAAAAAATTAATCATTTCCCAAGTCCAACAAATGATGTTTTGATAAGTTAACACTCCTAATGAAGAAACCGTCCATGAATTTGAGTAAAACAGACACCATTTACTTGTTTTGATGGGCAAGTCATTTGATTGCCAGCAATTATGTTATACATATGTAGATATTTCTGCACGTGTACCATTCGCTGCCTTTCAAAGTCTGCTATTTTTAAAGGTATATAAGTTTTTGGGTTAAAATGTCTAACAGATATTGGAACAGCTTTATTTTAAATAATTTTTTAAATAAGTGCAAAACATTTCTGGGTAACATTCAAAGTCCTTATGAATACTAGTCTATATACAAGTGAACAAGAAGACCACTATTTGCATGTAAATCAGTAAGCTTAATGGTGGATTTCAGGTCTCCTGAGAACTATCTAACATAAAGCAAAGAATAAATTGAATGGTGCCACACTGTTCTCACAAAAGCTAATAAACATGGCTTTATAATACCATATTCTTTGAAGTAATCTCCTCTCTTACCTTTATTTGGCTTAACATATTCCTACAATCTTCACATATATATTTATGCTTCTTAAAAACTGGGTACTATATATAATCACTCACTTTTAACATTCCTCATAATATGTGTTTAGTAAAATGTGTCCATTAAAACTCAACCACTTTTCCATGAAAATATTTTACATTCTTTTCCTCTACTACTTCTGTAGTGATACCACCTCAGAAACCCAAGAAGGGATTGCTGTGAGTCTGACTGGATGGTAGTGAGTGAGTTTTCACCACTATAATTATCAATACCCTGAACATATCCCTTGTTTATTTCTATCAGTGTTCTCTCAATCAGATCATGTTTAACTCATTCATTTAATCTAGCTACAACACTAGCTCCCAGCTCCAAGCCAGCTTCCTAGCCACAGCTAAAGTAATAATAGGACTTTCTGTTGAAGAAAGTACTTTTCAAAATTACTTTTAGTTTAATAATTATGGATGGATCTGTGATGTGCTTGTTTTACATGATTCATTTATTTATAGTGAATGATATAAATTAAATGAACAATAAAATATCTAAACTCAGAGTCCCATTTACTTATTTTATACATATCTCTTAATCCCTGAAGCAAGAATTTGTCTCTGACCATGACTCATACAACAATCTTTCCATAATTCCTTGTTCTTCACAGTTGTATAGAATTGGCAAGCTGCTTTTCCATGCCCTGTTCCCATACTAATATAAATTCACCCCCCAAGTTTCCTGGAAAGGCTGCAACTTTATTTTCCAATCTGAAAACAATTAATAAAGTACTCATCAATGAGCCCCAAATAATACAAGACAACCTGACCTTGGCAAAACATACACTTCATTTAGCTAGGAGGGATCTTTTCCTTCAAAACTCTCGTTATTAAACTCAGCAATATTTAGAGTTTACTACTGAACCTTACACTGAAAATTAACCTTACTGCCTGAGCCTCCCTTCTTTTAGCTTTAAATTCTTTACAAGTTTTTATATTAACACCAAACCCATTGTTACGGTCGCGTGACTCTTTCAAGTTTGGGGTGTATTTAGAAGAAAACTAGATGATATGCCATTTTAAGAGTGGTCTAAAAGTAGTATTAAAACTATAGCCATTTCTATGCTGACTTCAATCCTCTCCTGCTCTCCCCACCATAACTAGTTTTCTAAATGAATGACTTCAAAAGAAGCATTATTATCAGTGAATTAGGTTGGACAATCATGATCTCCCCAGTGTGTTAAAAGCATACTAAGTAGGGAAAACACACTGCCATTTTATTTAAAAAACTAAAAGTCAGGTAGAAAAGGCTAATTCACAGAAACAATATTAAGCAAATAAAAGACATCACCAAAAACTTGTACATTGCAAACTCTAAGTTCTTAAAGGAGTTTAGAAGAAAGAGAAATCAATAAAGGTTAAAAGTAAGGGAAGACTTCACAGAGAAAGTAGACTTTGAACTCAACCTTGAAGTTTGGCTAGAATTGAAATAAATCAGGAGAAGAAAGAAAAACATTCCAGATGAAGTCAGTAGCGGAATACCAGTTCACACTTATTGAGCATTTACTATGTGCCAGGTGCCACCCTAAGCAGTTTACAGGCCTGGCATTGGTTCATATTCACAACCCAATGAGATGGGTACCCTTATTATCCCCATTTTGTAAATAAGAATATTGAAGCTTAGATGGCTTGAGTACCTTGTTCAAGTGGTGAAACTAGTGTTAAACCCAGTCTGTCTGAATTCAGAAGCTAGTGGGCCACTATTTTCTAAAGCCCTACACATATAGGTAGCACATATGGGTCATTGAGGAAACTGGCCCCACCTCATGATAGACTTTGTGTAGAGGACAAAACAGAAAATAAGTTGGACTTAAGAATTAAAGTATAGGCTACCTTAGAAAACAGAAAGTTTGGTTTTGAAGTAAGGGGTCATGGAAGTTTGTGAACAAGAGAGCAATGTTAGACAAACATTTAGAGGTGGGGAGACATGCAGAAATGCAGACTTGTTTGATGAAGATGGGGAAATACTTGAAAAGGCCTTTGATAACTGTATTTGTTTAGCTTTGCTGCAGTAACAACCAATCTCCAAATGTCAGGGACTTTCAAAAACAAACATTTACTTCTCACTTATGTTACATGTTCAGTAAGGATAACTGTGAATGAGTCGTAGATTTTCTCCATCTGTCTTGTTTATTCGAGGATGCAGACTGAAAAAGTAACTCCTATTTGTACATACTATCCTTGTGGCAGAAGGAAAAGAGCCAGAGAACTGGTAGAGACATACAATGGCTCTTAAAGCATCTGTCCAAAGCAAGTCACACAACCAAGCTCGATGTCAATGGGGAAGGGTTGCATTCTCCTCCATAGGAGGCCTGCAAGTTACATGGCAGAAGGCAGGTGTGCATGATCATTTTACAGGAAAGGGGGTGCATCATGGGAACAATAGTGCAATCTACCAGAGCAGCCTGTGCTCTTTACAGAGCCTGTCACTATAAATCAAAGCATCAGTCCAAAATGAGTAAACTTCATAAATGGGGTGCAATCTCTTGCTCTCCCCAGACAGAAGGTTCTATCCAAAGGAGAACAAATCTGTTCTATTTCTATATTTTCTGATGTAAAAGCATTATGATGTATGATTTTATTATCCTGTGCTTAAAATCTGTCAAAAACTGAGAAGTGAATCAAAGGCAGTTTATATGAATTGATAGAGTGGATATTAATCCTTTACCCTCTGTTTCATTACCATGAAAATGAACTTTCATAGAAAAAGTAAGCAGAGAAAGGACCCATACCTGCATCCACAGAGAAAGGACCCAGACCTATGTCCCTACCTTCTTGACTCTCTGTCCTTTAGGATTACTTTTAGGGTGATTTTGTTGGCTCTTAGTATCTGCTGACCTAATAAAATATTTCAGTCCCACAAAAGATATATTGAACACAAACAAGGGAGAGTTAACAATGAACTAATCTGCATACAACTTGGCACTGAACAAGTACTCTCAAATATGTAAATTATTCCATTAAATAGCATATGATTTAATAGTATTCTTAGAATGAGTCATTTCCAAGGCTTTCTTTGAAAAGTTTAAACATCACTGTCTATTTGTTTTTCTTGCTCAAGTCTCCTGACCCTACTAGTCATTTATAGCTTCCAAGGTCTTTCCAAGAGGTCACTGTTTCTCTGGTCCAAACCCTAGTCCTTTGATCTCTTCTCCCTCCCTCATCAAGTTCTCCTGTTTGGATTCTTAGATATGGATGTATATTCTGCAAATCTATTACTTCATCTGAGCACAAAGTTTGCTGACACCAGAACATTCCCATGGAAGATCAATTTTGTCTGTCATTCAATTAGAAAACTATCTCTCTCCTTTCTTGCAATTTGATACTCCTACCAAATCTTTTAAGGGGAACTCAAGTTTCCCCAGAAGAAACATGAAAGGCCAGGATGGACAACATATTGGGATGAGTGTCAGATACTAAATACTTAATAGATATTTGTAGAATAAACGAATGGACAAAAGAGTAACCGAATCAACTGATCACTCTAACAATTAAGCACCTCCAATGTAGCAAAAACACACAAATTGTTATTTAAAATCATTTAAAGAATAATTAAATATGCATTTGTCATTAAAAAAAAAAAGAACTCACTGCCATCTAATTGATTCTGACTATAGCAACCCCCATTGTGTTTCCGAGGCAATAAATCTTTATGGAAGTAGATTGCCCCATCTTCCTTCCATGGAGCAGCTGGTGGGTTTGAATCATCAACCTTCTGGTTAGCAGTCAAAGGTCTTAGGCACTATGCCACCAGGGTTCCTCAACATTAGTCATATAGATGTCAATAGTTTTTGCTGTCGTTTACCTGGGCAAGGAGTAAAATGTTTAGTCGATGCAAAACTGATGTCTCCCTCACAACATCAACTTCTCATTCTCCCCCCACCTTTTTAAACAAGCCCTGGGAAAAAAGAATGAGCGTAATGCTGGGAATACTAAAATTAGGAAAAGATAGTCATCTCACTCCATGTCATCTACAATGCCATTTCCTAAATACCGTACAATGCTATTAGAATGTCATCAAGTTCTAAAAAGCCTTCTTTGTATTATAATGATCCACTGCATGTAAATATGTTTATAAAAGCACATTGACAACTCAGCATAACCATGTTCAGAGTATATTGTATTTGCTTTCTAAAGATCTTTACCTAAATTGACAATTAAAATGTTGCTGTAGATTTTAAAATCATTTTAAACATCTTATTTATGTGGTAAATTCAAAAGCTTATTCTAAGGCTACTTTCAGCAGAGTACCTAAACTAGTTTTACAAGCTATACCTTACTGGTGAAATGCTGGAGTGCTAGGTTCAATCATAGCAACGAACTTTTAAGCACTAGAAGAATATGACAGAATCTCATCTCTTTATGCTGCAATTATTGCTTTCAAGAGATCAATAAATGTATTTCTCCTAGTTGTGTACAACTGCATACAATATACAGTGTTTACTAACTCTGTTTTGCTATATTTGTAAAACCTATTTATAATCTAACCAATCTCCATCTTAAAAATCATAAACTATTCAATCATGAAATCCAATCATGTAATCATAAACTATCCAAGAAGACATTCCAAAAAGTAGAAAATTTATAAATATAAAACCTGTTGTTATAACATCATGAGTTTATTTGCATAAACACAGAAGTGGTGCTTATCTTAATCTTATATGCAAATACAGGGTACTTTAAGAATAATTTTTTTTTCTAAATAGCATGGTAAACAATAGATGGGGTATTTCAAGTACAATATGAGATTTTAGTAAAATAAATATGGGAACAAACTACTCAAAACTAAAAATGCTATTTGTGGAAAATGAGATGTGGAAAGCATATTTCTTAACAGAAAATATGAAAGAAAATATCCTTATCTAATTTAAATTATTCTACATAATCTGTGGATTTTCTTAAAATTTTGCCCAAAATTATTAGCAGCCAAAAAAAAAAAAAGACTAGAAGGAAGTATTATGTATTATAATATTAGCCATCCTTATCATTCAATAAGATAGTTGTGACTTTCTTTTTTTACTGTATCCTATAATTCCCAGGTTTTCTTCAATGATTATCTATTATTATTAATATCAGAAATAAAAGTAAGTATTTCAAAACCATAAAAGAACTAATCCCTTTGTATCTGGAAAGGGTCACAGTGTTGAGCAGACTTTCCACATGCTGAAGAGAAATGCTGACCTTTTACCTCAAATCTCAAAAAATACAAGAGGCTCACGTTTATCTGATTATAATTTCACTTCTATTGTGATTATTGTTTACACCTTAGTCCTAGCAGGTGGCCTTAGCTTTGATAGGAATATTTTCTCTCTGGTTCAAAATATCTTGCTTTTTTCCTGAACCACTGTAAAAATTATTATAAAAATGTGTTGGAAAATAAGATCAATGCTGATACCCAACTCCACTGCATGAACAAGTTTTTCATCAAATTCTACAAGTAGTGCATTATATTGCTTTTCTTTTCCACAACAACATGAAATAATTTTCATTATACTGTTACCAAAGTTGAAAAAAAGTTCTTCATTTAAAAAATGTTAAACAATAAATTAAATTACTTATATTCTCATCTGAGGAACTAATTCATATTTCAATTTAAATATGGTTTGAAATAAATTAAATAGGCCAAGAAACAAGATCTTCTCAAAGCCCCCGGTTTAAAATGAGATGAAATCTCCAATCAAACACCATGTTAATTGTGGCAACCTTATTTCATGGGAAGAGATGGTTGATAGATCAACCTCAGTTTGCACACGGGGGAGGAGAAATCTACATATTAAGATAATTGGTTTCCAAGCATTGCACAGAAATGGTCATATACACTATAGTGAACCAGTTTTCTTTTCCTCTCACACTAAGGTCATTCCAACTAGTATTTTGCTTAGCCAATGTAATACAGCAGAGTGTTCTCATTCTTACAAAAGCTATCATTTGAAAGCAAAATTTCAAGTCACACTGGAGGAGATTAGTTGTATTTAGTAATCTAGACCTCTAATCTTTCTGGCATCTTGACAAACAAACCCTCACATGCAACTAGCTACATTGGAACATATCATAATCTTATGTGTATGCTATCTTATTCAAGACAAAGTTTAGGGCTGTTCTCTCCATTGTTTACAAGAGAAGCCCACTTCTTCCACACCTGGGCTTCCAAAGATGTCAGCTATGGGAGCAACCTCTCACTGGCTATTGGTAAAAAACATGCTGAGTGGTTTTCTCATGCCAAAAATATGCCTGCATTTTTTTTTTTTTTTTTCATTTCTTCTTTCTTATTTTGAGAAACTAGAACCTCTGCAAATCACATTGTTATGCATGATGTTTTCATAGTAATGTGACATGTCTAAATGAACAAAATGCTGGCTATCTACCAAAAATGTAAAGTAGCTTAAATTTTTTTTCCAATGGAAAAAAAGGCCATTATCAATTCCTTTAGCAGATTTCTTTCCTGAAAAATGGCAGCCAACCAACTTAATACCAAATCTTCACAAAGTTTATGATTACGAAGAAACAAAGGGCTTTTAAGTATGGATGATTTTGTTTATGAAATTGTTCACTATCCATAGCTCCTTCCTGCTTGACTAAAAGAGATAAAATTGTGAACCTTGAAATTGCCTTATCTCTCTTTTGTTCCTAGAGAAGGAATAATAGACGATTTCCTCATGGAATTGCACATCCCTCCCACTTCTCCATGAGAGCTGAACTGCAGGTTGCTGAATGTTTTTATTTAGTAGTCAGTTTATTAACAAATTGTTGATGGCAAAGTTCTGGCACTAGCTTTCAATTTTGTGTGGCTTAACTGAAATGTTTTAATAAAGTGTTTACTTTATTCTGACTCCTCACAGATACTGCTACACTGTTAGAACTGGTGACACACAGCTGTGTTGAATTCTCAGGAGATGAGCTTTGTCAAAAGTTTGAGGGAAAAAAAATACTACTTCTTAGATATATCTATTCTCATTTCGTTGGAGAAAAAGGAAGGAAGCAGATGTAAATTGTATTTGAAAGGCAAATATATCAAAACCTAGCCATACAAATGGGTACTTTCACCTTAAAAAAATGCAAAAAAACAAAACAAAAAAAATGTTCCTTTCTTTTATTCCCTTCGTTCTTCCTTTCACCGGTCCAGGTTGAGATTATTTCCTAGAATCATTCACCCAGCCCTAATTCTAACAGAAGACTTCAGAGTGGCTTGTGTCTAATAACAGCTCTGTAGAGGCCCTTGAAATTCTAATAAAGACCCATCAACCTATCAGAAGAACATGTAATTTTATGTTCATTACTTCTTGGTGCCCGACTGTAGAATTTGGATGGTTGCACCTCAATTAAAAGTTGAATTGAAGTTAATATAATTTAAATAAAAACTTCAATAAAAAGTGAAAGTTCTATTCTTAATAGCATCAATACCCTCTAATGACCGCTACGGTCATTACCACCAGATAACTGACCTCCTTGACCCTTTCCTCACTGAAAACCCTTCTCGAAACACAGTCAATTATTTAGCAGTAATGAACACTCTATAGGAGATTATTGTGTAACCAAGTACCTTAACTTCCATTCTCTGTTATCTCCATTCCCCAACAAGGGTTGCATTTTTCCATTATAGGTTTTTCTCTTTTAAAAAGAGAAAGCTGCTCGGCACCACCCCCTCTTTTGCCCTGCATAGGTTCACCATAGAATTGGCAAAAACTTCAGATGTAATTAAAATGGTGTAAATTAGGGGAGGTCTACTATTTGTGAGCAGTGACTGCTGTCTGTGAAAGACCTTAATCTGTACCATTTGAGACCACTTAGAAGAAGGGGGAAAAAAATGAAGGCTTAAAAAGGAAGTTAAATGTGTCTTTCTAAGTCTTTTTCTAGCTGGGCTTTGCATATGGTGTTAAATTTAGAGGGGTGGAAGACAAAGAGAAGAAAAGCCCAGAAGGGCGATTTTAATAGGAAAGACTTCCACAAATCCTTTAAGAACTTCATTTCCTGTTTTCCTTGCCTGGAGACTCCCATTAACTGGGGGTAGTGCCAGACAAGGAAGGAAGGGGCACTCACTAACTCTAACTCAATTTTTGATAAAATAATGTCTTAGTAAGCACAGCTCCTAAGAACACTGTGCAATTCCCATTTTATAATGTAAGTTGTCTTAGGGGCAATATTTAAGGAAAAAGAATAAACCTCCACTATGCTCTGAAATTTTATGTCAATGAAGGGAGCAAGTTTGAAGAAAATAATTCCAATTTGTATGGCTATTTGAATCTATAATCTGGAAAAATTACACCAGATACTGACTAATAATTTTCATAAAAGTCAAATTGGGTGCACACTGAAGTTAAGCAATGCTGGTATGAGATATATGTAGTTCAAAGTTCATTTATATTGTTTCTCTGATGCTCATATTGAATTTTGACCTGAATAAGAGTTAAACAATGAAAACAGAATAATCTTTGATTCCTCTGAGGACAGGTACAAGATGAACTGAGCCTCTGACGCTAGTTTCAGATGTAAGCAAAAGGACTTATCAACAAGAATTTTTACACTAACATCATGTGTTGCTCTGAGGCGATGCATAATTTATTTTTCAAAGAGTTTATGAGATTTTTGTTTAGGTGTTCATAAAACCTGAACAAAGGCATGAGAATGGAATAAAACTTCAGTTGATATCAGCCTAATAGTTCAGTGATTCTCAATTATTTCAAAATTAGAAAAAGAGAAATACTGTTCATTCATTCATCAATAAAGCCAAAAAACAAAAACCAAACCTACTGCTATCCAGTCAATTCTGACTCATAGCAAGCCCCATTGGGTTTCCAAGGCAGTAAATCTTTATGGAAGTAGTTTGCCCAGTCTTCCTTCTGTGGAGTGGCTGGTGGGTTCGAACTGCCAACCTTCTGATTAGCAGTCAAATGTCTTAGGCACTGCACCACCAGAGCTCTTTCATCAATAAAGCAGTACCTATTAAATGTTATGCAAGGCTTTATTTAGTAAGACAATAAAGATGAAAGTGGTATAGTCCCTGCTCTCAAGGAGTTTATAATCTAGTGAACACAAAAATACAGAATGAAGTACACAAGAAAAAAAAACACAAAAAGCAATGTGCTGAGGAAATGCAGCAGATGTGACTAATTTTGACTGCAGGAGAATTGTTGTTGTTGTTGCTATTGCTGTCGAGTCGGACCTGACTCATAGCGACCCCTCCTTGGGTTTCCGAGGCAGTATCACTTCAGAAGTAGATTGCCCCATCTTCCTACCGAGGAGTGGCTGGTGGGTTTGAACCACCAGCCTTCTGGTTAGCAGTCAAGTGCCTTAGGCACTAGGAAGAGCTTAATGGATGAAGCAGTGCTAACAATCCCTGGGCTACAAATGGCTTATGGCCAACAACTCCTTGCCTTTTAATGTTATGTAAATTTGCTGTGACTCTGAAATGACTGAACCAGCCCTTACTCACAACAAATTCTTTATCACAATCCCCTTCACTTGCTGCATACGCAGCTTTTAAATCTCTGGAAAGCTTCAAGCCTTTTCTTGCACTAAAACTCAAAATCAAACTCACTTCCATTGAGTTGCTTCCCACTCATAGCAATCCTATAGGACAGAATAGAACTGCCCCATAGGGTTTCCAAGGGTGTAAATCTTTATGAAAGCAAACTGCCTTACCTTTCTCCCATGGTGTGGCTGGTGGGTTCAAACGAGCAAATTTTTGGTAAGCAGCTAAATGCTTTAACCACTGCACTACCAGAAAAAAGGTTAAATAAGAATTATATGCCTGGTCTGACTTACCTATTAAATTCTCAATGACTCACTGAGAAATGGATCTTATTCATAGCCTGGGGATTATATATTTTTGAGCAGGGCTTTAGATTGACAGAGAGGGTAGAAGAGCACCTTACCCAATGGGAACGACCTTTGAGGGGGCGAGTACCTGTAGCCAAGTATGGAACAGTAGTTAAGGTTGTGTGTCAACCTGGCTGGCTAGACAGCTGGATGTAGTTATTCCCCAAGGTGAGATTGGCAATCAGTTCTGTGGTGGAATCTACTGGAGCAGCTGAGTAGCTGCTTTAGGGATATGGTTTGCTTCCAGTACATAAGCAGCAGCTCTGAGGAAGATCTCTAGCTTCTTGGCACGCATGAACCCTACATGTAGCCAAGTCATTGTTCAGCAGCCGGCCATGTCCTGCCAATTTGAGCCTTTTTTAGACTTGAATTAGTGACCTGCTGTGTTGTTTGGTAACATTGAGACTGTGCCTTTTTGCTTGTCAACCCTGGGTTTGTTGACCTCAGCAGCCAGCAGCTGCCTAAGTGAAGAAAAGCCTCCAGCTTCAGTGGGCTAGGAGCAGAAGGCAGAACTGAAGCCCAAGGTTGAGGGGCTTTCATCCAGCCCCTAGAGCCTGGCACTTTGAACTTAACTTCTAGCTTCTAAAATTGTAAGAGAATAAACTCTTATTTGTTAAAACCACTCATTTGTGGTATAATTCCTGTCAGAGTGGCACCAGGTAACCAGAGCAACTGGAGAAGCAGTGAGTACAGTTACACCTGTGTGACATCTCTTCAGGCAATGTGGGACTGCATACACATTCATGGTCTCATAGGGTATAAGAGAATTCAGAAACACGATTGGAGATTGAGACACGGTGAACACAACAGCTTCCAGCACACAACATGTGTTCATTATGTTGCTCATTTGTCCAATTGTGAGGTTTTTTGTTTTCCTTATGTTGAGGTGTAATCGATACTGCAAGCAGTAGTCTTTGATCTTCATCAGTTAAGTGCATCAAGTCTTCTTCACTATAAGCAAGCAAGGTTGTGTCATCTGCATATCACAGGTTGTTAATGAGTCTTCCTTCAATCTTGATGGCACATTCTTCTTCACAGTCTATGCTCCCCAATATCTTGTATACAAAGTGATTGTGCTGCCAGGCATATCTTACAGTATGTATATAACCTGTAATACATATGTGTAGATAGTCATAATAAGCCCTATGTTACTGGCTTATATATGTGCTGTACTTTCTATCTAAAAAGTTTACTGTATAACAGTAACAGTATACTTCGACATATACGGTTGTTGTTAGGTGCCACTGAATCCATTCCAACTCATAGCCTGGTCCTGCACCATGCTCACAGTTATTGCCATGTTTGAGCCCATTGTTGTAGCCACTGTGTTAATCCATCTCATTGAAGGTCTTCCCTTTTTCATTAACCCCCTACTTTACCAAGCATGATATCCTTCTCCAGGGATTGGTCCCTTCTGACAACATGACCAAAGTATGACAGAGGAGGTTTGTCCATTCTCATTATTATGGAGCATTCTGGCTGTACTTCCTTCAAGACAGATTTGCTCATTCTTCTAGCACTCCATGGTACATTCAATATTCTTTGTCCACACCCAAATTCAAATCCATCAATTCTTTTGCCTTGTATTCACTGTCCAACTCTCACATGCATATGAGGCTATTGAAAATATCATGGCTTAGGTCAGGCATACCTTAGTCTTTAAAGTGACATCTTTGTTCTTTAATACTCTAAAGATGTCTTTTGCAACAGATTTGCCCAATCCAATACATTGTTTGATTTCTTGACTACTGCTTCCATGAGCATTGATTGTGGATCCAAGTACAATGAAATCCCTGACAACTTCAGTGTTTTCTCCACTTATCATTATGTTGCTCATTGGTCCAATTGTGAGGATTTTTGTTTTCCTTATGTTGAGGTGTAATCCATACTGCAAGCAGTAGTCTTTGATCTTCATCAGTAAGTGCATCAAGTCTTCTTCACTATAAGCAAGCAAGGTTGTGTCATCTGCATATCGCAGGTTGTTAATGAGCCTTCCTTCAATCTTGATGGCACATTCTTCTTCACAGTCTATGCTCCCCAATTATCTGCTCAGCATAGAGATTGAATACGTATAGCCAAAGGATACAACCCTGATGCACACCTTTCCTCATTATAAGCCATGCAATATGCCCTTTGTTCTGTTTGAATGACTTTGTGGAGGTTCATCAAGGACACATTTAAGTGTTCTGGAATTCCCATTCTTTGCAATGTTATCCATAACTTATGATCCACACAGTCAAATGCTTTTGCATAGTTAATAAAACACAGCAACATCTTTCTGGTATTCTTTGCTTTCAGCTAAGATCCATGTGACTCAGCAATGGTATCCCTCATTCTTTGTCCTCTTCTTAATCTGGCTTGAATTTCTGGCAGTTCCCCATGGATATACAGCTGCAAGCATTTTTGAATTATCTTCAGCTAAATTTTACTTGCATGTAATATTAGTGATATTGTTCAATAACTTCTGCATTCTGTTGGATCACCTTTCTTTGGAATGGGCACAAATATGAATCTCTTCCAGTGGTTTGGCCAAGTAGCCGTCTTCTAAATTGCTTGGCATAAATGAGTGAGAGCCTCCAGCACTGCATCTGTTTGTTCAAACATCTCAAGGAGTATCTCATCAATTCCTAGAGCCTTATTTTTTGCCAATTCCTTCAGAGCAGCTTGGCATTTTTCCTTCAATACTTTCAGTTCTTGGTCATATACTATCTCCTGAAATGGTTGAATGCCAAACAATTCTTTTTGGTATAGTGACTCTGTGTATTCCTTCCTTCTTTCCATGCTTCCTGTGTTTTTAAATACCTTGCACATTTATCCTTCAGTATTGCAACTTGAGGCTTGAATTTTTTCTTCAGTTCTTGCAGCTTGAAAAAAGCTTGGCTCATTCTTCCATTTGGGTTTTCTGATTCCAAGTCTTCGCATCATTTCATTATAATACTTTGTCTCCTTGAACTGTACTTTGTCTCCTTGAACTGTCCTTTGAAATCTTCTGTTCAGCTCTTTTACTTCATCAATTTTTCCATTCACTTTAGCTACTCTCTGTTCAAGACCATGTTTCAGGTCAGGGTCTCTTCTGACATCCATTTTGCTTTCTTTTCCTTTCCTGTTTTTTAGTGATCTCATAGGTAGCAACATCCAGTCTTGTGTATCACACGTCTCTTGAGTGTTGTAGCATTATCTCTGTTTAGTTTTCTTTCAAAAATATCACTGTAAAGTGCATCCTGACTCCCAAATGGAGCAAAATCAGTGCTACTGATAGCAGCAGCAAGAGGCAAAGGAGAATATCGATTTGGAAGTGAAATAAAAAGTTATTAAACAACATGAAGATGGAAAATCAGTGAACGCTATTGCTCATGATTTTGGCCTGTCCCATTTGACAATCATGATGATCCTGAAAAACAAAGAAAAAAATTATCCAATCTGTTAAAGGATCAGCTCTTAGAGAAAGCGCTAAAGCTAATGACAATGCAAGAGGAACCTATATCAGATACAGAGAAATTGTTAGTCACATGGATTGAGGAGCAAACACTAAAGTGACTCCCTCAGTACACTGATAATCACTGCTTAGGCATGAAGCTTGTTTGACATCCTTAAAGAAAAGGCAGGACTAGACTACAATGTGGTGTTTGTACAATGTC
Source organism: Orycteropus afer afer (assembly GCF_000298275.1). NCBI lineage: Eukaryota > Metazoa > Chordata > Mammalia > Tubulidentata > Orycteropodidae > Orycteropus > Orycteropus afer. The sequence continues at coordinate 2,406,157 of NW_006921638.1, read as the reverse complement.
CACATACTGTAGTGTCTTATACTTCATAGACTACATCGTGGATGTTAAGTGATTCATGACTATAGTCAGTGGGGTGAGGTATAGGCAGTGTAAAGAGAACTAAGGGCTAAAGAGCCTTGAAAAGTGAATTAGTGCTAGATAAAGTAACATTTTGAAAACTTTGTAAAGGAGTTAGGGTTTTTTTGGAGGAAGACTTTTGAGCTAGAGTTTAATGTGATCCATCTTATATCTCAGTAAGATGAAATTAGAAGTAGAGTGATCAGGAGAAACTCAACTAACTTAGGAGCTCTGGTGGCAGAGTGGCTAAGGCATTTACCTGCTAACCAGAAGGCTGGCGGTTCAAACCCACCAGCAGTCCTCGGAAGGAAGACTGGGCAATCTACTTCCATAGAGATACTGCCTTGGAAACTCAAGAAGAGGTCATTTTGAGTTGGAACCAACTCTGTGATCAGGAGAGAGAAACAAAATTGAAACTGAGGGTGAATAGGTTAGTGACATAACTCAGATCCAGCCCTGTATGAAAACCAGTTGCCATTAAGTCAGTTCCAACTCATGACGACCCCATGTGTGTCAGAGTAGAATTGTGTTCTATAGTGTTTTTAATGGCTGATTTTTCAGAAGTAGATGGCCAAGACTTTTTTCCTTGGTGCCTCTGGGTGAAGCTGAACCTCCAACCTTTTGGTAGAAGCTGAGTACATTAATGATTTGCACTACCCAGGGTCTCCCAATCTTCTCTATAGGAAAGACTATTGGTGTGGGGGTAGGCACTGCCAACAATAACTGTAGGAGTACAGGCAAATGACTCATGACACCCTTAGAACTTCATCTGTAAAATATAAATTATTTCCACCTCAATGATTCTGTCTGTGGGAAATTAGATTTCTAGTTAGGTCTGCAGCCCTATTTGGCTGGAGTAACAAGGCTGGAACTAAGTATGGGTATGGAAAGGAAGAGAAACATGAGAAGAAAATATCTCCATGGCTAGTGTTTCCATTGATTTAAAAATAAAACAGTCCTTGACCCAAGTTGAGGGGGGAAAAAAAATCAAGTTAGACACATATTTTGCTATTATAATGAGCTTCCCCTTTAGTCCTATTGGTCTCTGTACACATTAAGCCAAAACTAGGCCAAAGTGGAGTGAACTAAGTAGCACCTGAAATGACCCTGGAAATACTGGTGAAATATCATGACTTTACTTGAAATGGTACTTAATTCATCTTTCTAGTAGATGCCAGAAGCAGGGAGAACAATATTCTTTAGGCAGCTGGTGCTCAGGTATGACCACAAGTGAGGTTTCCATAGACCAAAAGAAAAATTGTCATGCAAACATTCTTACTACACTGAAAGAAAATGGAGCAAGTTTTTTTTTTTTTTTTTATTTGTATAAAATATATTGTTCTTCCAGGCTGCAGTGAAATAGTTTCTATTTAATTGCACAGAAATCCTAAGAAGGTTACAGCAGTGAAACATTAAAATTCTAAGGGCAACTAATAACATTAAAACTTTATAGCCCCAGATAGAATAATTTAGACAAAAACAACATGAACATATGTTTTGTGTAATAATAACAAACATTTATAGCTGTCAAGAGAGAAAAACACAGGTTTATGCACACCTTAATGGTGTGCATGGGTGAGCATGAGTATATTTAAAACATAATATATTACAAAAATGACAGCAGGCATGGCTCTTCTGGGTACTATGTTAAATCAATGAATAAATTACCAAAAGTGAGCTGTGGCTGTTTGGATGTGTAATTGAGCTTAACGTATGTAGTGTTATTTCAAAAGAAACTGTTCAAGGAGTTTCGAGCCCAATCCACTCTGCATCTATTCTAGGCAGTTTACAAATAGCAATAAATGAAACTGTTTCACAGTAGGAAGGAAGTTTAGTTAGACACATTACTTAAATGGAGAAAAAGTTAATTTTAATATGCTTTGCAGGAACTGAAAACAAACTTATAATAATTTGCTTATGTTCACCAAACTGGAAATTGAAATGTTAATATTTGAATTTAAATTTATTTTAATTATTCACTGTATGACTCACAATATCACTAGAAATTATCTGTTCAATTTAAAACAAATACAAACACAATCCTTCATAAATACATGTTTATTATTCCACTTGTGTTAATTACACCATTTGAATGCCACATTTAAAATATATATATATTAGGACTATAGAACATGAGATAAATTTTAAGCTTGTTTGTGCCAACAAGTTAATGGCAATTGGTAATAACTGTGCTGCAGATAAAGCTATTAATGTGATTTTTAGAATAAAAATAACTTCTCATAATTTTCTGTCTAATTGTAAGGTTGTTTGTCTTACTTAGTATTCTACCACCATGTTATAAAACAGGGAAAGAGGTATGTTTTCTTATTTTGACCTGCTGTTTTTTCTGGCCTTGATCGTCTCACTTTTTTTGTAATATATATATATAATACTGTGACCCTTTTTCATAGGAAATCTGAAACAAAATTCCATAAGAATTAAGCCTTGACACTTTTGAATTACAGATCTTGCCAAGTAACCAAAAGGCCACTCAACAGCTGTAATTTCTTTTTAGGAGATTGCAACTTTAAGCAATTTAAAGCATTATGACGGGCTTAGGTAACAACCATGCTGACTCCTTATTTTTCTTTCTTTCTGTTAATAGGGTCATTATATCATAGCAGATGCAGGGATGTCATGTGTTTTATGAAAAGGAGACTATTTTTCTTGACAGCATATTTTCACCTGTCCTACGAGCCCTGTGCTCTGTCATCATTAATGGCCACTGACTACAACAAATATCTTCCAGTGCTTTCCACAGCTGTGTAGGGTCTTGAACTCTTAAATCCAAAGACCTGCACTTGATGAGTAGCTTCTTCTGAATTACACCAAAAAAATCACTAAAATATACTTGTACTTAGCTGTCATCTCCTTTATATTGAAAATCACAGTGCAATTGGATAGGAGACCATCCCTAGTCCACCTCAGCACTGCGTTCACTCATGTGGCTACTGAACTCACTTTGCCATGCTACTTTCTTCTCCCAAAATTTTGCACAAACCAACTAATTTACTTACTCTGCCAAACATGAATCCCCCAGGGTTTCCATGCTTCTGTGATCAGATGATGATTAACACAGTTGGGGCAGTCAGATGCACACAAACAGTGGAGCCCACTGTACAGTGCTTGTTAGGAGACCAAGATATGGAAATTATTAAGATAGGCAATACTGCTTTATGGGCTGGGAGTTTAAAGACCCAGTCATACATGCTAGGGGCGGGGGTACTTACCTGGAAATGAATCTTCTCTTTCTGAGACTGTGGTCACATTTCTAAATCTCTAGGGGTGGACTCCACAAGGCCATCACTGGTAGTTCAACAGTAAGAGGAAATACTTTGCAGAAAAAAAAGTTTCCTATGGGCAAGGCCGTAAAAGCCAGAGCTTCTCCTTGACAACACTCATGTTGGGTGAATGTGACTCATTTTCTTTTCCTGATTTAAACTGGATCTTACAGAATTAATGGGCAAAGAAATGGGGGAGTGTGAGAAGTGGAAAGGGATCAGCAGCTAAGTCAGTGTTAAATTACCAGCCTACTGTCATGTTTCAATGTAAGCTTATAAATACCAGACTTAATAAGAGTAAATAATGAACACTCAGTCAAAGAAGCAGTTTCCAATGGCTCTCTAAATACTACGTAAATAAAATGTTTAACATCAAAGACCCTTGACAAGGTACCATGATAATCATTTCCAACAACAAGGATTAAAATCATACTCAAGGGTAACTTGAAATCCTGTAACTTTTTAAAACCTCAAGATCTAGTCAAACTAGGATATAACTCTACAGCTAAAAAATACAAAGGAATTTTGAAGATCTTATGCACTGAATCCTTGGAGTCCATATGGGATTTGTATTAATGAGGGAACCCCAGGAATAATAAGATGGTAATGTTTGATAACATAAAAGACCCATCTTTCCCATTTTCCATTCTTGGTATATTGTCCTCAATCTAGCTTCACTCATGGTGACAAATTTCCTATAGCAGCTCACCTTCATGGCTTTATGACAGTATCTAGAGTTGGAAAGGGAACCTTTTCTTCTTGTGTGTCTCTTTCTGTGAAAGAGAAGCTCTTTCCCAAAAGCCCCCTGTGTACAGTGAATTATTTGGTATGGCTCTTCTAGCCATGGTCTTTGAGGCTCCCATCAGATGACTGTGTAGAACTATGCAAATGTGAAGTGCTCTGTGGCCACTCAGGAGATTGAATAGCTTGCTAATAATGTAAATAAGGTACATGGCACCCTTGTGGTGATGGGACTGTGGAAATAAGGTATATAAAACCCTAACATGGGTTTTGCCATCAGCTAGACTTACAATGAGACTGGAGGTGGGAAGGGGGAACCTTAGCACCATCAAGGAAGAGCAGCCAGCAGTGTAGTGCATCCTTGGACCCAAGGTCCCTGCACTGAGATGTCAGAGAGACAGCAGAGAGAGAGTACAGATATGGCAGAGAGATGGTGGCAGTGGAGGCAATAGAACCAGGATAACAACATTAGATAAAGTGGTGGGCTTCCCACACAAAGAGTGAGGAAACTGAGTGCCTTTGGGCCAAAGGCCTGCTGGCAGAGTGGAGGGCCTCTATGGGCATCTATATGCAAAGCTAGAATTGCTTTGCAACACTGGCCTGAGCAGGGCAGAGGCTGAGGCCAGAGAGAAGCATGCCTGCGGCATGGCTGAGAAGCTATCCTGATCGAAGAATTATATTTTGATTGTTCCTAAATCTGAATTATAACCTGTTACTTGCCTAATAAACCCCATAATCATGAATATTGTCTGTGACTTCTGTGTGGCCATTGCAATGAATTATTGAACCCAGCAGAAAAGTAGAGAGTGCTGTGGGAGGGATGTTTTGTACCAAAATTAGAATTTGGAGAGTGATGGCATGTCTGACGTATGCCTCATAGGAATCAGCCTTGGGCTGATGCTCTGATTGATGATTATGTTACAGGAGGTCAGAGGAGGAAACCCCTATGCCCTTTTTTCACCCCCCAAAAATGTCTCATTTGCCAGAACTAGGTCAATGGGCTGTGCCTAAACCAATCATTAACATGGCAAAGGGGCCTTTATTGTTGCCTAATAGGTTAATCATCATTCACTGCCGGGGCTGGGGAGTAGAGTCCACCTCATCTGAACCACTTACTATGGAGAAAAGAAGTTATTTGAACAAAATAGGTGGTTCTCTTAAAAACCCACCCACTGCCATTGAGTCAATTCTGACTCAATGGTTTCCCAAGGCTGTAAATCTTTACAGAAGTAGATTGCTTCATCTTCCTCCTGCAGAACATCTGGTGGGTTGGAACTGCTGACCTGGTTAGCAGCCAAATGCCTTGCCCGTTGAGAAGAGTAAAATGGCTATTGGGTAGGCAGTCTACAAAGTCTGTTAAATTACGCTTAATAAATATTATTTGATGCTGCTGTTGATGGTTACATCATTAGTGCCAAATCCTAAACCCATTTCCCTTTTATGAGGAGAAGTGTGACTACATTTCCTAACATCTAATTTTACCATTTATGGAAAGAAAGAGAACTATTGATTGCCTGGAAGAAGTATACACAACAAGAGCTTCTATTTCAAGGCATTTTTTTGACAGAAAACTGTTGAGAGAGAATGTCTGCTTAAAATGCAGGATTGCCAAAGAGATTCTATCTTCAAACTCCTTTACCTGATTTCCCCTTTGTGTATTAGCCAATGGAGAATAGTGATTAAGCTTTTTGTGTACAACTTAGACAAAAAGAATCTGCAGATAACAATAGAAGATGCTATTTGTCAAAGGTCTGAAGCATGAATACAACTAAAAACTACTACACAATTGGATAAAATACAAAAGTAATTACAAGGGAAGAAAAACACTCAGAACACCAAATTTACCTTTATCCAATGATATCTTTGTTCACATCACTGTTCTCTTTGTCCTATATTATACAGTTAGTACTTCTGAGCCTTCAACTCAAAAAAGGGGGCAGTTTTCAATTACTAATTATCAGTAATAGTTAAAATTCTCATTTATTAGAAAATGAGATAATTTCATCTAATTTGAAAATGTAACACAAATGAATAGCAGCACTATTCAATGATAATTTTGAAAAACATGCATTTTGTTTGTTGAGTTATTTTGTTGAGTCTAATTTACTTGAGAGAAAAAAAGAGTGTGATACAAGGAAGAACTTCATTAATAAGAATAGGGAGTGGGGCCCAGAAAGCTGCCATATTTATAATAGGTAGCTCCTAGAAGGATGCATCAAGAGGAAGAACAAAGTATGATAAAAAAAAAAAAAAAAAAAAAGAAGGGTCCAGGTAAAGGTACTTGCTAAGCATATAACATGCCAGGCTCTGGAACCTGCAAAGGTTTGACTACAGGAAAAATTCCAACACATTCTGTTGTTTGGCATCACCCTACATCAGTCACTATTACTGACACAATAGAACTCACTAGCATCAGAATCACAAGTTTACATCATGCTGTTGGTAGATTACTTTCAGCTTGGAAAGAAATAAAAGCTTTGGGGGAAAAAGGGACTGAAAAGGAAATTAAAAGAAGAGTTTTTCAAAATTCCTCATAATTCAAAATGCATAGCTCTAGAGTTATGGATAAGCTTCAGAAGGTTCAGATAAGCACTGGAACTTCAAATATGTTGATGAAACTTAACTGATTCCTTTTGGTCTCACACTTGGAGCAAAAATTCTCATTTGACATTATTGGTTTTCCTGGTTTTAGGCAACTGAAACTGTCCAGTGAAATTCAGTATCATCCCCACCTCTCTCCCCAGTCTATCTAGTGGCAGCATGAGTATGCAAGAGAGGCATCAAATGAAAGACAGCAGGGAAATAAATTGAGATTATTTAGAAAAATTCATGAGTGAGTATTTGTGAATGTGTTTTATGGAGACTATGTTTCAGAGACACAATCTAGGTCATTTTAGAGAGCAAAACTCCCAACCTTGTATTTCCTATAAAGATCTAGAAGAATATAAACTATATTATGTTAGCTAAACCTCATTCATCATTTACTAGAAGGATATGTATGTACATAGGTTACAGTAGACAAAATATAATATGTCAGAGATTAGACTAAGTTAGAGCAGCGAACGGTGGTATGATCCAGTTCTGCCCTTTAAATTTATGTCAATTTAGAGACCTTTACCTCCTCAGGTTCAATCTCGCCTAATCTTGTTAGAGAGCTTTAAAGACTAGAAATCTCATCAGCCAGTCTGCTGCTCAGCTGCTAAGTCACATGAGATGCTGTCACTCTTTTTTGAAGAAGCAACCCTGAGTCTCTTTCAGCAAGCTTGTTTAAAGAAAGTCATTTAAAAAATGTCTAAAAACCTATGTTAAAAATTAACAGTAAGACTTGCTTCAAGAAAGTATACAACCACAACTTTTCCTTTTTTCTCTTGTAAATTACTAGTTATTTTGGGAAAAATAGGTGAAGTGGCTCTTTTAAAGATTGATTTTAAGATTGTTTTATTTACAAGAAAAAGCAGGGGTCCAAGAAAGGAAGAACGGATGGTAAGATGGGATTGCCCTATTATTTACACAGCTAAAATAAAGAAAGTAGTTTTGATAAGAAGATAGGCAAAGCACTGTTCTGTCTTTAGCTTTAATAAGAATATTATATATCAACCCATTAAATAAAATAACTTTTTTAAGCACAAATAATCTATTCAATGGGTAAAACAAAGAAGATTTAGATATAGTTGTTGCCTTGAGGAGCTTGTACTCATGGTGGGGTACAATCACCTTAAAAGATGTTAGTGGAAGTTCAAGTACACAATGGAAATGATGTCACAAGAATGTGTGTGATTAATCACCAAAAACATTGTACAAACAGTAATACAGCTCCACGTGATTCCCATTTTATCCCTCATCTGAACATTGTTCCAATAACTACTCATCTTCTTTCTCATCCTTTTCAGAACTGTCTTTTTCAACTATTCCTTTTTATTGGTCCTATTCTTCAGCCTAAGGAGCTCTGTTGGTGTAGTGGTTAAGGCCTTTGGCTGCTAACCAAAAGGTCAGTGGTTTGAATCCATCAGCTGCTTTAAGGAAGGAATATGAGACAGTCTGCTTCTGTGAAGATTTACAGCCTTGGAAATCCAATGGGGGTTGCTATGAGTTGGAATCAACTCAATGGCAACAAGTTTGGTTTGAATTCTTCAGCCTATAAACATGCTTAGGCCACCTCCACTCCTGAAAATTTCCTTTGACCTACATCTCTCTAGCCTTCTGGGAGGCAAATGCAGGCAGGGACTGATAGTTTCATTATTGAACAGGTAGATTCCCATTTAATACTCAACTTTAGTATGACATCCTTACCCTCAACTATGAATAGTTCTCCATAATCCATTACAGTAGGTGAATCTGCAGGTGTCTGCTAAGGTTCACAGGAAGATTGGTCACCTAGATGTTAACTTCTTCTATATAATCTTGCAAGCCCTCCTTTCATTTTCAATCTTCCACCTACCAATCTCCAGAAGTCTAATTCCCAAGCATGTTCATGTTCTGTCTGTGAACAGGTTTGAGTTTAACCTCCTGCTCCCTCTGGTCTGCTGAGTCAGTTAATCCTAGTCCATCTGCTCTCTAGCTTCCAGAAGTTTGTTGATATCACAAATCTGCTGTTCTCACTTCTCTCTCACATTGTCTTTATCCTTATAGGCTACAAAAAGGATGAAGAGTGGAGTCCTCCCCTTTGACTTGCCCTAATTTCACAAGGGGGAGACACAATCACCATCAGCAGCCCAAGACTGATTCTTATGTGGCCGGACATGCAGCCACCCTCCAACATTTTTACCAATTCTGAAAGCAATCATCTGTCCCACAGCACTCTCTGCTTCTATGCTGGGTTCAAGAATTCATTGCAATGGCCACACAGAGCTCACAGACAATACTCATGACTGTGCAGTTTACTAGGATTACAGTTCAGGTTCAGGAATGCTCAATTTCAATTCAGGAATTCTTCAATCAGGACAGCCTCCTCTCTGCCATGCCCAAAGCCACACCTCTTTTTGGCCCTTGGTCTCTTGGCTCCGCCTTTTTACAAAGCTCTTTTAGCTCTACCAATGGGTACACCCCACTCTGCCAGCAAGCCTCCTGTCCAAAGGCACTCAGCTTTCTCACTCCATGGGCTGGCAAGCACATTGCTCTGTCTCATGCCATTCTCTTGGCTCTACTGCCTCTGCTGCCTCCATCTCTCTGCTGTCTCTCAGTGTAGGGATCTCAGGTCAGAGGGCACGCTCCACTCCCAGCTTCTCTCTCTTGATGGTAGTGAGGTCTCCCTTTTTCTCCTCTGGGAGGGCTTATTTTAAGCCTAGTGGCAAGGCAAAACTGCCAATCCCCACATTAGAGTTCCATATACCTTATTTTCATGGTCCCACCCCCACCACGGTGCCATGTACCTTATTTACATTACTAACAAACTATCCAATACCCTTGGTAAACCATAAAACACCTCACATTTACATAGTTCCTCTCAGTCATCTGGTAGGAGTCACAAAGACCATGGCTAGAAAAGCCACACCAAGTAATTCACTGCACCTCATAGGCTTAGGCATTTTTCTTCTAAATATCTGCTATTATACAAGTGAGTTTTCATAAAAAATGGAAGTAAACATATGTGCTCAATTCACCATGTTAACTCACTCTTTAAAACCATGTGTGTAATCTATAATCTTACTTCCATACCATCAAGATGCTCCAGAAAATTGTTTCTCATGTTACAAATGTTACACATGTTACTTTATCATTCCTGACCCTCTCTAGTACTTGACACTATTGTCCACTCCCTCATAAATATTCTGTACTTTAATAACCTCCCTGTGATGTTTCTAATCCTAAATATGATCATTCTTCCTATCCCTCTTCCAGTCTTCTTCTTTCATCTGCTCTTTATCCATGCATTCCTCAAGATTCCATCACATTTTTCTTTTGTTCTCACACAACAATCTCTTGTCAACAGTAATTTTTAAGGCAATAGCCAAATATCCTTAGCATTACCCTCTAATCCAAGCTTCAGGCTTGCATTTTCAACTAGTGTTGCACATGACTATGCAGATGACTTTAAGGTCTATCCTATTCCTAAAGTTGTGTTCTCATCTTCTCCACTTTAACCAGGTTATACACCCAGATAGTCCTAAAAACTGGACATCAGGGTCACTTTACTAACCAAATAAACCAAAAGAGAGTTAATTATCTTTCCTATCAAAACTGCTACTTGTCAATATGTGTGCAGTTAATGGTAACACTATTCTCCTAACTGCTTATACTCAATTCCTTTGAGTCATTGTTAATTCTTCCCTCAGCCCTCCTCTAGAGAGCAAATCCTATTACTTCTACCTTCATAATATTGTGCCTAGTTTTTCTTTATATCCTTATAGCCACTGATTTATTTCAGCTCCTTTTAGCTACTGTACTTCATTCCTAATTCATTTTCTTGACTTTTAGTCCCTCCTTTCTCATCCTACCTTTGCCATCTGTTTTCTATAGCCAAATCCAATCATTAAAAACTCTCACTACACACTATCAAAGCAGAAACTCTTCAGCCTAATATTTAAAATTCTCCAGTATATAGCTTTAAATTTTTAATGCTTTATCTTTCACTAGGTCTTCATTTTCTCCCATAAAGACATTGAGACCCTATGTTCAGAAGGGCCAGATGATTTACTGTTAACCATCCTCTAGATGTCTTTCAAATTTTCCCTTCTCCATACCTTTGACCATGCTGTTTAGAAAACTTTCCCCTTCATAACTTTCTATTTAATGGTTTACCTAAATATTAGTTGTCGTTATTGTTGTTGTTATGTGCCATTGAGTTGGCCCCGACTCATAGCAAACCCTCCTTGGGTTGCCAAGGCAGTATCACTATGGAAGTAGATTGCCCAACCTTCCTTCCAAGAAGTGGCTGGTGGGTTTGAACCACCAGCCTTCTAGTTAGCAGTCAAGTGCCTTAGAGGTCCACTAAAAATCTTCTATTAGGAGCTACAGTGGTGTAATGCCTAAGGTATTTGACTGCTAACCAGAAGGCTGGCAGTTCAAACCCACCAGCCACTCCTCAGAAGGAAGGTTGGGCAATCTTTTTCCATAGTGATACTGCCTCAGAAACTTAAGGAGGGATCACTGTGGGTCAGATCCAACTCCAGGGCAGTGAAAATCTCTTGGGCGAGGGCAAAAAGCCTTTCCAGAGCCCATCAGACTGAAATAATGACACCTCCCCAACTTCCTATCTCTTTTGTGCCTTATTATAGTGTTTATCACAGTCTGCCTTAAATTAGAATTACATATGTGTGTATCTCTTCACTGCTGGGCAGTAAGCAAAAAGAGAAATAAATGGTGTTCTCTCCAGAGACTTATCATCACAGTGTAGTTATCAATTCATATTTATTGAGTTGAACAAAGGATAAGAGTATAGAAAGAAAGGATGGGAAAAGCCATGAGCAGAGAAGAGAAAGGGCAAAGTGCATTTGGAAGATGATGGGTAAACTGAAAGATTTACTAAAAGAAACAATGACACAGAATCTTGATTAAGCAGACTGGGTCAAAGGATGGGCTCAGGACTTTAGCCTTTATGAAAGGTTTTAAGATTGTCTCAATAGGCATGGCTGTTTAATATACGTTTGGAGCATAAACTTCTTTATCACTAAAGTGAAAATGATAATAGGAGGTAGGGCTTCTATGTTGTTGAAAAGAATAAATGAGACAATCCAGTTAAAAAGCCTTGACATGAACCTAGACCACAGTAAGACTGCTATAAATGCTAACCCCATTATTTTTAATAAGTTTAAATACACATACAATGGTTACATAACAATATCTAAAATGTTAAAACCAAGTTTTTCCTATTTTGATTTCCAGAGCTAGAAAAAGTAAAGAATAAGAAAGACTGTGTGTGTGTGTGTTACCATGAAAGCATTCATGTCTGTGAAGCAGCTTTGGGCAGCCTAATGACCAATGTCTCTGAAGGACCATTGAGGTAATGGTTTTTAACTTCTACTTTGAATTGTGGTGCTGGTGAAGAATACTGAAAATATCAGGGACTGCCAGAAGAATGAACAAATCTGTCCCAGAAGAAGTGCAGCCAGAATGCTCCTTAGAAGCAAGAATGGCCAGACTTCATCTCACCTACTTTGGTCATGTCAGAAGGGACCAGTTCCTTGAGAATGATGTTGTTGTTGTTGTTGTTGTTAGGTGCAGTCGAATCAGCTTTGACTCATAGCAACTGTATGTACAACATAACAAAACACTGCCTGGTCCTGTGCCAGCCTCACAATCCTTGCTGTACCTGAACCCATCATTGCAGCCACTGTATCAATCTATCTTGTTGAGGGCCTTCCCTTTCTTTGCTGACCCTCCACGTTACCAAGCATGATATCTTTCTCCAGGGAATGGTCCCTTCTGACAACATGACCAAAGCAGGTGAAACAAAGTCTGGCAGTTCTCTCTTCCAAGGAGCATTCTGGCTGCACTTCCTCCAGGACAGATTTGTTTCGTTCTTTTGGCAGTCCATAGTACTTTCAGTATTCTTTGCCAACACCACAACTCAAAACCATCAACTCTTTTTTGGTCTTATTTATTCATTGTCCAGCTTTCACATGCATACGAGGTGACTGAACATACTATGGCTTGGGTTAGGCACACCTTAGTCTTCAAGGAGACATCTTCACTCTTCATCACTTGAAAGAGGTCTTTTGCAGCAGATTTGACCAGCACAGTACATCATCTGATGTCTTGACTGCTTCTTCCATCGGTTTTGATTATGGGACCAAGTAACATGAAATCTTTAACAACTTCAATCTTTTCTCCAATTACTGTGATGTTCTTATTGGTCCAGGAGCTCTGGTGGCATAGTGCCTAAGACATTTGACTGCTAACCAGAAGGCTAGCAGTTCAAATCTGCCAACCACTCATTGTAAGGAAGACTGGGCAATCTACTTCCGTAGAGATACTGCCTTGGAAACCCAAGGAGGGGTCACTATGAGTCGGGACTGACTCAACGTCAGTGAGTTTGGTTTGTTTTTCTCTTATTGGCCCAGTTGTGGGGAATTTCATTTTCTGTATAATGAGATGTAATCCATGCTCCAGACTGAAGTCTTTAATCTTCATCATGAAGTGCTTCAAGTCATCCTCACTTTCAGCAAGCAAAATTGTGTGTCTGCGTATTGCAGGTTGTTAACGCGTCTTCTTCCAATACTTATGCCATGTTTTTCTTCATATACTCCAGCTTCTCTGATTGTTTATTCACTATACAGATTGAATAAGCATGGTGAAAGGATACATCCCTGACACACTCCCTTCTTGATGTTAAACCATGCACTATCCTCTTCTGTTTGAACAACAGTCTCCTGGTCTATGTATAGGTTCCGATGAGCACAGTCAAGTGTTCTGAAATTCCCATTCTTCTCAATGTTATCCATTATTTGTTATGATCCACACAATCGAATGCTTTTGTATAGTCAATAAAACACAAGTAAACATCTTTCTGATATTCTTTGCTTTCAGACAAGATCCATCTGACATCAGCAATGATATTCCTCATTCCATGTCCTCTTCTGAATCTAGCTTGCAGTTCTGGAAGGTCTCTATCAACATACTACTGTAACTGTTTTTGTTTACCTTCAGAAAAATTTTACTTGTATTTGTTATTAATGATGTTGTGCAATAATTTCCACATTCTGTGGGATCACCTTTCTTTGGAATGAGTACAAATATGGATCTTTTCCAGTCAATTGGCCAGGTAGCTGTCTTCCAACTTTCTTGGCATAGACAAGTGAGTGCCCCCAGCACGGCATTCACTTGTTGAAACATCTCAATGGGTATGCCATCAATTCCTGGAATCTTGCTCTTTGCCACTTCCTTCAGTGCAGCTTCGACTTCTTCTTTCAATACCATTGGTTCTTGATCATATGCCACCTCCTGAAATGGATGAACAGCAACCAATTCTTTTTGGTACAGTGACTCTGTGTATTCCTTCCATCTTCTTTTGATGTTTCCTGCATCATTCAGTATTTTGCCCACGGAATCTTTCAATAACGCAACTCGAGGCTTGAATTTTTTCTTCAGTCCTTTCAGCTTTAGAAATGCCAAGCATGTTCTTCCCTTTTGGTTTTCTAACTCCAGGTTTTTGCACATTTCATTATAATAATTGACTTTGTCTTCTTGACAGCTCTTCAAAATCTTCTGCTCAGTTCTTATATCTTGTAATTTCTTCCATTTGCTTTAGCTATTCTCGGTTCAAGGGCAAGTTCTGGAGTCTCTTCTGAGAAAGATATAGTGCTTGGGAGAGTAGAGGGCCAAGAAAAAAAAAAAAAAAGATAAGCTTCAACAAGATGGAGTGATACAGTGGCTGCAATGATGGGCTCCAGCAAGGATTGTGAGGATGGTGCAGGACCATGCATTGGTTTCATTCTGTTGTACTAAGCGTTGCTAGTTGGTGGTGACCTGACGGCACCTAACAACAACAACAACAAATCTGGGCACATATGTTCTCCTCAGATCTTTTTCCTTCTGTTTTTTTTTTTTTTTTTTTTTTT
>NW_006921638.1:2351092-2391462 GCF_000298275.1 Orycteropus afer afer | reverse complement strand
GGGAGGTGGAACACTAAAAAAGTATTGGCCTCTGCAGGCCTACTGAGTATAACGATGAGAAGCCATTACCCTGATCCAATGAAAATGGCCTGGAAGCTTCAATGAGATAGGTCCCTGGGCTCTGGCCCAGCAGGACCTCCAATCTAGTTAATGTTTCCTGAGAAACATTAACCTTCATTTAGGCACAGTGGGAAGTAAGACTGGGAATGCTCTCTGAGTCTTGGAGGCAAAGAGCACTACAATACCCTGGAAAAAAATAACTGTTTCCTCTGGTAACATCAAAATTACACAAATTGCTGTACTCTAACTGAATTCCAAAGTAAAAAGCTAAACATGGATATCTCAATGCCTTCTGACTTCACTGGATAGGAGAGATATTTTGGGTGTGAGAACAGTTAAACAGGCTTTGGAGTGTTTAGGGTGTCAAGTGCAGGTGTGTGTACATTTGAAAGCTGCTGTTTTATAAGAAGTCCTACATGATTCAATAAACACAGAGCCTGGGCAAAGTAATCCCTTTTAGCAGGGCTCTCCCTAGCTCCGCCAGTTCCTCTGCCAGAAACAACACATTCCAGGAAAAAGTGTAAATCACACACTGAGGTAATTGTTTCACACTTTCAAAGAATTTACTTATTAATTTGAAAGAGTTCTTTTAGACGCAATTCTGTATCTTGCCTTCCTTTTTGTGCTTAAATACTTACAGCTTTAAAAAAAAAAATGTTGATCTTTATTATAGATCAAACAGCCCCTCGAGTGTTTACTATATGTTATCTTAAAAATATGTTAGCTTAGGTTACAAAATGTGAGCTTGGCTAGTAAATGATGGCTGTTTTCCATAGAATGTAAATTTATATCCAATACCATGCATCTTTATAATTGTAGGTATTACAGATTTGGAGATTAGGTACCCTTGGACTGAAAAAAGAAAAAGCAAATGATCTACTCATGTCAATGACCTTTCCCTGTGTTGATCAGCAACACTGATAACTTCACTCCCAGACTCTTGCTAAACCAAATGTTTCCATCCTCAAGACCACTAGCCATGAAATACGACTTGAAAAATAGAGACAAACTATGGTCTCCATCAAGATAAGGCTGTAGACTAGCTGTTCTTTGATTTAGTATGTATTTTTATTTTCTCAATATTTTTTTCTGATTGAGAATCATATGTTCAGAATGGCAGGCTGTTAAAAAAAAATGCTTGCTTGGATCTACTACATATCTGATTATATGCAAATTTAAAAGTACCTCAAGGAGATTAAGGAAAACATCTTTTATTCAGTCCTAGCACGAATTCAGTAACCACAACTCATCCTCACAGAAGTAACTCACTTTTGTTTCTGTCTTTCAAAAACATTTTTGAAGAAAAGTTGCCCTTCTAATAATAGTAATAAAAAGACTGCCAAAAAATGCACAGCAGAAGAAAGAGTTCTCCCTGGGTATTGCAACGTTGAATTCAGTACTGTATTTATATATTTCTACAGTAAAGGAACTGGATAAGGTCCTGGCTTTTAAAAAGAATTCTGTACGGAATTGACAGAATTGGTAATGTATTTACCACTCATTTGCTTGCATCAGGAACCTCATTTTATTTCAGTCTGCCAGCATCCTAATTAAGATGATCAGAATCTTTGGTGATCTATTATTCTAGATCTAAGATACCGCAATCTACATTAGACAAGATGTTACATTGTGTGCTTACACTGAAATGATAAGACCACTGAGCAGAAAACATGTTTTACTCATGTCTTGTCCAGCACTGGGCAGGGCTCTTTGTCAGGCCCTCAATAAATAATGGGCCATGCCTTTGCCTGTTGTCTTTCTTTTTAACTACGTTAGACTCAATTTAATCATATTATGTTGTTTCCCACTCTATTTGATAACATATACCTGTTCTCTGTTTTGAATGAGAAAGACAGTAAAGTGTCTCAAGTAGTTCTTTATACATGTGTGTTCCAATGCATGTAGGATTAACAACATATAAACACAATTCTCATTCATTATCTTAAGGCTGTTTCCAAGATCCTATATTAAAAAGCATGTTAACTACATATGCTTCTGAGACAGAAAAGAAAAGAATGCAGAGACAACACTTTGCCTCAGCAAAGCTTTGGAAGACACAGAATCAAATTCCATTCCAGGATAATAATATCCAGCTGCACCATTACCCAAGAGCTCATATAATGCTGAAAAAAATAATCACAAAAAAGGGGTCTCCAAACTGGCTTCTTTATGCCCCTTCAGTTGCAGAAAGTTCTCCATAATTCCTTACCATAGATCCTGTTTTAAGACTTGATCTTCTGGTAAACAAACAAGCAAAAATTTGTTAATATGGGACTTGCCCTCTTTTGGATTCTAAAGAAAGGCCAGGTTATCAGCAACATATCCAAGTCCAAGGTCATGTATACCTCTTTTCTCAGCTATATATAAACCATCATTTGTAAGGCTGAGCAAACAGACTTAAGAAATATCCTTAAACTTTACATCTGCTGTTAGTGAATAGATAATACTGATGCCCTTCATAGTCTTGATAGTCATTTACAAAGAAAGGAAGACTCCAATCTGAGAACCTCAAGGAAGGTAGATAATAATCAGCACAATCATAGAGTTCAAAGCTCTGTCTCCTTTCACTTAAGAAATGAAGATACTGGTTGGGATCCCTACTGGGCCACCACCTAGTAGCTACAACGTTTTCTCAATTCGCAATAAAATTTCAAATATCCTTTGGTCTGGAAACTTATCTATTTCTTTGAAAAGGACAATGGAATTACTGTTGCATGCTGTCCATAATGCAAAGTTTGGTATGTCATGTGGGGGAATCCTGGCCTTGACTCTAAGACATTTGTAATGATGCCATACTCTATAAGTGAAAAGTCAAGAAATAGAGGATGAGAACATTTTAATGGTAGCAGTGTGAAAATTTTTTAAACGTTTTCTTGCTTTCAGAATTTTTAAATTTTATTTTTGCCTGGAAGGAATTTTTTTTTTTTTTAAAGAATACAACATCTATTAGTTGTTGGATAGTCACTGTGTTTTGAAATCCCTCCAGCTATATACCATTCAAAACTTTAACATACTATAAGGCTAGTTTAAGGTGATAACTTTTCATAAATCTATCTTAAATAAAATATATAATTAGAAGCATATTTTCAGTCCTTGAATGTGAGTGCTGATGCTCTATTTCTAGAACTGGTGAATTCTGTTCTCTATTTCCATGTATAGAAGATCTCACAGTCCTGGGAAAACACTTTTTTAAAAAATGAAATACAACAAATAAGGTATGCTGTTGAGTCCTGGGGGAGAAGTTTCCCAGAGTCTTTGAATTTCCTCCTATTCTACTCCTTTACAAGATTTCTAAGACCAAGTCCTTTTCTGCAGTCTCTCAAACAAGGTAAAAAAGGAAAATACCCCCTAGATATATTCCTTAGATTTTCTATTATGCTTCTCAAGTTCCCAGTAGCTTCTGAAGTAACCTAAGATGAATTCTGGAGTTATTTTTTTTATTATGTTTTAATTTTAGTTCCTCTTTTAGGTCTGAGATGAAATAGATGATCATAACTGCTGTGCTTGGAGATGCATTTCATGGCATAATTTGTACATGACCTGTGCAAGGTCACGTCATGGAAAGAGGACGGATATGAGAGATAACAAATTGACTACAGCTTTTACTCTTGGAGAACTTTAGGGTAACCTATTTATTAAGCTTTCTCTATTTAGCTCAGACTAGTAAAATTTCTGTTAAAGCAGTGTATAATGAATACACCCTGTTCTGGAAGATCTCACTTTGGCTTGGATTGTGTCAATTAGAGATCCATGAGGGATTATTGCTCAACTCATTGATCATTAAGGGTAATATATGTTGTTGTTATGTGCCGTCGAGTAGGACCCGACCCATAGCGACCCCTCCGTGGGTTTCCAAGGCAGTATCACTATGGAAGTAGAGTGCCTGGTGGGTTTGAACCGCCAGCCTTCTGGTTAGCAGTCAAGTGCCTTAGGCACTGCCAAATGCCTTTCCATTTCTCATTTAAAACATCATGTCTCCTGTAAATCTTTCCTTGATATCCCCAGGTATGGCTAGTTATTTCCTTCTCTGTACTAATAGAATTTTGTACCTATCAGAGTATTTATCAGATTCTACTACATTGTTTGTTTATATTTTCACCACCACTAGTGGTGGTATGAAAGCTTGTATATTTACCTTTATCTGGGTGGATGGACACAGTGGTGTTAACAATGGGCTCAAGCACAGCAACAATTGTGAGGATGGTGCAGGACTGGACAGTGTTTCATTCTGTTGCATATAGGGTCTTTATGAGTTAGAACTGACTTGATGGTACCTAACAACAACAAGGACTTACTATGTATGTCCCAGGCATTCTTCTATGCACCCCAGCTATGTCAGCTTGATTCTGTGTGCACTGTAAGTCTTTCAGGTGCATATTATGATTACCTCCATTTTACTAATTAGACACCTGAGACACAGACAGGTTAAGTAGTTATCCCAAGGACACAACTAGTAAGTTGAACTCAGGCCATCTGACTTCAAGTCTGGGCTTTTATTCTTATTCTTTGTGTCTGCCCTGGGAAATAACATGGTGTTTGACATAAGGGAGGCATTTCACAACCATTTATTAAACTAATAGAAAGAATGATCATTCTGATTTCTCCACAGTTTTCTAAGCTTAAATTTAGAAACATATTTAACTTAAGATGAGTTTGCATTCACCCTTGACTACAGATGGGTTCATGTGTCCAGAGAAAATGCAGGCCAGACTGGGAGAGAGAGAACTGTTTGGGAGGCAGAAGGCCAGGGCTTTTGCTGGGTCTGCCAAGTCAAGGTCTCAAACGCTCAGTGCCTCCCTCAGGTTCCATATTGTAGATTCCTCCAAAAGCTTCTCCTCGTAACTGCTCTCAGATGCACTGCACTGTGCACATAATGTGACATGAAAATGCTTTGGAACAGAAATACCATTAACAGGAAAAGCAAGCATACTATGCTTTGTAAGCTGTTGTGACTCAGGAAAACATTTTCCTATTTATGATGACTCTAATAAAGCTTTTGTGAGGGCGGAAGTGAGGCACTCAGGCCAATTCAGAACCAGATATGTTTTCCTGGGCATATTTAAATTCATACCTCAGCACCCTTCAGATCAGAGTTACCTCTTTTACCTTTTAAGTCACTTTTAATTCTTACATTTTGCATATATTCTTCATATTTTATGATTATAATAATAATTCTGGCTCTTTGCAGAGATTTGGAAAACTCAAAAGTATTTAAATATACATAAATTTATATAATAGGACCTCTACCAATGTTTTTAAAATTCTCTTAGAAAATATATTTAATGGCTATATAACCATCCATTAGGATAAGATGCAGCATAATTTAAACAGTACCTGTTTTAAACATTTCAGGGCTATCAAATATTTACTATCGTAAATAACAATGTGACAAATATTCTCTCATTCATGCTGTGTAAAGATCATGTGATCCTATAGGAAAAGGACTTTCTTAATGCCTGTTACATTGGTGCTGTTACTGAAATGCAGATTCTGGGGCTTCACCAAAGAAGTTCTAAAGTGGTCTCAGGTGTGCTTTCAGGTGTGGCCTATGTTGATGGTCCATTATTGAGAACACTGACATTGCCTCTCCTTTGATAATACTTTTCTTTCTCTTGCTCTATCTTTATCTGGACACTGAGTTATCTTTACTCTATCTCAATACCTCCATATGAAATGAGCTGATTTTAAAGTGTCAAGTTCAACATGGCCTTGTAAAAAGAGCTTCTCATTTTTAACATAAATCTTATTTTAATCTAGGTGACTGCACCATCTCTGCAGTTCCATTTTAGTGCACACTTCCACTCCCCCTCACCCACCGACGTTTGACACAGTAGCCAGAAACAGGTTTTTATACTGAAGATCAAGAAATGGACTCACTTACATGGATTGGCTCTCAGTCCAACAGCAGAAAGACCCACATACAGGACACCTACCCAGGTCAATGCACTCACCTACTCTAGGGAGATGCACTGCTTGGATCACGTGGCCATGAGACACCAGAGAGGTACCATTCACATAGAGGGAAGCCTGGACAGACAGGAATACATGGACGAGAGGGGCACAGAGAGGGGGTGGTTACGAGGAGGAGAGGGGAGGAGAGTTTCTTACAGTTGGGGACAGTAATTGGGGCCATGAAACCAGATGTGCATGAACTGTTCAATGTAAAACAAGTTTGCTATGTAAGTTTTTTTAAAACAAAGAATGCCATTTCCCTGCTTAATCCAAGATCCTCCCCTTTGCCCACTAGGCCTGCTTACCCACCCAGCTTCCCACTGCACACTCTTCCCTCTCTTTCTAACCACACAGGCTTGACACAGAATGCCATTTCCTCAAAGAAGCTCTCCTTGATGCCCTAAAGTACTTCTCCAGGTAAAACTTCTGGTTGCTCCCTTTTCTTTCACAACAGATCATGGCCTTTACATGCTTGATCATTAAAGTCTGCCTGCCCCATCACTATAAGCTCCATGAAGATGGGCATTGAGGCTAATTCTTCATCTCTAATACCTGAGAAGTGCCAGTGAGAGGCAGTGCCATAGGTGGTGATGAACGTTTATTGACTCTGGGGCCAAATAGCTCAGACTCAAATCCCAGCTCTGCTATTTAGTAGCTGTGTGACCTTAGATAAGTTTCTTAACCTCTCTGTGTCTTTATTGTCTTCACTGCAGATTATACAAAAGTTACCTTACAGATTTGTTGTGACTATTAAATGACTAAATGTACATAAGCACTTTAAAACAGTATCTGGACTATACAATGTACCCAACACATTTGGAAAGCAGGCACTAAATATATTTTTGTTAAATAAATGAAACAATGGAGGCTTTTTAGTTGTGTCCTTTCTCATCATCCCCACAGCCAAAGCCTTAGCCCATCATCTTTTCCTGCAGCCTGCTCCTTAAAATAGTTCCACTTCTGCCCTGAAAATCTGCTCAATACACTTTTCGTTTCATGTTATTAGTTCCAGCTCTGATCCTTTCATCACGTCACTTCCTAAAATATGTGCTCATGTGCCAAGCCACCTCTCTTCCTTCCTTCAGGTATTTCCTGAAATGTGACCTCCTCCACGGAGCCTTCTTTAAGTGGAAATGAGCTCATCATTCAATCCTGTTTCCAACAAATAAGTTTAAGGTTGATGTTTGAGATTCCAAAGCCATAAATTCTGCAAGCTTTCTCCTGGCTATATGGGTCTCACCCTCACAGAGCTGGCCAGGTTTCTTCTTTGCTTGCATTTAAGCATGTGAATCTAAGAAGGCAAAATATTTGTTTATTTTGCTCTCTATGCATTCAGGAAGCTCTGGTGGCATAGTGCCTAAGGAATTTGACTCCTAACCAGAAGGCTGGCAGTTCAAACCCACCAGCCACTCCTCAGAAGGAAGGTTAGGCCATCTACTTCCGTAGTGATACCGCCTTGGAAATCCAAGGAGGGGTTGCTATGAGTCAGATCCAAATCCAAGGCAGTGAGTTTGTTTTTTTGTTTTGTTTTGTTTTTGCTATACCTTCAGCACAAGCCAATCCACATGGATGCTTAAAAAAAAATGTGATTTGATGCTGATTTAATTACTTTGTCCATGCCAGGAATAAAAACTATGAACTCTTAAATCTGTTTCTTCCATGCCATGGTGTTTCTATGCTGAATCTATTACTAGACTGCTTTTCTTCATTTACTCACACAAAAGACACAAAAAGACAGGTATACAAAATGGGGCAGGGGGAGCCATTCCATGAAAATATAAAACTAATATTTTCCACATTGTGAGTCAAAAGGGACCTTTAGAACCATGGGGCTTTACATAAAAAAGTGCCTCATTCGAAGTCCCATTGCATATGCTTTATTGGTTATTTTGTAAATCTAACATGGATAACCAAAATATGTCAATACTCATTTTTAAGCTACTTGTTGTATTCACTGCATGCACCATTATGGAGAACTTACACTCTGAGCAAAAAGATTTGTAGCAAAGCATATGACCTTCTTCCCACTACAATGACCATCCCCTAATTAGGCAATGCATCTGATAGTCATTAACAGGAATGAGATAATGAATCACTTTCTCTCTTCTTTGTTAATTTGCTGTAACCAAGCGGCTAATGGATGTCAGAGCTGAGTGATTGCACTGATTATAGTGATTTATAGTTGCAACAAAACAATTTAAAACCATTCTGATTATTCATGTTAAAGATGCTTTATGTTTTGTTTACTAAATGTTTTATGTCCCCCTTTCTCCCACCCCTAAAATGCTGTCCCTCTCCTACCCTGTCACCTTTCAAGTTTTCCAGGAAAATGTCTTTTCATGAAAGTTGTGAGCTTTCTTTTTTTCAGTTTTAAACTAAGCCATTTCATTTTGTGTGTATGTGTACACACACACACACACACACATTTATATTTAAAATTTACCCAGTAGAAACGAAAAGCCTTAGGGGTGGAAAGAAAACTTCAGTGGTGCCTAGTTCAAAAGAAGACAGAAATAAGAGGAAATAAGGCAAACTTCAAGCCACTTACCTTGGGGCTTCCAGTCCCTTCCTCATCCTCCACAGACACATCAGTAGCCAGGATCTCGGCTTTGATGGTATCCAGAGCCCTGAGAATCCAGCTGTGTTGCCGTTTGATTTGCCTCTGCAGCTCCTTCCATTGACTTGCAATCATCCGCAGCATGTCCTTCAGTCCTTCTCCAAGAGGAGGGGAAAAGCACAAGTTGTGGACCTGACTGCATCTTTACACATTACTATTTTTTATTTACTAAGTTAGGCGGACATTTCAAACAATATGTGTTATTTTTTAACAACCATTACCATCATCTGCCATGTTAACATTTGTTACTCAGAAGAGACAGGCAACTCTTAACTTGACACAAGGCATGAAGTCACAACAATGGGAACTATGTAGCTTCCTACTGGAAATCAACTTAGACTTAATGTACTGACTGAAAACATTGCTTGTGGAACAAAATCACTACGTACAAAAAGGAATAACTTTATAGCTTCATATTCCAGATAAAAAGCCCTGTGTGTATCTGTGTGGAGACTTTATAATGATCAAAACCAAACCCAAGTCCACGGCTGCCAAGTCAATTTTGACTCTTAGTGACTCTGTAGGACAGGCTAGAACTGCCCCATAGAGTTTCCAAGGCTGTAAATCTTTACAGAAGCAAACTGACTCATCTTTCTCCTGTGGGGTGGCTGGTGGATTTGAAACGTCAACCTTTTGATTTGCAACCAAATGCTTTAACCACTATGCCACCAGAGCTCCTCTAATGATGTATGGAAATTGGTAATATTAATTTGATGAGAAATATAGTCAATGGGCCAGAATTAAGACAGGAGCCTTTAGCATTAGCACATCCGATTAATGCTGCTCTTTTTCTATTTAGCTGTGGTCAGCTCAAAGCAAGAGCCAGACTGTAATTCATCCTGTCTATGGTCTTCTACTACCAGGGTAAGTATAACCAAATGACAAAACTATTTTTTTATTTATAATCTATTCCTCATAAATACATTAATACTGGGGTAAGAATTGGTTTAAGGCCAAAATCTCGGCTAATGCAATGACCAGCAAAGAACATGTAAAGTGTTCATGTATGTGAATTGGCAGGGAAATAATCAGGTATCTCTAGACTGCCTGCCTTATATCTGTAATTATATCTATAAGCACCATAATGCATATGCATATATAACTATGTGCACAATTCTCATTCATTATCTTAATGTTATTTCCAGAGCACCTACATCTAAAAGCATGTCAATGTGAAGTGTTCAGGAATGTGATTTCAATTGAAACTCAGGCGACAGCAAGCCCAAAATAAAATGAACAGACCATTTGGAGGCAGTATTTCATCTTATAAGTATCACAGCATTGTATGTAGTATATGAAACATTTATAAATCTTGAAGGTCAATCTGATAATGTAAATATTAATAATACATAAGGAGGTGAATATATGCAGTAATTTACAGCAATGCTTCTTCATTCTTAATAGTCTGGAGACATAAAGACTTGCAATATTTCAGGAGGATTTACCTGCTTTGTGAGACGCAATAAGCTCGAGAAGTTGGTGTCCCTCCTCCTCCACAGCTTCCTTCAGAGCACAATGACTGTCTACGTTCAACTTAAAACTCTGCAAGGAAAGATATGACCATCAAACTCTGGCAAAGCAGTTAGACATAAAATATGCACACAAAATTACTTGGTGCTTTTTATCAAGAACTACACAGCACAATTTACCCAATAGACAAACTAATTTGTGATACTAAAAGCTATTGATATTTGGAATCTAGGCTCAAAATGTTTCCATTAGATCAGCAGAATGTATCTGTTTGGAAACAGCTGACAAATCTAGAAATCTATTTGGGTTTTTATGAAAAGTCACATCCCGTAGGCTAGATCAAGAGCAGCAGTGTTCTATAAAATACACTGAATTCCTACTAGCACATGAGCTCTTTCCTTCAGCCTTTTTTTTTTTAAATGTTAGTGATAGCAGTAGTTATGAAACCATAAAAAATTGGCAGCAGAAAATATATTAGTTTTATGTGCACACATATAAATCCATTAATATAGCAGGGTGTGATTCAGCTTTGTTTCTCAGATATCACACAAATCATAGACTATTGACATGCATTTAGGTGCCGTACTGGGGAGGTGAATACTTCTCCAATCTTTGTGTTTTCTTAACGTTTATGCCTTACAATGTGACACTGCTTTTTAAATGAATACACTGAGAACATCAGGGCATTTGTCATTCATGACAGTCATCCAAAAGACAAAACTTGCTGTCATAGTTAAAATCCAACACAGAGCCACTTCCTTCAGGAAGCCTTCCCTAATTCTTTCTGACTCATAGCAGCCCCCATTGGGTTTCTAAGGTGGCACATCTTTATGGAAGTACGTTGTTCTGTCTTCCTTTTATGGAATGGTCGGTGGGTTTGAACTGCAGTCAAAAACCTTAGGCACTGCACCACCAGAGCTCCTTTCCCTAATGCTTTAAAACCACGAAAACCAAACCCACTGCCGTCACATTGATTCCAACTCATAATGACTCCCATTGGGTTTCCTTTCCAACCTGGTAATTCTTTATAGAAGTAGATTGCCCAGTCTTGCTTCCATGGAGTGGCTGATGGGGTTGAACCACCAACCTTCTGGTTAGCAGTCAGATGCCTTAGGCACTGTGCTACCACAGCTCCTTCCCTAATGCTTTAGATGGGATTAATTACCCACTTCTCCCTTCTACCTGTTCCTTTTATCTGCTTATAATGTAGAGTTTATCATACTCTATTCTGGTTTATTTCCATGATTGGCTCCCAGATTATAAACAAGTTGAAAGATTTGCCAAGTTCACATTTATCACAATTCATGTCTCATAGAAAGTGTTTGGTGAATGTTTGCTAGAATAGTAGGAGATAACTGTTGAACTGGATCAAAAGCATTCACTGAAGAGGAAGGTTTCCATTTAAATATGGTAACAAACAATATGTTTTCCATATATTTTTCTATTCCTGGAATACTATAAGGCATTCCAACCACAGGAGAGCCAATGAAGATTAATCATAGTAAACAATCTATGGACTCAATGGACTTAAATCTATGGACTTAATCTTCAAGGGGAAAACTTATTTCTTGACTTGACCATTGGGACAAGAATGGATTTGGAATGTTGTATGTCAAATTTTGGTTTCTTCCTGCTAAGTCAAAACCAAATCCACTGCCATCAGTTCTAAATCATAGTGACCCCATGTGTGAAGGCTATAAAATATACAATGTATTTTGTTCCCACTAAACATTTTTTGGGTAATAACTGTATTGCTGCATTGTACTTGATATTAAGAGAATTACATAAAATCTGGAGATGATATAATCCTAGTTGGAAAGTAATTTGAATGAAAGTGGGTTAAACAGCCATAAACTCTGAAATCAAGTATTTATTCCTTTAGAAACTATGTATTGTGCCTATTCTGTATACTGAGCTGTAAAATAGGAACTTAAGGGCTATAAAGCATGGCCTCTGGCATCAAAGGTCAACTGTACATTTTACTAAAGGAAGCCCAAGTCATCGTGGAAGTTCAGTGGTAAATCTGGACTCTCTTCTTAGTGGAGAAAAGGACTTTATGAAAACTCCAAAGATAGAAGCAAAGTGATCAAAAGAAGCCAGAGATGAAGGCAATAGAGACAGGCAGATCAGGCCTTCACATACAAAGGTAAGAATATTGACTAAAACTATCTGCCTCCAGAATGATGAATCAGTTCATCTGACAAGAAGCATAAGATACTGTTAATATATTAGCCAAATATAACAGAGACAACTTTCGGTTTCCCCAAAGGTTTTTCATCATTCTTAATTTTTTTCTCTTTCAGCTATACGTGTTTGGTTGAATAAAAATAAGACAATGTATTGGAAGCCTGATGTCTGGTCAATTTAAACAATATAATATCTATTAAAAATGGAATGTTTACTATTTTACAGCCCAAATATGGCTCATGTATGTTTTGCGACTGTGGTAGAAATCCTTTACCTTGAAGCAGTATCATATAAAAAGAGATATGTCTGTGTCTCAAGGAGAAGAGACCAGGGAAAGACTTGAGGGTCAGCCTGAAATGACCAAGATTTAGGAATAAATCTATTTTGAAAATTTCCTCATAACTGTGAATTTCACATAGTGCTCTTTGATTCCCTGTTTACTTAAAACAGACTTGTGTTGAATGGTTGGTATTCATGAGCTTCTGAAGAGGTACATCCGGCCTATGTCTCAGAGCAGAAGAGAATCTAAGGACCTATGAGTAGGTTGGATAATTTGACATAATTGAAGCCAAAGTATAGAATAGATGCAGCTGGATCTAGCTCTGCATCAAGATGATGTGGAAGCATTTGATTAGGAAATTGGAAAAGATGAGGTATTCATTATTAGGAAAAGGATAAGTTGATAAGCTTAATGCTGTAGAAAAAAACCATTTAACATAAACTATTACCCAAATGGTACAATATTGCTTGATTTTCAGGTGCAGCCATTAACCATTAATAATATCAACTAAGGGGTTCACAACAGGCCTCTGAGAAAGCAGCCAAGCAGGCAAATTAACAAAATTGTCAATGAAATTTCTGACTGCTAAAGGATTCTATAATGAGCTCTCCCATCATGCCCCCACTTCTCCTCTAGGGAAGGAAGCTTAGACAAGAGGGTTTTCTTTTTTCTCTTGAACTTGATACTTGGACATATTTCCCATCCTTGTGCTACTAACACATTTCCTCAGCAATGCCTTATGGTACACAGTCTCTCTGCGACATCCTAGCACTGTCAAAAAGTGCGGGGCATTCTCTGCAGATTGAATTTATGGACAGAACATTGCCACAGGCAGGTACCATGGTCCTGTGTCACTGATTATGTGAAATTGCACAAATATGGGTAATCTGAGTGCTGTGGGACTCCATTCCTGGAATGTTATAGGACATGGGACCAAGCCTTTTTTTACTGTCTTTAAAGCAGCATGCAACTGAGCAACTGGAATAGAATAATTAAGGAAATGGAAAATACAGTGATAGAGACAAAGAACTGGATTATCAAAGCTGACCAATAAGAATTTCCATGTCAGCAACCTAAACAACTCTTACACAGAGCTGGTTGGATTGCTTCTTGGCAGGACCCAAATTCAAGTATACCCCTAAATGCACTTCAGTCACGATCAGACCTTACCAAGAAGGTAAAATAAAACTCTAACCCTATTTCACTGATATTTCTAAATCACCCGGTTTGGTGGGAGCATGGAGGTCATGTGTACATGCAACAAAACAAAGGCAATTCATTCCTTAATGGAAATAAAAACAACTACAAATGCAAAGAATGATTACTTATGTGGGATTGTTAAGACTAGATACAGATACTTTGGTACAGGAAATAGTGGGAAAGACCATAATCACATTCAGAAGCTTAAAAATCCAAAATATATCAGTCTTAGCAGCATCATACCATCAGCAAACACTTTTCAATCACCCCCACGGAATTCTCTTAGTATCTGCCAGATCCACTGAATTCTGAGTCTTGTTATGTTTGTGAATGATGAGAGGCCAAAAAGAGTTACTGAGATTTTCCTGATTGAATTTCAAGCACAAATTCATACAATAAATTTTTATTGAACAGTCTGTGCCAGGCATATAGATAGAAAAGTTAACATACACAGTCCTGGTCCTCAAGCAGCTTGTATTCTTTTGGGTAATAAGAATGCAAGTAACCTTATATGACCCAGCATAGAATAAATGTGTGAGGGTGAGCCCTAGCAGCAGAGTGATTAAGCACTCAGCTGCTAGCTAACCTACGGTGGTGGTTCAAACCCACTAGTCCTCTGCAGGAGAAAGATACGACAGTCTGGTTGCATAAGGATTACAACTTTGGAAATCCTATGGGGGCAGTTCTACTCTGTCCTATAGGGTCACCACGAGTCGGAATCAACTCAATGGCAATGGATTTGGTTTATGGTCATTTGGTCAACAGAGAGCAGTAGGGCCTGAGGCAAACTGAAGTATATCTTCCCCAACTAGAGTCTTTTTTTTTTTTTTTTTTTTAAATTAAAGCATTATGCTGGCCAAGCAAAGCAAGACTGTGGGCTACATTCCACATGAGTGTGATAAGTGCCAGATAAGTGATGTGGGCCCCATGCTGGGACCCTGGCTAAGTAAAGCCTGGCTGGGAGTTTATGGAGAAATGACTAGCTTGTACATGACCCGGGAGACACCCTTTTATGTAGCATGAAGAGAAGAACAATGAGGACCTCAGTGTGGCTGAGACAGTGTGAATAAAGGAGGCAGGAGCTATGGCTGCACAGAACTTGATCCTGTGGATCATGAGAGTGTAACTGATGCAGATCTGTGTTCTAGAAACATCTTTCTGGCTGCTGTGTAGAACTGATCATAAGAGGACAGGTTGGAGGCAAGGAGTCCATTTAAGGAGGCTGTTGTAGTAATATAGGCCAGATGTTTCTGCATGCTCATATATTTTTTTTAATTAAAAAAACGTACACTTTTTCTTTTAAATGAATGGAAGAAGGAAAAAATGGAGAAAATCTCTGGCTTTTTGAGATTTTCTCAGTGTGTGAGAGCAGCATGTGCCAGAATTTAGTTCTTTGGCTGCTCTGATGATAAATACCAGAGGTTATTAGTCAAGAGTCTCCAAACGTGAAAGACATATTGAACTGATGAACTTTTACTCCCACTGTCATTTTAAAGAGATGGTATATATGCTGATGAATAAGGCACTTGATGACACTTTTTCTTCACACAAAAGATTTTTACTACCCTAAGAAAATGAAAACTTGTCTTTTTGCGAGGGCAGGAGGAAGAATGGATATTTGGTCAGAAAAGCAGTGGCTTGAAAAGTCATCTGCTACATGTCTCAATGAGATGGATTGATACAGTGGCTGCAACAATGGTCTCAAACATAGCAATGACTGGGAGGCTAGTGCAGGACCAGGCAGTGTTTTGTTCTGCTGTACACGGGGCTGTTATGAATCAGAACCAACTCAACATTACCAAGCAACAACAGGAGCTCTCTTGCCCAGACTCCACTCTGAGCTGTGTCCAGCACCATTCTTCAGTTCCAGAGGGGTTCTTAGGTGTAAGAAAGCCATGATCCTCTGGGCAAATCCTGGCAGTCTCTCTTCTCTCCCCAGTGCCATCCACAGAGGATGGTCACATCATATACTGGTTCTCAAAATATATAAATATACCTTTAAAATGCTATACATTCCAGGAATTAAAATATGTCTATGAGTAAACATTGCTTTAAGAACCACCTGAAAACCTGGTAGAAAATCATAGGGTCATTAAAATGAAGACAATGCAATCACATGGAAAATACATAGAATATTCTACAAGCGGGAAAAAAAAAAGATTCAAAACTGTATCAGTGATAAAATTACACTTAACATCCATGATACATTCTGTGAAATAGGAAGTTATGTGATTTGGATGATATGTGAATACCATAGTAAAACCTTATCAGAGCCTGCTTCTAGTTGTCTGTGCTGCTACTGCTGCTGGTAGAGGTGGAGGCTAAGGCTAAGAGGGCAGGGGAGGGTGTGGAGGAAGAGTAAGTGAGTAAGGAGGGAGTGGGTGTGCCCAGCCCCACCCACTATTCCATCCTCCTGAGCAGCAGGAGCAGCCCAGGCCTTGTACTCCACTGCTACCACCTGCCTGCCAGACAAACCTGAGAGCCTACACCGAAAGCCATATTCTCTGCCTCACCTGCCTGTGTCCCACTGTGGCCCAATGCTCTAAGAGTCTGGGATGGGATCTTTAAAGCCATTATGGGAAAATAATAAACAATAGGAGAGCTGCTTTCCCTTTAAAAAAAAAAAAAAGAAAGAAAAGAAAAACCCTTACAGGACCACATATGCAGTCAGATGTTGCTCAAACAGACTGTTAAGTGACACATACCAGTATAGCTATGTATAATAGTCCCATTGCATAAAAAAAGATGAATCTTGGGAAACACAACAAAACATTAACATCATTTGTACAGGGTAGGACTTAGAGTTAACATGGCCTGGTCTTATGGAAACAGTTCTCAGGGCTTTAGTTCTCTAAAGCATAAAATGGAAATAATAATATCCAACTTCCAATTGCTGTGAGAATTACAGATAATGAACATAAAGCATTTGAAAGAGTGCCTTTCTGACTCATTTTCTCTATTCTCTAAATATTCTATGTACTTCTTAGTAGATATCAAGTTGGCCCCTGACTCATGGTACAAAAAGGTGTGGGGAAGGCATCTTCTGACCTCTAACTGCACAAGAGGAAGACAGAATCACCATCATCAGCCCAAGGCTTATTTCTATGAAGCCAGACATGCCGCCACCCTCCAGCCTTTTGTCAATTCTGATACAATCGTCCCTCCCATGGCACTCACCACTACTCTGCTGGGTTCAATAATTTGTTGCAACAGCCACATAGAACTCATAGACAACACTCATGATCATGAGGTTTATTAGGGAAGTAACAGACTGCAATTCAGGTTTGGGAACATGCTCAGAATACAATTCTTCAATCAGACAGTCTGCCCTCTGACACACCTCTCTGGCCCTTGGCCTTTTGGCCCTGGCCTCTGCCCTGCTTGGGTAAGTGTTACAGAGCTCTGCTAGTTCTGCTGATAGGTACACACACCCGGGTGCACTCAACTCAGTCAGCAAGCCTCCTGCCCAAGGGCACTCAGCTTTCTTGCTCTGTGGACCAGGTAAACCTGCTGCTCTATGATTCCACTTTGACCATCTTTTAGTGGAGTATCTCTCTCTCTGCTTGGTTATCTCTCTCTGCCACATGTGTCTCTGCCAAGGAGTCCAGGGCGGGATCTTGGGTCCAAGGATACACTACTTCACCTCCACCTCTTCTCTCTGGATGGAAGTGAGATCCCCCTTTCTGCCTCTAGGAAGGCTCATTTTAAGACTGGCAGAGTGACAAAACTAACTAATCCCAAAGTGAGAGATCTACAAACCTTATTTGTATGGTCCCACCCAGTAATCCAGTGGGTGTTATAAAGGCTATGGCTAAAAAAGCCATACCAAGTAATTCACTACACCACACATGGTGACCACAACTCACACAACCCATGCTCAGTGGAAGGAGTTGCTGCCCACTCCTGCACCATAATTGGTTACAGATCAACCCATTGCGATCCACAGAGTTTCCATGGGCTCATTTCTGGAAGTAGATCTCCGGACCTTTCTTCTCAGTCCATTTTAGCCTGGAAGCTCCACTGAAACCTGTTCAGCATCACAGCAGCATGGAAGCCTCCACTGATTGACAAGTGGTGGCTACAGATATGGTACATGGGATTGAACCCATGTCTCCTACATAGAAGGTGAGAATTCTACCACAGAACCTCCACTGCCCTTGTTCTACACAGTAGATGGTACTTCATAACATTTTCAAGTAAGAAATGGCACTTATTGTTGAAGTGCTCTGAATTCCTCAAAGGTAGGTGCCTTGCCATTGTCTCACCACCTAGCACAGGCCACTCACAGCAGGCACCCAAAACATAAATGTTGCTTTCTGGGAGATAAAGAAAAGCAACTTGGAATGAGAAGTCAATGATCTGGGCCCTCCTTTTGCTTCAGTGACTATGAACAAGTAATTTAACTCTTCTGGGCTTATGTTTCCTTTTCTATAATCCTGATCTTTGGACTCAATAATTTCCAACCCCCAGATGCTTTGATTTTATCTTTTCCAAGACAGACAATTAAGGATGAGCAGCTTGGGAGAATATTTATTTATTTTAAACCAGAGAATTTTTTCAAAGGGGAAAGAATCCCAAAGGCCATCTAACCACTCATCTACCCCAAGGCAGCTCTGTCCCTCAGCCATCCCAAGCAGATGTGACTGTTCTATTTTTAACCATCTCCCAAGAAGTCACTTGTAACTTCTCATCCCAAGTCTACATTTGTTCTCTGGAATGTAAGAGCTCTGTGAAGGCAGTGTGAGCTTCCCTCTGCTCCAGATTCATTTGCCAAGGCATTTCTCCAGCACAGAGGTTGGGGATCAGAAACACTATGAGAGCATGCCAACAAAATCCACACATCCAATCAATCACCAAGACTTGCTAATTTATTTCTCCATTTCCCCCCTCCATATTCACTAACATTGCCTTTGATCCAGGCCCTCATGATCATTCCTTGCCAGGGTAACTATGACAGCCTTCAGTTATGAAAGCACAAAACTACTTTCATTCTTTATACAAAGGTTTAGGCATTGTCTTAAGCTTGCAGAATATGGTTGTGAACAAGAGGAACAAGTGCCTGCCTGCATAGAGCTCATAGTCTAGAGTGTGTGTCTGTAGTTGGGGGAGGATGGACTTATGAAGGAGGGAATTGCCATAGAATGTGTCAAAGGGACTTTGACACAGTGTGGGTTGATGATCATGAGCATGGGGTCTCGACAGCCTGGGTTCAAATCCTGAGTCTTCCATCACTTGCTATGTAGCTGTGGACAACCTGTGTCTATTCCAGTTTCTTCCTCTGTCAAAATGGGGAAATGTTAGTGTCTACCACACAAGGCAGTTGTGAGAGTGCATGTAGGACAAAGCCTGGCACACAGCAATAGCTCAACAAATGGTCCTATCACATAAAATGATCTATCTACAAAACAATTCTAACAAAGATCCTCTTTTTCTGAAAATCTGCCAAAGGCTTCCCAAGGTTGCAGGATAAAGCTTAGGTCTTGAACACAAATATACCACTCTGAGATCCTGGCCGAGTTGACTCCTGGGGCCTCACACCTGCATTGAAATGTACCCTCCAGTGGCCCTGAAATACTTAGTTTCTAAGTCACACCAACTGTCTTGCTCCTTCTGCTATGTGGATGCTGATATGTGGACCTGATATGTCTTCCCCACCTCCCTTTGCCTAAGTGCTGCCCATCCTTCAAAATTCATCTCAGGTGTCACCTTCTCTAACAAGCTTTCTGTGTCCATCTTCTACCCTCCGGTTCTTCCCCCTTCCTCAGCAACCTGGTGGTACCATGGTTAAAGCATCCGGCTGCTAATCAATGGTTCAAACCTACCAGCTGCTT
Source organism: Orycteropus afer afer (assembly GCF_000298275.1). NCBI lineage: Eukaryota > Metazoa > Chordata > Mammalia > Tubulidentata > Orycteropodidae > Orycteropus > Orycteropus afer. Next base: position 2,371,865 of record NW_006921638.1, on the reverse strand, counting down.
CTCAGGAGAAGGATGAAGCAGGCTCTTTCCATGAAGATTTACAGCCTTGGAAACCTTATGAGGCAGTTCTACTCTACTCTGTCCTATAGGATCACTATGGGTCAAAATCAACTCAATGGCAGTGACTTTGGTCAGTGTCCATAGTACCCGTGCAGAGCTCAAAACTCCACTTGCTCTGCTATTGTATAATTATTATAGATACATCTACTTCCCAGCATGAACTCTTTGAAAGCAGAAGTGTATTTTCCCCTATTTTCATATCCTCAGCGCCTGGTACACAGAACATACCCAGCAAATGCTCAGGGAATGAATGGATGGAGGCTCGCACCAAAAACCTTCCATGTAGCTTTCAAACCGCCTGTAGCATTTTGGGAGATATTGGTGCAATTATTCTTCTCTTGGAAGTGGTTGATAAATGTCCCCGAATTTTACTCAGTGAACACCATGTAAATGAGCTGTCATGTTCCTTCGCTTACAGAATTACTTGCCAATTACACCTAGATGATCCTAGCGTAATTGCCATGTAAACTGTACCCTGGCTGAGATAGCCCAAATCATCAATTTAACTTTACCCTCTCATCATATGGTACTTACCAACTAATTAAATAAATGGTTATCCACCACCACATTTGTATACTTATTTCCAGAACAAAATGAAGTGGCTACATTTGCCATTGATTGATCAGTTATGACAATGAGCAATGCACCTCCAGGTATAATATCAAAAGCTTTAAAAAATTAAAGGAACTCTGTATTCTTAGAAAAGTAGTCCCGAGTTTATAATTGGAAAAAATAAGCATGACCAAAATATTGTCTTCCTTCTTTTTAATTGTGAGGGGGGAGGAAAAAAAAAAGGCACTAAAATTGAAACACAAAATTCCTCATTCTTCCTGAGGACACTTTCTTCCTGAAACCTCAGACAATAAAAACACTTCTAAGCATTTGAAAGTGAATTTAGCTCTTGAAAACAAATCAAAATTTCTTTCAAACAGTTGATTTGTGTGTGTGTGTGTGTAAGGTAAATGCATTTTGCTGAGTTTGATATTCTTTTCTGATAGACTTGCTAATATCTTAGGCAAGAATTACATAGATGAGAGAGATCCTGAATGATGATGGTGGCTCTTAGTGCTGGAATTTTCATTTGCTTCTCTGGATGTCACCTCCACACCTGACACAGGTAATCATGCTGACTTCCCAGCATGGCCACATTAGGCTAAGTGGATGCCTGAACAGAGGTCCTGTCTAAAGGGATCATTTGACTTCCAGAATGCAATGCTCTGAAGCCCTGATTGAAAAGGAGGTCAATGCTGGCCCAAATATCTCTCTACCCCCTGAGGTGAAATAATTGATGTGCAGCAGCCTCTACAGATGTGGAGTCACCAGGGTGATGGATGGATATAAGTATATTATTCCCATGCACATCTACTAATATACAGGCCCCAGTGCAAACACCAAGACTTAAGAATATTATGTGGATTTAGGACAATCCCTGAAGGACTCCAGTTCCATTAAAAATTTGTTTGGCAGCCTGGGGCAGATCTAGTCCAACTCCCACATGCTTTGTGCATTTTAGGAGGTAAACCAAACTACTTTAAAAATAAATTTCATAAATCTTGTGATGTCAAGTCATTAACATCCTCTCTAGTCATATAGTCTTTGGATTTTAAAACAGTAATGTTAACCTGTGCAATTTGTTTTAAACCTTTCTAACCTGAGTTAACAATTTTATTTTCCCTATGTTTTCTGTCAAAGGGGATAAAATGTATCTTAAAAATAGAAAAGAAAACATTTCTACCTTTTCTTCTTGTCACAAAAATAGCACACAATACCCAGAAATCTCTACCATTACAAACCAAAACCAGAGCTCATTTTGATTTGCAAATGGTAGATGAAATAGTTTAACTTGCAGACAAACTTAGTTCTTGTTTGATGATTTATAACTTTAACTCTAATCTGCTGTCTTTAATGGTTGTAACAATGCTTTTACAAATGCTCATCATTCATTTAACAGGTATTTCCAGTACTTTGCTAACCAGAAGCCTGGTGGTTCAAATCCATCAGCCACTCCTCAGAAGGAAACTGGGCAATCTACTTCCATAGTGATACTGCCTCGGAAACACAAGATGGGGTCACTATGGTCAGATGTGACTTGATGGCAGTGAGTTTGGTATGTTTTTTTTTTTTAAATCAAAATTAAAATTAAACCAAACTTATTGCTGTCAAGTTGATTCCTACTCATAGTAATCCCATTGGGTTTCCCAGGCTATAAATCTTTATGGAAGCAGACCTCCCTATTTTTCTTCTATGAAGCAGCTGCTGGGTCTGAACCACTGACCTTTCCTATAGCAACCAAATACCTTAACCACTAGAGATCCTTCTAGTACCTATTAGGCAAGTGCAAAGCACCATATTTGGTGTCAGAAATACAAGCTGTCCCTCAAGTAGGTGACAGTCACAAGTGACAAGTTGAGGGAAGGTTAGGAGAGGAGACTATCAACTTCTCTAGGAACACCTGAGCTTCTCAGCCCACATGTTCTTAACTCACCAAGGAAAATACAGGTATGACTCCCCTAGCCCCCAGGAACAAAGCATTCTCACATACATGTTTATGTGATCTTCACAACAACCCTAAGTAGATACATAGGCATTATTCTGGCTAACATAAAGATTGGTTTCAGGACTGAAACTTTTATCTTAATATCCTGCACACCAGGTGAATTGCTTCAGTACTCCAGAATCTACATAACATATTAGTTATGGTAACTGTGTATGCGGGTCTACACAGGGAGAAAGATGGTAGGTAATTGTACTCCAGCTCTTCTGAACTACATAAAACATTGGCACTTGTCCACCCACAGCAGTGCCCTCCATTCTGTACAGGAGCCATCATGGCTCAAGGCCTGTGTGTAAATACTTTCCCTTCAGGGCTTAGGGTACCACCACCCTAAACAGAAAGTACTTAAGAAATGCAGCTTCTCCCTGGCATTCTAATATACAATAGGCTTTAACTCCTGTATTAGAGCTTAAATTCTAAAGCACTTTTGTTTTCTGGAAAGCTGCACTCTATAGCAGGAGCCCTAACTCCATTTCAACTCTTGATGGAAGTTCAGACTCCGTATGAGTTCTTTCTGATCATTAAATCAGCAATGTAGCTATACTTATAAAAGTCTAGGACAAACCTAGAGAGGGGTAGTTTGCCCTCAGAAGCAGTGTGGCTTGAAGAAGATTATGCTCACACACCACCACTCATCTGTCAGTTTGTCACACTGTGGTAGCTTGTGTGTTGCTGTAAGGCTGGAGGCTATGCCACCAGTATTTCAAATACCAGCAGCATCACCCATGGTGGAAAGATTTCAGCAGAACTTCCAGACTAAGACAGACTCAGAAGATGGAAAGGGACATCCATCAAAAGACTGGCCAGTGAAAACCTTTTGAATAGCAGTGAAACACTGTCTGATATATTACTGGACAACTTTATGAATAGCCCTGAAACACTGTCCAATATAGTGCCGGAAGATGAGCACTATTCTGGGCAGAAGGCGTTCAAAATACAACTGGGGAAGAGCTGCCTCCTCAGAGTAGAGCGGATCTTAATAACATGGATAGAGTAAAGCTTTAGGGACCTCCATTTGCTGATGTGCCATGACTCAAAATGAGAAGGAACACAGCTGCAAACATCCATTAATAATCAGAACATGGAATGTATGAAGTATGAATCTAGGAAAATTGGAAGTTGTCAAAAATGAAATGGAATGCATAAAGATCAATATCCTAGGCATTAGTGAGCTGAAATGGACTGGTTTTGGGCATTTTTAATCAGACAACCATGTGACCTACTGTGCTGGAAATGACAAACTGAAGGGGAATGGTGTAACATTCATCATCACAAAGAATGTTTCAAGATCTATCCTGAAGTACAGTACTGTCAGTGATAGGATAATATCCATACACCTACAAGGAAGACCAGTTAGTACTACTATTATTCAAATTTATGCACCAACCACCAAAGCCAAAGACAAGCAATTTGAAGATTTTTACTAACTTCTGAAGTCTGAAATTGACCAAACATGCAACCAAGATGTGTTGATTATCACTGGTGATCAAAATGCAAAAGTTGGAAATAAAGAAGAATCACCAGTAGTTGGAAAATATGGCCTAGATGATAAAAATGACACTGGAGATCACATAACAGAATTTTGCAAGACCAATGACTTATTCATTGCAAATATCTGTTTTCAACAACACAAACAATGGCTATACATGTGGACTTCACCAGATGGACTACACAGGAGTCAGATAGACTATATCTGTGGAAACAGGTGATGGAAAAGCTCAATATCTTCCAACCAAAACAAGACCAGGAACTGATTGTGGAACAGACCATCAACTGCTCATAAGCAAGTTCAACTTGAAACTCGTAACAATTAAAACAAGTCCACAAGGGTCAAAATATGATCTTGATATATCCTGCCTGAATTTAGAGACCATCTAAAGAATAGATTTGATGCATTGAACACAAATGACCATAAACCAGACAAACTATGAGATGACATCAAGAACATCATCCATGAAAAAAACAAAAGGTCATTAAAAAGACAGGGAAGGAAGAAAAGAACAAAATGTGTGTCAGAAGAGACTCTGAGACTTGCCTTTGAATGAAGAGTAGCTAAAGCAAATGAAAGAAATGACAAGATAAAAGAGCTGAACAGAAGATTTCAAAGAGCAGCTCAAGAAGACAAAGGCAATTATTATAATGAAATGTGCAAAGACCTGGAGTTAGAAAACCAAAAGGGAAGAACACTCAGCATTCCCCATGCTGAAGGAATTGAAGAAAAAATTCAAGCCTCAAGTTGCAATATTAAAAGATTCTATGGGCAAAGTATTGAATGCCGGAAACATTAAAAGAAGATGGAAGGAATAGACAGAGTCACTGTGCCAAAAAGAATTGATTGATGTTCATTCATTTCAGGAGGTGGCATATAATCAAGGACCAATGGTATTTAAGGAAGAAGTAGAAGCTTCACTGAAAGAACTGGCAAAGACAAGGTTCCAGGAATTGACAGAACGTCCATTGACATGTTTCAATGAATGGATGCTGTGCTGCAGGCACTCACTTGTCTATGCCAAGAAATTTGGAAGACAGCTATGGCCAATTGACCAGAAAAGATCCATATTTGGAATGCTCCTTGGAAGTGAGAATGGCCTGACTTTGTGTCACTTATTTTAGTCATGTTGTCAGAAGGGACCTTTCCCTGGAGAAGGATATCATGTTTGGTAAAGTGGAGGGTCAGCAGAAAAGGGGAAGGCCCTCAACAAGATGGTTTGACACAGTGGCTGCAACGATGGGCTCAGGATAGCAAGGATTGTGAAGCTGGCATAGTACCAGGCAGTGTTTCGTTCTGTTGTACATAGCGTCACTACGAGTTGGAGCTGACTTGACAGTACCTAACAACAAGAACATGCTCACACAGAGAACTAAGGAACTTGCCTTAATGTTTTACTAAAATAGCTGTATGTTATCTGATTTAAGTTAAAGGTTGGGGTCCTGTTATTGTCTTGTAGCCACCTTGTAGCTATGACTTAGGGCTACATGATCATGAGTCATTCACTGACCATCATGGAGCCAGGTGTTTAAGCCCCAGAACAAAGCCTGTAACCCTTCTTAATCTTCAATGGTGTGTGTATTCCAGTCATGGTCTTTCCCACTTCTGAAGTCCTGTCTGCAACAGTGATAAATTGACCTGTTATCATTCATGACTTTGTGATGATTTCCTTTGTATTGTATCATGTATAATTAGCCCCATGGCCATGAGTCAGCGGACTTCATTTGGCTTCTATACTGTGTACATGCCGATCGATGGTTTCTGTCATCCTGGATGATTGCCTTTGTCCTGTTTTAGGCTAATAAAAAGGCCTCTATAGAATATGTTTGAATCTGGGTATTTCTTCCTCTAGCACATCATTAAAAAGAAGAATAAAGTATCAATTTAGTAAAATGTCTAACCAAAAAAACAAACTCACTGTCATCGAGTTGATTTGACTTATAGCAACCCCTCCTTGCCTTTCTGAGGCAATATCACTATGGGAGTAGATTATCCAATCTCCCTTTCAAGGAGTGGCTGGTGGGTTTGAACTACCAGCCTTCTAGTTAGCAGTCAAATGCCTTAGGCACTATGCTACCAGAGCTCCCAGAGCCTAGGCACTAATAATTTTCAAAATGACGAGAACTTTTTGGTGTTAATGTGACCAAACTCCTTAAATTGAGTCTGGTGAAAAGTACATCCCAGGTGTTTAGAATACTTCAGAAATTATTTTTGACTATAAAGGGATGACAACCATTTTGTGTCACAAATGCACAGAATTAGAGGTACATGAACAAAGAATTATGGTCTGGAAATTTTATAGGCTCCATCTCCACACATCAAACTCAAATGCCTCAATGCTGTAAGTTCCCAACAACTGAACAGACCCTTCTAACTTCAGGCCACCAGAAATAGCAACTCACGCACTCAATTGTTTCAAAACCCCTAAAGGAAAGTAATGTCACTGCTTCCTCCTAAACTTTCAGCTACTCACCTTAACTGATGGGAATCCGCAGGATTGAGCAAATGGAACTTCAAAGCTCCTGTCAGACCATCAGCCTCTGCCTAGTAAGTATGACAGAGGCAGCACCCAGGCCAGCCAAACTCACACAGCTCAGACTTTTGAAGTCTGAGTCTGACTGCCTCCCATTAGTTTGGCAACACAGTCACATGGCAGCAACAAGTCTTTTGAACCTCAACTTGTTTGGGCCAGGGCTGCCTATCATCTCAGCAGAGAAAGACAGTGAGAGAGGTAGGCACCAGAAAGTGTGTGTGTGTGTGGTGAGTATGTGTGTGTGGGGAAGGGACAACTTGCATTTTTTTACTTCAAGGTGTGAAAAATGGGGCAGAGGTGGAGACAGGAGAGCAAGAAAAAGAAAAATAGCTGAAAATATTTTGGGAAACTTTCTTGTAAAATTAAAAACTCTGTACGAATTATATATATGCGTATGTATGTGTATATGTGTGTGTGTGCGTATTCTCATTATACAAATGAAAGCTATTTAATAAAAAATATAACGTGGAGTCCTAAATATAGATGATAAATGCATGCAAATAACTGTTTTGAGAATATCCTTCGCCAGACACATTATTGGCCAAATTCTATCTTTTTTTTTTTTTTAAAAAGTACTTAGGGAAATGAGGGAGCTTTGGTGGTGTAGTGCCTAAGGCATGTGACTGTTCACCAGGGGGCTGGCAGTTCAAACCTACCAGCCACTCCTCAGAAGGAAGGTTGGGCAATCTACTTCCTTAGTGATATTGTCTCGGAAACCCAAGGAGGGGTCGCTATGAGTAGGATCCAACTCAAGGCCACTAGGTGTGGTTTTGGTTAGGATAATGACACAATAAGTAAAACTTTTCAAACCAGACTCTAAGCACAGTTTGCAGGATTTGTGCTCTTGCACCACCTTGTGGGAACCGCATCAAATTGCAGGCACCAATCGAACAAGTCCAGGAAAGTGTACTTTAAAAGTTTACCCCTATAAACAGGGATTCAAAATTCACACACACACAAGCATAGACCCCACTCATTTTGGGGACCTAGAATAAAAGCTTTCCTAGAATGTGGCAGACTCTCTTTTTGTGAGGCCCCAGAGTTGCTGTTGTAGCACACATTAACAGTGCTAGGAGGAGACTGTTGTTAGGCGCCCTTGAGTCAGTTCCAACTCATTGCAACCCCATGTACAACAGAATGAAACACTGCCTGGTACTACACTATCCTCATAATTGTTCCTGTGTTTGAGCCTATTGATGTAGCCACTGTGTCAATCCATCTCATTGAGGTTCTTCTTCTTTTTCATTACCCTCTACTTTACCAAGTATGATATCCTTCTCCAGGGATTGGTACCTCCTGATAACATGTCCAAAGTACATGAGATGAAATCTCACCATCCTCTCTTCTAAGAAACATGCATTCTGGATATACTTCTTCCAAAACTTATTTATTTCTTTTTCTGGCAATCCATGGTACATTCAGTATTCTTAGCCAACACCATAATTCAAAGGCATTAATTCTTCTTTGGTCTTCCTTATTCATTGTGTAGCTTTCACATGCATATGAGGTAATTGAACCGTGGCTAGGGTCAGGTGCACCCTAGTCCTCAAAGTGTCAATGCTTCCTACTAAACTTTGAGCTACTCACATTAACTGACTTTTTAACACTTTAAAGGGGTCTTTAAAGAGGAGGAGAAGACTCTGTTGATGTTTAAAAATAACCTGAATGTTCACTGCCGTATTATTTCTAAAAGCATAAAAAGCGAAATGGCTTAAATACCCATCATAATGGGAATGAGTTAAAAAAAAATTAAGGGAATACTAAAATATGCAGTAGATCTCCATGTACTAATGGATGCTTGAGCTAGTTGAGATGTAAAAAGCAAGTTGTTGAACAGTATGCATAGCATGAATAAAAAATTCTTACAATATATGAATTAAAAAGCTCAAAATGGTATAGAGAAAACTATTGACATTGGTTACCCAAGGGAAGGTAAAGCTTTTTACTTTTATCTTCTCTTCTATAGTTTGAATATTTTCCAGTGAGTATAATTTAATGTTTTCTTTAACTCCAGTTCTTTACAGTAGTTGTGTGAAAAAGTTTGCTCCATCTTTACATGTAGCCTCAATGGTCACAGCTCTGTGGCATCTTCCTCCTCTTTTCCATGTAAATACTACTTGTAGCTTTTACTTTAATCTAGTTTCCCATAGTCCTACAATGGCCCTGGAGCCTCAGACCCAGTTCTCATACAGACAGAAAGGCTTCCAGCCAATTTCCATACACTTAGCTACATTCAAATCTTGGTCAGCCTTCCCCTAGCTGAGTGGGGGAAGTGGGCCTCCCTGTGCTTTCCTTCAATGACATTAGTGGCTTCAGGAGACTAGAGCGGATGAAACAAATGTTGGTCACAAGATTTTTGACAAAAGACAACTGTTGATAAGTCTCTGTAATGTATCCCTCTTTCTCCAGTCTATCCCCTCTTCTCTACTTTTATATGAACATCTCTACTCCTAACTCTGGTCCACATTTTCATCATTTCTCTCATTGCTCAAATACAGTTTAATCCACTCATTCAACAATAGCCTCTCTGATCTTAGGCTTGTTCCTCTGTGCCTGAATCCACATCCAAGTAAGCACATTCCCTAGAACACATTCATCTTTCCAGGACTGCTACCCAAATGTGCTTTCCCAGTGGGAACACACCTGTTACATGCTTATCAGCTTAGCCTTCCAAGTTCTGCCTAACTCTGTATTCCTCAAATTGTCAAAATATCTGTGTTCTTTTGGAATCAAAACCAAAACCAACTTATTGCCATCCAGTTGGATCCGACTCACAGTGACTGCTTCCTGGGTTTCCGAACCAAACCAAAAACCAAACTCACTGCCGTTGAGTTGAATCTGACTCATAGTGACCTTACCTTGCGTTTCCTAGGTGGTATCACTATGGAATTAGATTGCTCAATCTTCCTTCCAAGAAGTGGCTGGTGGGTTTGAACCACCAGTCTTCTGGTTAGCAGTCAAATGCCTTAAGCACTACACCACCAGAGCTCCTTCTTTTGGAACAGAACCTCAAAAATAGTTTCTTTTTAAAATATGTTTTATTCATATTACAGATAAGAGACTAAATTCCTTAATATGTGGAAAGCTCTAGCAAATCATCAAGGAAAAGATGCATTTTTTTTTTTTTAAAGCAGGGCTAAGATATGAACTTTTCTCAAAATACAAACATAAACAACTCCTAAACATATAAAGAGGTACTCAACTCAACTCTACTTCAAATACGAAAAGACAAAGTATGCTACAATGAAAGAACATTTTTAATTATCAGAGAGACAAATATCAACCAAAGGGATAATTCTGTGATAGCAAGGTTGTACGTAAATAGACATTCACATGCATTGATGGTGGGAGGGTGAGAGTAAAACTGGTATAGTTTTTATTGAAGACAATTTGTCAATATATCAACATTTTAAAGCATATAACCTTTGACCTAAAATTTCACATGTAGGGTATTCATTCTAAACATATACTTACACTATACAAGATGATGCATAGCATATTCAAACACAATCACTGAAGCACTGTTTGTAATAGAAAAAGACTGCAAACTACCCAAATTTCCATCAACAGAGGACTGATTAGATGAATTATGTCACATTCATAAATAAAATACTGTGTAGCTATTCTGCCGATTTAGAAGTATTGCTGATACAAACTAAAACAAAGTATATATATTCGTCTATAAGTATATAGAATAACTCTGAAAAGGTATTTATGAAACAAGAAATAATAGTAACTAGAGGGATGTAATTGGGTGAGAGACTTACTTTTAACTTTCTACCTTTTCACTCCTTTCCTTTATTTACCTTTTGAATTTGTGACATATCCATATACTAGCTAGTGAAACAACAAATAAAAAAAAAAAAAAAACTAACAGCTTGCCTAGACCAGAATATCCTTCATATACTGTATTCAATGCATTTTCCATTATCTAAGTCATGGACCTCGTCCAGTTAATCTATAAATACTTATTGAGCTCTAGCTGTATGTCAGGCAGACCCCACCCCCATAGAGCTTATGGTTGATTTGTGTCACTCTCCTGTTTTAAAATAAAACCAAACCTTCAATGATGTCCCAATGGCCCTAGAGAAAAGTTCAATATGCTATGAAGACATTCAATACTCTGTCAGTCCCTAATCTGCAAGTCTGAGGCATACATACCAGGTAGCTCATTGCACTTCTCTTAACTTGCTTACAACTTCCTCTGTCCCTAAGACTCATTCCCCTTTCCTCTCTCTCTAGTCACTAAAATTACATACAGCCTTTGAGGTCTATACCAGCATTACCTCAATGAACCCTCCCCTACCCCCAGGAAGAACCTGTAAGATTATGCTATGTACCCCTAAAAGTACTTCACTTATCCTCCAAGTTTACTGATAAAAAGGGTATTATATTAGTCATTTATGGTATAAAAGCAGTTGCCTTCGAGTCAGCTCCAACTCATAATGATCCCATGTGTGTCAGAGTGGAACTGTGCTCCACAGGATTTTCAATGACTTGATCACAAGGCTTTTCTTCTGAGGCCCCTCTGAAGTACTTGTGGTGGTTATGTTTGTGCGTCAACTTGGCTGGGCCTGGTTGAGTAGCTGGGCAGCTGGTGGTAGTTATTCCCCATGATGAGACTGGCAATCAGCTCCATGGTGGGATCTACCACAAGCAGCTAAGTAACTGCCTTTGGGATATGGTCTGCTTCCCGTATATAAGGAGAAGCCTTGGGAATGGTCTCTAGCCTATGGCATGCTTGGACCCTGAGTGTAGCTGTGCTGTTGCTCAGCAGCCTGCTATGCCCTGCTGACCCTGGAACTTACAAAGAACTTAAGTTAATGGCCTGCCGTGTGGTTTGGAAATATCGGGACTGTGCCTTTTTCCTTGTCAACCTTGGGCTTCTCAGCCTCAGCAGCCAGCAGCTGTCTGAGTGAAGAAATGCCTCTAGCTCCAGTGGGCCGGGAGCAGGAGGCAGAGCTGGACCCCAAGGTTGAGGGGCTTTCACCCAGCCCCTAGAGCCTGGCACTTTGAACTTGGACTTAAAGTCTCCAAATTGTAAGAATAAACTCCTGTTTGTTAAAGCCATCCCATTTGTGGTATATTCCTGTCAGAGCAGCACTAGGTAACCAGAACAGTACTCAAACCTTCAGTCTTTCAGTTAGCAGCTGAATGCATTAACTGTTTCCACCACCCAGTGACTCCTATGGATCTATCCCAAAACACCAACCTAATGGCCCACAAGTTGATTCTGACTCATAGTGACCATACAGGACCGTGTAGAAATGCCATAAAAGGTTTCCAAGGCTATAAATCTTTATGGAAGCAGAATGTCTCATCTTTCTCCTGCATAGGTCTATAGATGACTGCAAACAAACTCTCTCAGAATGCAAATCCCTTGGAGAAAGGAACCGAGGGTATTCATCCTGTATTCCTAGCACCTGAAAAGCTGTCTGGGAGTCCATAAATGTCATGACGAAGCTTTTGGGGGTAACAAATACATTCAGTATCTTGATTATGTTGATGGTCTTATGGATATGTTTATTTGTCAAAACTTATCAAGTTTAACAACTTAAATATGTGCAATTTATTGTATATGAAGTCTATCTCAATAAAGGGTTTTTTTTTTTTAAAAAAAAACAATACAGTTGGAAGAAGACAGAAGTGAGGGAGAAGTCTAAGAACTTATTATATTCAGCGGTGTTTTAAAAGTGATTTCAAATAAAAGGAATGTTCAATATGTTCAATACGTGCAAAGTACCTTTCTAGAATGACATTTTCCTGCAAATGTCATTTTCCAGGAAGATAGGAATTGTATTTTTGAAAGGAGCAGCCAGGTTGCAAGCAGATGATTAATTATCATGGAAAATCATTGATGTATCATCACAATTTCACAGTATTTCTTGCAGTTAAAATAAAGCTCCTTCATATCTCTCATAAAGGTATTGTGAAGCTTTAATTGATTTGTACTGGTAAAAACCCTTGGTTACCATCATGGAAAATAATTGAATTAAGTATCAAAATCTAAATTTACAACTCCTGTTATTGTTTTGATATTTGTTTTTCTTTACAATAAATTTTGAATGGTGCCAACTTTTCTAACATATTATTAAACTGGGAGAAAGTGTGACCCCGGGAGCTTGTATGTCTGTTGATTTAATGTTACATTTATAGAACCCACAGAGATATTTAAAGAAACTCATCTAGCTATCTCAACATATTGATAATTTTGCAAATACCACTTGCTCACTCACAGAGGAGCAATGATGAGTGATGCCGGTGAACAAGGAATATGTCTCCAGGCTTACACATCACTTCCTTTAGGGGAGGGTGAATGATTTTTGCCTTCTTTTGAGAAGAATTACTTAATATTTACTTAGCATCACAGTAAAGAAATACAATAAAAAATGGAAATGACAATATTGATCAACAGGACAGTGTAAACACATACAGGAACAAAGTAAATCAGAATTTGTTTGAAAGATGTTTGAGCAACAGACTGTATCTGGAGTAACAGACACAGTATAGAGTGTAACAGTAACTCCTAATAATTGTCCTCAAGTATCAATGAATACTCAGAAGGAAGGTTGGGCAATCTACTTCTGTAGAAATAAAACCAAAAAAACAAACATACTACTGTCCTGTTGCATCTGACTCATAGCAATACACCTCAGAAACCCAAGGAGGGGTCACTATGAGTCAAAGTGACTCGGCGGCAGTGAGGTTTTTTTTTTTTTTTTTTGGTTTTGTATCAATCAATAGCAATCCACATGTACTAGGTCTTTGATGGTTAGATATTTTAATTCCTAATTCCAGAAGTAAATTTTGAGACTGTGACCTAACACCCAGTGAGAGGGTCTGGAGATCATATCCATTCACTAATTACCAAGAGATAAAGATGTTCCTATGTTATCTCTATTAAAACCAATATAATCAGAGAAAACTCATCCAAGAAAGTATTCATCAAGAGACAGAAAGAAGGTTATTTTCCAAGAAATAAACATCTTAAGGATCCTTTGCTATGGGTTTCTATAATGCCATCTTTCTACCATAGTGATTTCCACACGTTGGTGATAATAGCATTATGAGGCAGGTATGGGTACCTGCACTACCTTATGGTCTCCTGTGGAGTTTTGCAATTTTGTAAGGCTGTGACTATGCTGCCCAATACAGTAGTCGCTAGACAGGTGTGTAATTTAAATGTAAATTAATTTAAATTAAATAAACAAGAAAAATTCAGTTCTCAATTGCACTAACCATACTGCAAGTGCTGAACAGGTACATAGGGCTGAGTGTCTATAACCACAGAAAATTCTAATTGACAGCATTGGGCTGGAACACTGCAGAAGCCAGGACAGGAATGCCTAGTAAGGAACTTCTCAAACAGGAATTTAAAAACGAGTGCAACTTAGTTGCAAAGAGTCTGTGTCACTCAGAGAATATCTCCCAAAGAGGAGAGAGACCTTGGTCCATTCCCTCCTAGCCTGGATTTCAATACATAAACTAGAGTTAAAAGATTCTTTATGCCCCTGTTCCCTCTGGGAACCAAATGTGTTTTCCATAATAAATATTAAATCAATAGAGATTAAGACAGTACACTTAATGTGAAATAAAGTTCATATACTCCTGTTTAAACACAGATTAGAATTTCTGTCAGAACAATGCCAGTGAAAAGTTGACATTCTAATTAATACAATTTACATTATAAAGCACTGAATATCTTTATCTTGCTATTGTAAAATGCCCTCTTTAGAAAAAATCAAAACTCTACTCAACAGAAAATTGAGGGCAGCATTTTAAAATCCATGTCCAAAGGGGGAAAAATGTGAAACAGATTTCTAAATTTTCATAGTATCCAGGCTTTCTGGAGTCATAGAAGCTGAAATAATTTTTAAAGCTTAAACCAAAAATATGCACTGAAGTCATTTTTAAAGCAAACAATAGATTGGTTTAATAAGTAAATAATATTTACCTTGAACATCATGCTCTTTTGAAGGTCTATCTATACGGTATCAAATTGACAACAGCAACTCAAAAAGTCAGATAGGAAGCTTTGGGATGAGTCAGTTCTTGTTAATGGGGCAGGAACAATTCAGAAAAGGAGGACAATAATGGTTGCACAACTTGAAGAATGTTGTCAATGTCACTGAATTATACATGTGGACATTGTTGAATTGGTATATGTTTTGCTCTGGATACTTTCAAGAAAAAAATTAAAAAGAAATTTCTACTTGTCAATAAATAAATAAATAAAACTCCACATATAAGTGAAGTGGATAGGGTCACTGGCATTTTACACATCGTCAGTCCTGGTCTCTAAAACAGGGAGCCAATAGACTCGTCCCGTATCATACAGTTTTGTCATTCTTTATCATCCATAAGGTCATTTGCATGCAGCAATAGGATTTTCAGGCTGTTGTCTTGCAGTGATATAAAATACACTGCAAAAAATCAAAAACAATTTTTTTTCTCTCTTTCTCTCTCATACTTAACATCACAGGAAATAGTTCTGGAACCCTGTGAACTCCAGTACAAGTAGAACCCTCCTAGACTGTTTACTCAATCCAAATTCTGAGTGTGTAAAAGGGGCAGAAAATCAACCCCACAGTTGGGTACCCAAGGATACGTGTTCATTGCCTTTGTCAATTTTATGCTATCAGTGAAAGGAATAAAGATGAGATCCTTAAAGCTTGAATTTTCATTTCCTATGACAACGTGCTTTTTCTTCATGCTTTATCACACTCCACTACTTGGTTTCCACCCCTTCATAATTGATATCGGCCATTTGAAGCATTCAGTAAAAACCTCATGAGGTTCATCAAATGTCCCCCAGTCTATAATTCTTACTTCTAACATATTCAGAAGCATATTCATCCAAGGGTTTTCTACTTCCCCTCCATGGTTTTCCCTGTGCACAGGGACGAGTGTAATGACAGTTGTATTAATTATATGCTGAAAAACCCACATAGCAGCAAAAATGATGGAGATCGTCGTTTTAAATATTTTATTAAAATAACCCAGCGTAGAACAGATAAAATAGACCCTTTCGATAATGAGAGGTTCATTAATTTTACAAGAATTCTAAAAAGCTTAGAATGGTCATCAAAAATTATCCCTTTCCTTTATTTATTTATTTATCTTAAGGAAGAGGAAAACCTTTCATTGTTGCTTTAGTGAGCAAGAGTCTCATAAAATGATCTACAGTGTTTTTAAAATAATTACTTACCTTTCCAGAAAGGGGGGGGGGGACTTACACAACTGTTCAAAACACAGAGGATCTGGTTTTCATTGTATAATTGACATGCCTATAAAATTAAAGCTTCTTCAGTTTACACCATGAAAGCCTAGATTCATTAACACATAGTGACTTCTGATAGATAAAATTTATATTCCCCATAAACAAACAAGCAGCACATTAAAAACCCTTTAGTTACTGATAGCAAGAACAACTCAGTGCTGCCTACCAAGTGTGTCTCCAGGTACAGTTTCAGGCCATCCGTCTCTGCTCGGGGAGGAGTCCAATTCTCAGTGGTTTCCATGGCTTCATTTAACCATTGAATGAATTCATCCAGCTTGTTTACAAACCCCTTTTGAGAGAAAAGGAAAGGGAGGGGAAATAGAGAAGGAAATGTTAGTTGGTTATATTTTTCAAAGGCCATATTAAAAATTCCAAACTTCACTGATAGTAAAATGGATACCACTGTCCTACCACCCAAGTTCCATCTTGGCTGTAGAATGGAATTTCCACTTTGGCTGGCACTGAACTCTATCAATAATGGAAAGAAACTGCTTATAACTCCCTCTCATTGCCCCATTCCTAGCAACATTTTTCTGAGGAATTTGGATTGGATTACAGGATGTCGTTGTAAAGGTGACCCCAAAACATCAAAATATTTCTAGTGTCTGACAAGTGCTTCCTCACTCATATATCAGGTCAAGTAGGTTAGGAACACACATTGGTTTGGGGATAGAAGCATTGCTGTGAAAATGATTTTCCTTCACTCAGAAGCCTGTGGAGTTGAGTTGCCTTAGCTGAACACATTTTTAAGTCACATAACTGGGTTATTTTTTATTTTATTTTATTATTTTTTTAAAGTACTTGGGTAAGTTCTGTCGACAGCCCAAATGTCTGTGGCTGATCCTGGGTACTGCGAAACAAGGAAGAGTGGAGGAAGGGGGTGAGGACAATGATCAGAGTCAAGTCTCCACTGGAGCATGTCTTGGATATAAAGAAATATTCTTGGCTAAGAGGCACAAATCACAATAATCTTGTAATTTTTCAAAAAGAGGTTATAAAATTTTATTGACCATTTAAAAGGACACATCTGTAGGAACTGAAAATATTTTGGGAGGGAAAAAAAGGGAAAGCAAACCTGGCTGGGAACTTGAAGGAAGAAAATGGGGCTGGGTGCCCACTTTCCATGTCTTGGTAAACAGCACCACCTGGAGGTCATAAGGAGCAATGGCAGGCTTCCACACTTGTTCTCAGAGAGACCGCTGAGGATGTTTTTTCCCTGTTTAACTAAACCCATTCCTCAGATTTGCATTTTGATTCATATGTTTAATGCTTAATGGAAGATATTCTGAGGCTTCAGTAAGAATAAGTGAAAAATAATTTTCTTTATCATGCTCCTAGTAAGCTAGGTTTTGCAATTACAGTCTCTCCTCTCACAAAACCAAACTCACTGTCCTCTAGTCATTTACGACTCATAGTGACCTCTCCTTGGGTTTCTAAGGTGGTATCTCTATGGAAGTAGATTGCCCAGTCTTCCTTCTGAGGAGTGGCTGGTAGGTTTGAACCACCAACCTTCTGGTTAGCAGTCAAATGCCTTTGGCACTACACCACCACAACTCCTCATTTAAAGATTCATAACCCTTTAATTCAGAGCAATTGGCTTGCTTCAACATAACTATTAGAAAAACAGAGAATGGGATTGCTGAGGTTGGTTAAGTGAATGGTAGACAAATAAGGGGGATAGAGCAGAGAGGTAGGTAAGGAGGCCCATGGAGTCAATGCAGATGCGCTGGTGTTTGCCACTCTGTGTGGAGCTAATTCTGTAACTCCCACATGATGGTGTATCATATTTTTGCTACACTGATAAATGCTACCAAATACTTTCCCTACCATGAACAGCCATATTGCTCTGAGTCTCAGAGGACAAACACACCCAGAGATAAATTACAACCAGCTTCCAAAAAGCAAAGCACAAATTTACATTTAATATCCTTTTTGAAAATCTAGCCTACTCAGATAGTTTTGGTAATATCATCTTAGTGACATCATAATTAGAAACTGCTGTCGTTAAACTGCTATTGAATAGGCCCCAAACCACAGTGACTCCACACACAGTGGAACAAAATGCTGCCTGGTCCTGTGCTGTTCTCATGATCAGATGTAGATCAGACTGTTGTGATCCCTGGGGTTTTCACTGGCTGGTTTTCAGAGGTAGATAGCCAGGCTTTTCTTCCTAGTGTATCTTAGTCCAGAAGCTCCATTAAAACCAGGTCACCATCATAACAACATGCAGGCTTCCAGTGACAGCTGGATGGTGATGGTACATGAGGTGCACTGGCCAGGACTCAAATCCCTGAGCAGTGCAAACAGTTAACACACTCGGCTGCTGCCTGAAAGATTAGAGATTTGAGTCCACGAGAGGCCTTGGCAGAAAGGCCTTGTGAATGTTTTCTGGAAAAATCAGCCATCGACAACCCTATGAAAGTTTTCTAGGGTTGAGTTCTGCTCTGACACAAATGGGTTGCCATGTGTCAGAATAGACTCGATGGTAACTGGTTTTTGTTTGTTTATCAGAAATTAGGAGCTCTGGTGGCAGAGTAGATAAGGCATTTGGCTGCAAGCCAGAAGGTAGTAGTTTTTCAAACCCACCTGCTGCCCTGCAGGAGGAAGATGTGACGGTCTACTTCTTGGAAACTCAGTGGAGTTTGCTATGAGTTGGAATCAACTCAGTGGCAGTGGGTTTGGTTTAGTGTGGTTTAAGACCTATACAATCACGGTTGGATGAGCTGGGAGCTATGGGCTATTCAAAGTGGCTTAAGTTCTACCCTCCATCTGTAAGCTAATGTCGTTACTGAAGCTTCCTTGGTTCATCACTCAGGAGACTTCTAGGTGAGGGGAAAATGTGTCCAGGGGGACGTTTCAAGAATTTGCTATAAAGCATTCCCTCATCAAATGTATTTTCTGATGAACCACCCAAATCATCCATTTTTCTCACTTTCTTTTATTACTCCTTGTTCCAGATGCTATGAATCAATACCAAACGGTTCCTTGTGGCCTTTCTCATATATTTTGAGTATCCACTTATCTGCTTTTTCTCCTTTCCTCACCTACATCATTCCCATATATTTGAGTTGCTTTGCTTCCCATTTCCTCCCAAATTTGCAACTCTCTTTACTTAGATGTAACCTCCTTCCAGGCTCAATCTTTTCAATAGAGCCTCCAGCCAGTTCAAAACATCACTCCAACAATCTTTCTGTTACATTTCCTGGGACTCAAGTTCACAAACTCCTATCTGACTTGATGCTTACCATAAACCTTTGTAGATGTATACAGTAAATTTGTGAGCCAAAATAGAAGTAGAGTATGATAGAACTCAACTCTTAATTCCCAATGCTCTTATATTTATATTCTGGTTTTAAAAAAGAGAGAGAGAGAGAGAGAGAGAGAGAGAGAGAGAGACCTTTTGCTGACCAAATAGACTCATCAAAGTATTGTCTATCAACTATGGAACCTGATCAGAAAATGAGAGTCATGTCTAGTTGGTAATTATGAGATGACCTTAGTATGTTAAAGTATTTACACAAGCCCTGATGATGCAATACTTAAGCACTCAGTTGCTAACCAAAAGTTTGGCAGCTCAAACACATCAGAGGCTCAGCAAGAGAAAAGACTTTATGATCCGCTCCCGATAGCCTAAAAACCCTATGAGAAAGTTCTATTCTATTATACTGAGTCAGGATCAACTCAACGGCACATAACATGATGATATGAAGTGGTATTTACTATTTAATTTGGGCTTGGGTTGTTATATCTGAATATATAAATTGATTTTGGGAGAAAATTAAGTCAGGAAGCAAATTATTTTAGAAATAATTGGTTAAACCACAAACAATAAATAAATAGTAAAAGATGTTATTTGAAAAATAACTAATAATAGACTATTCATTACCTTCTCTCCATCAAAATCAAGCAAATAAAGAAAATAATGTGTGTGTATGTGAATGGACAGGTACCTCATCATAAAATGTTAGTCTCAGCCACTGAACAATGTTTGTCAGATTTCTGAACAGAAGCATGATTACATACTTACCTGAAATCCATGAGATGCCGATTAGGTAAAACACATGGGACCCAAGTGACCCTTTCTGGACATTTTCTCCTCACAGCCCAGCTAGAGAGCAAAGCCAGGACTGTCCGATATAGAGTAAATGGAGGCTCTTTCAAGGCTCTGCCATGGGTTTCCTCTGAATTATAGCTCATCCTCCTAATTTTCCTTTTTTATACATTTTCCTAACTCTTTTCTTGCCAGTGCTTAAAGGGGATAGTTTTATCAGTCACAATAGAAACCTGAGAAATCCCTATGCTCTTAACTTGTATTGAAAAATTTGAGCACCACTCCTACTTGAGAAACCTTAGCTTTCTACCTCCCCTCCTCCTCTTATGTGCAGCCACAAGAAAATAACCACAAATCCTGACAGCAACTGAGACTGGAGTCCACAACCCATCCAGTTCTTGATACCTTTGTTACCTACTATTTTTCCACCACACTCAGCCCCTTTATCTGTGTACTGTCACCAGTGTCCAGAGGACAGTGTACTGGGTATTATCCCCATATCATAAAACACTCTCTTAGAAAGACCAAATCAGTGCCACTCCACACACCAACCCATGCAGATGTGCAGGAGGATTCATGTTTGGACACACAGAGCAAATATTTGATGCTCATTTTTAACAGGTCTGACATAATAACAACCTAGGAAAGGGGGAAAATTACAAGTTATTCATTTTGTACACACGTCGAAATTCAAGTATAAAAATATTGATCACTCCTTCATCCATTTAACAAATATTTATTAAGTGCCTACTATAGGAAAGGCTCACTAATAGACATTATAGAGAATACAAAGGTGAACATCATTT
>NW_006921638.1:2331760-2350406 GCF_000298275.1 Orycteropus afer afer | reverse complement strand
ATTGGAAGTTGTCAAAAATGAAATGGAATGCATAAAGATTGATATCCTAGGCATTAGTGAGCTGAAATGGATTGGTTTGGGCCATTTTGAATCAGACAACCATATGATCTACTATGCCGGGAATGACGGTTTAAAGAGGAATGGCATGGCATTCATCATCACAAAGGATGTTTCAAGATCTGTCCTTAAGTACAAAGATGTCAGTGATAGGATAATATCCATACGCCTGCAAGGAAGACCTGTTAATATGACTATTATTCAAATTTATGCACCAACCACCAAAGCCAAAGATGAGGAAATTGAAGATTTTTACCAACTTCTGCAGTCTTAAATTGACCAAACATGCAGCCAGGGTGTGTTAATTATCACTGGTGAGTAGAATACAGAAGTTGGAAACAAAGAAGAATCACTGGTGGCTGGAAAATTTGGCCTTGGTGACAGAAATAATGCTGGAACTCGCATGATAGAATTTTGCAAGACCAACGACTTATTCATTGCAAATACCTTTTTCAACAACACAAACGGGGCTGCACACATGGACTTCACCAGATGGAATACATAGGAATCAGATTGACTACATCTGTGGCAAGAGGCCATGGAAAGCTCAATATCTTCAGCCAAAACCAGGCCAGGAGCTGATTGTGGAATAGACATCAACTGCTCATATGCAAGTTCAACTTGAAGTTAAAGACAACTAGAACAAGTCCACAAGATCCAAAATATGATCTAGAATATATCCCTCCTGAATTTAGAAATCATCTAAGGAATAGATTTGATGCATTGAACACCAATGACCAAAAACCAGAATTGTGGATGACATTAAGAGCATCATCCATGAAGAAAGCAAGAGGTCACTAAAAAGACAACAAAAGAAGAGAAGACAAAAATGGATGACAGAAGAGACTCTGAAACTTGCCCTTGAGAGGAGAGTAGCTAAAGCAAATGGAAGAAGTGACAAGTTAAAAGAATTGAACCGAAGATTTCAAAGAGCAGCTTGAGAAGACAAAGCCAATTACTATAATGAAATGTGCAAAGACCTGGAATTAGAAGGTGCAAAGACCTGGAGAAGACAAAGCCAATTACTATAATGAAATGTGTAAAGACCAAAAAGGAAGAACACTCTTGGCATTTCTCAAGCTGAAAGAATTGAGGAAAAAATTTAAGCCCTGAGTTGCAATATTGAAAGATTCTAAGGGCAAAATATTGAATGATGAAGGGAACATCAAAAGAAGATGGAAGGAATACACAGAGTCACTGTACCAAAAAGAACTGGTCGATCTTCATCCATTTCAGGAGGTGGCATATGATCTAGAACCAATGTTACTGAAGGAGGAAGTCAAAGCTGCAATGAAGGAATTGGTGAAGAACAAGGCTCCGGGAATTGATGGAATACCCATTGAGATATTTCAACAAATGGATGCTGTGCTGGAGGCACTCACTTGGTTATGCTAAGAGATTTGGAAGACAGTTACCTGGCCAACTGACTGGAAGAGATCTATATTTGTACCCATTCCAAAGAAAGGAATAGGAAAATTATGGAACAATATTATTAATATTGCACACAAGTAAAATCCTGCTGAAGATAATTCAAAAATGGTTGCAGCATTATATTGACAGAGGACTTCCAGAAATGTAAGCTGGATTCAGAAGAGGACATGGAATGAGGGATATTATTGATGATGTCAGATGGATCTTGGCTGAAAGCAAAGAATACCAGAAAGATGTTCACTTGTGTTTTATTGACTATGCAAAAGCATTCAATTGTGTGGATCATAACAAATTATGGATAGCATTGAGAAGAATAGGAATTCTAGAACACTTAATTGTACTCATAAACCAGGAGGCTGTTGTTCATACAGAACAAGGGGATATTGCATAGCTTAAAATCAGGAAGGGAGTGCATCAGGCTTGTATCCTTGTATCCTTTTACCACACTTACTCAATCTGTATGCTGAACAAATGATCCAAGAAGCTGGACTATGTGAAGAAGAATGTGGCATCAGGACTGGAAGAAGACTCATTAACAACCTGTGATACACAGATGGTACAACTTTGCTGGCTAAAAGTAAGGATGACTTGGAGCACTAGCTGATGAAGATAGTAGACTACAGCCTGCAGTATGGATAATATCTCAACATAAAGAAAACAAAAATCCACACAACTGGACCAATAAGCAGCATCACGATAAGTGGAAAACAGACTGAAGTTGTCAAAGACTTCATATTACTTGGTTCTACAATCAACACCAGTGGAAGCAGCAGTCAAGGTATCAGATGACATATTGCATTGGGCAAATCTGCTGCAAAGACCTCTTTCACCTGTTGAAGAGCAAAGATATTTCCTTGAAGATTAAGGTGTGCCTGATACAAGCCATGGTATTTTCAATCACCTCATATGCATGATAGAGCTGGACAATGAATAACGGTGATGAAAGAAGAGTCAATGCTTTTGAGTTGTGGTGCTGGTGAAGAACAGTGAAAGTACCATGGACTGCAAAAAGAACTAACAAATCTGTCCTGGAAGAAGTGCAGCTGGAATGCTCCTTGGAGGCAAGAATGGCCAGACTTCATCTCACCTACTTTGGTCATGTTGTAAGAAGGGACCATTCCCTGGAGAAGGATATCTTGCTTGAAAAAGTGGAGGATCAGTAAGAAAGGGAAGGCCCTCAACAAGATGAATTGACACAGTGGCTACAACAATGGGTTCAGGTATAGCAAGGATCATGAGGCTGGCACAGGACTGGGCAGTGTTTCGTTCTGCTGTGCATAGGGTTGCTATAAGTCAGAGATGACTCGATGGCACCTAACAACAACAACACTCCTGTATTTTCCTGTGAAATACATTCTGTCTGTGTGATAAAAGTTTGAATTTGTTCATAATCTTAGTATCTCACTTATCTGTGTATATTTCTCTAATACTCTGAGTTCACATTTACTTACCTGGAAAGTCAAAGGTGACCACAAAAAAAAATCAGGTTTTATTAATGGCACAACCCAATGCTGCCATTGCACTACATAAAAGTCACATTTTACATTCATTCAACTCACTGCTACAGGCTGAACTACAAAGCTTACAAAGCCACATTTTCACCTTCATTGTTGAAACTCTTGCCAATGCATCTGTTCAGTCACTTTCCTGTTATTTTCTATCACCCATTTCCATGTAGTCCCTTTCTTCTTTTATTATATTTCTCTTCCTTCCTGCCAGGCTGTCCAGGGGCACCCTGAGGGTAAGCACAGACCTAGTCCATAGACTCCTCTCCCCCAGACCACCTCCTCTCACGGTTTACGTTTTTCCTTCTGGGTAGATCCCTTGCCAAACATATATTTGATACAAGTTCTGAGCATTTGTAAACCCTTGAATGGCACCAAGCTGGGATGCAACCCACAGCAGAAATCCCAGTTACCAAACGAGGGAGAAAACAGAACAGCAGTTGGTCCTGGTCCACCCTCCCTATTCCACCCCATTGACAGCACAGTTCTTATTTTCAAATCACTCGCATTTTGAAAGTTCCTTAATGAAATGCTCCTTTAAAAACTTACTTTTAAACTTTGTAAAAAGCATCAGTCTCTTTAAATACAAGAAAGTACAGTAAAAAGACAGTACTCTGAGCATACAAAGTTATACTTACTGGTTTGTGAAAAAATAATTTGCTGGAGTCCTCAGCTGGCTACCACACATTTGAAGATTATATTCATAGAGAATATTTACAGTCCAGTCTTGAAAATAGCTACTCTTTCATGACAGGTTAAGAATCCTCATTATTACCTTTATTCTACTACCTATCTCTCTCTTGCAACAAGCCTTCTTTGGTTAAATATAAACTGTATGTGATTACTGTTGCCCTCTGGCAAGGTTGTCACTCATTATGGGTTAACAAGGAGGACTTTCCTTGTTCCAGATAGAGGGCCAGGAGTCAGGAACACAGAAGGAAACCAAATACAGTCCCTGCTTTATGGAGTCAAAAGTCTAGAGATTGCATGACTTTTAGACCAAATGAAATTGAAAATTATTTTTCTAACAGAGGGAATGGGATGTATATGACAGGAAGTAGATGCTGTATTGTCACCACAACTCAGTGAGGTGGGGGTAATCATGGTCATTTTACAGATGAGGACACTGAGGGTCAAAGAAGTTGAAGGACTTGCCTAGTGGTAGTGGCAGGGTTTTAACCCTATCTCACACTAAAGTCTGTTCCTCTCACGGCACTGCTCCACTCTCTGGAAACAGCCCTCCTGGAGACACATTACCAGACCCAGGTAAAGCAGAAACAACATTTCTTCCCAATCATATAGTCTTGGCACTGAGGTAAGATTGCCTAAGCTCTGAGGACTTCTGCTTTCATATAAACTATTTCCTGTTAATTTTTCTGAAAGAGATTTGAGATGAAGCTAAATGTCCAAAAAGAAATACATACATTTTTTTAGCAAGTAAGTCACTAATTTACAAAACATTTAAAACATATATTAAAGGAGTTACTTGCTAGCAGCATAAAGTAAACGAGCTACTTAATGTCTCTGAACCTCAGTTTCTTCATCCTAAATTGGAGACAGTAATATTTATCTCAAGTTTACGTGAGGATTAAATGAGAAAATATGTCTTAAAGTGTAAAGCAAGGACTTGATTGTTTTTTCATTCCTAATCAGCAAGTTCTACTTTGATCTTTTATCCTCATTCATTCAAATATTTTTCATTATCTACTAAGTATACACCTTTGCTAGGTGCTGCAGGGAAAATGGACCAGAAAAGTTGCCACAGAGTCACAATACGGAGTGTAGCACCAACTTCTATGACCATTCAAAAAAAAAAAAAAAAAACATCATCAGAGCCGACTGCATAGAGGAGGCAACATCTAAATCCTCAGGTTAGGGAGGATTTCATGATCCACAAGTGGATTTGAAGAGTCACGTTTCTGTTGATAGTCACAAGTTTATGAATAATCTGACTTTTCAAAACAGGTTACATTCTTTTTCTGGAGCCAGTAGGGCTGCCAGTGACTAATAGCTAAAAGACATCACAATCCTCTCACTTCCAGACAGCTTTATTTAGGCTCTAAAACTGGTAAAACTGTATATCCATTTAGAAGCATAATTATGCATTGATATTTTATATGTATATCTGAAAAATGTATATCTTCCATTCTTGCTTACAGTTCTTATACACATACTCTCTACATGAAATGACTAATTTAGATATTTGCACAAGAGCACTCAAATGTAATTTACCTTTTCCCAACCACCTATCTATATGCTTAATATGGCACTTAGACCCAGAGGCTCAAGATAAGGTGCTAGGGAGTTAAAGTGGTGTTTTAGACTATACCATCCCATGCATTTACCTACATTTCTACCTACAAAATCCAACAGGATACAATATAAGGAATTGACAGAAGGAAGAGATGGTGTGTGCTTTTAGAAGTACTGAAGAGGAAAATGAAGTGGTTTAATGCAGTAGTAACTCTTGACGGCCCCAAAAAACTCAAAAACTCAAATGCCTTAAGAAATACTTAGTTTCTTTTCTAATGGTTAGATGGGATGGCTTTATAATAGGCAAATATTCCTGAAAACTATCCCACAATAAAGGTAAAGGGCTTCCAGTAGGAAAGAGGAGAGCAAAAAAGATAGGAGATGGTATTGACCAGGTATGAAGCTTTATTCTGAACTCTGTATCATGTAGAAAGGATATATTGAGCTGAAACCCTTACTTCTTCAAATACTGTTGACTACAGTTTTAACTTGGTAAAGAAAAAACTCAGAAAGACCCCTGACTCTCATAATGGAAAAGGATTTCCTCCAGAAAATCCAGAGGCTTTGAGTTCAATTGCTTCCTATTGGTTCATTAAAAGAAATTATCAATGCTTCTAAGGATAAAACAACTTTTGGATGATGAAAGTTGAGTAAGAATAGGTGTGAATAAAAGAATTTGGAACAAACTGGAACACAAAGGTTAACATCTATTGATCACTTAATATGCACCAGGCTATTATTTAATCCTTACAACCACCCTATGATGGAATATATCCACACCTTCCATTTCATAGGGGAGGTTAACTGATGCAGAGAGAAGCTCCAATACTTACAGCTGCTAAAGAGTCAATGTGCGAATGCTTCCAAGTAGTCTGTCTGCTCCAAAGCTCTGGGTGACACTTTGCCTCAGACATCCCCAGTCCTCTAGAGGTACCAGAGGAGTGAGCAAATCAACTTTATCTACCTTCAAGTCCCAAAAGACACCTTGAGATGTTCATACCTTAGAATTTAGGACTATGATAGTTTGGTGGTCTTATTCTTGGTTCTTTTTATGCAGTATTATAAATAATTCTGCCACAATAATAATAATACTTAATATCTGATTCCTGACTGTAGTGCCTAAGGCATTTGACTGCAAACCAGAAGACTGGCAATTCAAACCCACCATCCACTCCTCAGAAGGAAAGTTGGGCAATCTACTTCTGTAGTAATACTGTCTCTGAAACCCAAGGAGGGGTCACTATAAGTTGGATTCAATTCAACGGCAGTGAATTTTTTTTTTTTTTTTTTTTTGGTTTGGACTGTGTACAGCTACTTTCCTAACAGCATATTTAGTCATTTAAGCTTCACAAAATTTCTCTATACTGTAAATGAAGAAACCGAGACACTGAAGAGTTGTAGAATTTACTCAAAGTCATAAAGCTATTGAGGAATTATTGAGTGTTGCTCCAGATAGTAGCTCTAGTGAAACAGTGATTAAAGTCTTGTGGGTAACCACAAAGTCAGCCATTTGAACCCACCAGCCACCGTGCAGGAGAAAGCTGTGGTAGTCTGCTTCTGTAAAGATGCACAGCGTTAGAGACCCTTATGGGAGAGTTCTACTCTGTCCTATGTTGTTGTTGTTATGTGCCGTCGAGTCGGCCCTGACTCATAGTGACCCCTCCTTGGGTTTCCGAGGCAGTATCACTATGGAAGTAGATTGCCCCATCTTCCTTCCAAGGAGTGGCTGGTGGGTTTGAACTGCCAGCCTTCTGGTTAGCAGCCAAGTGCCTTAGGCACGACACTACCAGAGCTCCTACTCTGTCCTATAGGGTCACTAAAAGTAGGAACCAACTTGGTAGCAGTGACTTTGGTTTGGTTGTTGGTTTTTGATCCAGAGGCCATGCTCTGAAATACTACACCACACACCACACTGCCTCTCTAACCAGACTTACTCCCAGAAATGCTCAGAAAGAAAAGCAAAGGACAGTAGCATCCAGGTTGTTGACTCTTATTTCCCCAGCCCTCCCCACACAATCTCAACCAATCCGCTCATAGCAGCTCTGTTTTAGGTCATTCTCCCTACACTCTCTGCTCTTTCAGTCTTTGTTTTCTTTCTTGACACCTGTTTACCTTTTACTCTTTTTTTTCTCCTCATCCTTCCCTCTCTTTTTTTTTCTATTTTCCTTCCTTCCCTTCCTTTCCTCTTCTCTCTGCCTGCTCATTCCTTATTTTTCTACAGCTCAAAGTCACTGCTCTCCCCTTGTTAGAGCTAATCAATCACTTTCAATAAACAACATTTCCAGACACGTCTTGTTGTTGTTGTTATGCACTGCTGAGTCAGACTCAACTCATAGCAACCCCTCTTTGGGTTTCTGAGGTGGTATCACTACGGAAGTAGATTGCCCAACCTTCCTTCCAAGGACTGGCTGGTGAGTTTGAAGCGCCAGCCTTCTGGTTAGCAGTCAAGTACCTTAGGCACTATGCGCACTATGCTACCAGAGCTCCCTCCTGACATGTCTATAAAGTTTTAATGAAAAGGGCTGGCTTCTTGACACTGAAGTGTAGAACTGAAAATGTTGTTATAATCCTAAATTTAGATTACCTCTAAATACTTTCCTGATTAGTAAGACCTCCTTGCAAATCAAATATCTTGGAATAAGAACGCACGTGGCTAGATGGGAGTGCTTGCAGAATGCTAAAGTTATTCAAAAAAATTACATGTGAGTGTTGAGTTGTTGTTTATCTAAATATTCTAAATTGTCTCTAGGGAACATATAATTCTTTAGTAATAACAAATGTATTATTTTTAGAAAAAGAAATTGGAATTCCATGTGGGAATTTTTTCACACTGAATGCACAAGAAAACACTTTATTCAACTTTCTACCAGAGAACTTCAGGGTGATGAGACAGTAAAGGGTAATTACTCAGATGCTACATTCTCATTAGAGCCAGGATGACAGAAAAACAGTATTATCTGAATATATCTGCTAGAAAAGGAGAAAAAGAGAAAGGAGAAGGGTTCCCATGGAGATTAGAAGCACAGATGGTCTTCAAAAGAACCTTGGAATTCATCTAATTCAATCCCCCCATTTTGCAGATGAGGAAGCTGAGGCTCAGAAAGGCTAATACACAATATTATAATGGATAACACACAATCAGTAGGTAACTGAGCCAGAACTATTCAGGTGCTGCATCCTCAACTACAAAACTCTGTCTATCTACAAGTTTTCATAGACATACTTTAGACGAGATTTCTGGAGGTCAAAAAAGAACATAACTACAGTTTTTAAGAATAATATAAAATATATGAGTGCACTATTGCTTTAGCTAATTATATACTATCTAGATTGGGGAACATTCTAGAAGCACAGTGGAAATAAAGGTTAAATTGCCTTTGTTCAAGCTCTGTGTGTGTGTGCGCACACATGCATGCATACGAATTTGCTCCTTTATTCAATAGATATTAAGAGCTTACAATGTGTCAAAAATTGTAATAGGGTCTGTATTAGGGACTAGGACTCATAGATAATAGTCCCAGATTCTTCTTTTAAGAAGTTCAGAGCACGGGAGACATACAGTGTGATAAATGTGATAATACACATCACCAGTTCTCAAATTCACAACTCCCTTAGACTCTTAAGAATTATTGAGGACCTCAAAGAACTTTCATTTATGTGGGTTATACCTACCAATATGTATCATTTTAAAAATAGTTACTAATTTTAAAATATTGCTGGCATAGTGCCTAAGGCATTTGACTGCTAACCAGAAGGCTGGTGGTTCAAACCTAACAGCCACTCCTCAGAAGGAAGATTGGGCAATCTAATTCTGTAGAGATACTGCTTTGGAAACCCAAGGACGGGTTGTTATGAGTCAGAAACAACTCAACAGCAGTGAGTTAATAATCTATTACATGCTAACATAAATAACATACATTATGAAAAATAACTATGTTTTCAAAATAATAGTAAAAAAGTGATATTCTGTTACATTTATATAAATCTTGGAAAAAACCAAAACCAAACTCACTGCTGATGAGTCGGATCTGACTCATAGTAACCCCTCCTTGGGTTTCCCAGATAGTATCGCAACGGAATCAGATCATGCAATCTTCCTTCTGAGGAGTCACTGGTGGGTTTGAACTGCCAGCCCTCTGGTTAGTCTTAGTCAAATGCCTTAGGCACCACACCACCAGAGCTTAACAGAAGACAGCTAGAATCACATACTTGCTTGCTTCTGTATTCCATCTGTTGTAATGTCTTATGTTTCGAAAACTCTACTATATGTACTTGGGAAAGAATGAGAATAAAAAAGCAAATATCATTTTAGTATTAATATGAAAATAGTTTTGACCTTATGAACCCCCCAAAAAAGTTTTCAAAGCCTGTTAAAGCTTCTTTGACTGAACTCTGAGAACTGCTATTGCTAATCATTGCAAATGCTCTGGGAGCCCATTAGAAAAACATTTAATTCAATCTCGGGGCATCCAGGAGACCTGCCTGGAGGAAATTACAACTAAGCTGAGTCCTGAAAGGCAACTATAAGTGACTTAGAACAAGAATAAAGAGGGCTGGCAAGGGCAAAGATGAATAGTCCTAGAGATAAAGCCTAAGAGAACACATCTCATTTTGAGAACTCTAAACACAGCTATAGGTCTGGAGGCAAAGAGAAGCGCACTGAGAAATGAGATTGGAGTGTGGCCAGGAACCAGCCATATGCAACATGCTCTGGAGAATAGACTTTATCCTGAAGACAGTGATGTGGTCTTTGGAGTTTTGTAGCAGGAGTGAGAGAATCTGGATGGCATCTTAGAAGATGCATTCTGGCTGCAGTGTGGAGAATGGATTGCCAGGATGCAAGCCTGAAAGCAGAGAAATCAGTTAAAAATGACTACAGAATTCCATGAAAAAGTTGACAAAGGCCTGGGCTAAGGCAGGATCAGTGGATAAGAAAAAATACCATGTTATTTATAGAGGGGCCTTGAAGGCAGAATGGGAGCTCTGGTGGCGTAGTGTCTAAGGCAATTACTGCTAACCAGAAGGCTGGCGGTTCAAACCCACCAGCCACTCCTCGGAAGGAAGGTTGGGCAACCTACTTCCGTAGTGATACCACCTCAGAAACCCAAAGAGGGGTTGCTATGAGTCGGATCCAACTCGTCAGCAGTGAGTTTATTATTATTATTTTTAAAAAGGCAGAATGGACAGAACCAGTTGGATGTGATGTAAGAGAATGATGGTGGGATCTGAGATGAGCACCAAATTTTATTTTGCACTAAGGTGCACCTGGTCCAAGCCACAGTATTTTCAAATCACCTTCTATGCATATGAAAGCTGGACAATGAATGTTGTTGTTGTTATGTGCCGTCGAGTCAGCCCTGACTCATAGCGACCCCTCCTTGGGTTTCCGAGGCAGTATCACTACGGAAGTAGGATTGCCCAACCTTCCTTCCGAGGAGTGGCTGGTGGGTTTGAACCGCCAGCCTTCTGGTTAGCAGTCAAGTGCCTTAGCCACTATGCTACCAGAGCTCCTGGACAATGAATAAGGAACCAATAAAGAATTGATGCATTTGAATTACCGAGGGACTGCCAGAAGAATGAAATAATCTGTCTTGTAAGAAGTACAGGCAGAATGCTTCTCACATGCAAGGTTGGTGAGACTCTGTCTCATATGCTTTAGACATGTTATCAGGAGGGAGCAGTCCCTGGAGAAGGACATTATACCTGGTAAAGTAGAGGGTCAGTGAAAAAGAGGAAGACCTTCAATGAGATGGATTGACACAGTGGTTGCAACAATGGGCTCAAAGATAAAAATAATTGTGAGGATGGTGCAGGACCAGGAAGTGTTTCATTCTGTTGTACATAGGGTAAACATGAGTCGGAACTGACTCAATGGCACCTAACAACAACAACTACTCCCTGAAAGGAAAAAGAAATTCAGAAGGAAGAAGCGGTTTGCACAAAAATGATGAAAACTGCATTATATATCATGAATTCATTCATTTTCTCAACTCATTCTAGTTCAGTTGTTTAATGAAGTTGTAAGAGCCTAGAACTCAGGTGCAAGTTCAAGGTTAGACAAAGGAATATACAGGTGGTATTAAAGATCATGGACATGGATAAAATAACCCAGGAACAGTGTTTAAAGGGCATGTCCACTTGTGCCTTCTATATCCTAAGGTCCGTGACTCCAATACACCCAACTTTCTTCATCCCAGCCCCTCATTCTGCTATCTGTCTCAGCAGCTATCAGTACTGGCTGCTTCAAAATCAACTGTGAAACTCTTTAAATGCGTAAGTCGCCATTCACAATAGATCTTATAGAATTACCAGACTTTCAAACAACTCTTGGGGTTAAGGAGACTAGTTAAAGACTAAAAAGGGAGAAGTGGTGAGAAGACAGTTCATTGGAGAAGGAAAATCTGATTCAAAGTCTCTCAGGGCTAAAAAGATAAAGAACCACTGCTATGATGTACTATGAACATTTTAGTATTGATCATGGAAAAAAAAAAAAAGTACTTGCTGCCTCTTTATGTCAAGCTCATAAGATTTGGTGTAAGCAGGAGACAGGATGTTCTGACAGAAAGTACTCTGGGCTGAGAGAGATATGGTCTAGTTTTAAAATGAGGGCACTGAGCTGAAGGACTTCTAATGCCCTTCTGTTAACTTCTGTGGTTCTTGAATATAGAGCTTCCTTCAAAGGCGGAGATAATCCTATTATTCACCTTCTCTCTTCTAGTTAGACAGGTGTTTTCCACTGTCTCCCAATGTTTTCTGCTCCACTCACCATTATCTAACCTTCAGGATTCAACCCAAATGCTCCTATCCCAACAAATCATTCTGACCGGCGCTACATCTCCAACACACTTCTCCTTCTAGCAGCCAGGATGTGAGGGATAATTCAAAACCCTTCCCTTTTCTTCCCCTAATACATTGTAATGAGCCTCCTTCTGCTTAAAGAGTGCTTGGAGAATTATTATAAATACAGGTTGCTGTGTGAAAATGTTATAAACTGGAAAGTTGTTTGTATTTGTCTAAATACACATTTGTAGCATGAATTTCCCTCCATAAACTTCTAAGGTGTCAGAGAAGGATGTTAACTAAAATTATTGGGCATTGGCCAATTACCAGAGAATCATCTCTAATATAGTATAAGACTCATCTGTCAAATAAGGCCTGGAGTTTCACAGAGAAAAGGGTTGCAGGAACCTGGGATAACCACCATAGGTCCCAAGAATGGATAATAGTGGTCTTAACCATTGTAGGTAGAGGTCGTGTAAGAGGCAGAAGCTTCCTAATGACCAAGGCACTGAGAGTAGGAGGGAAAAAGAGGATGATGATAGCTGATCTCAAAAGGCCAGACTCATCTATTTATAATCAGCTGCTAAGCCCTAAGCCCCCCATAGTGATAATGATAACAACAACAAGCGCTTCAACAAAAATGACAAGAAGAGTCAAAATCAACTACACAACAACAACCTTCGTAACACTCTATGTGGTAGACACATTTACTAATTCTGTTTTGTAGAGGTGGAAACTGGGGCACAGGGAGGTCCAGTCACTTGCACAAGATAACACAGGGAGTGAGAGGTAGAGCTGATTCTTGGGTTTAAGCATTCAGGGTCCAGAGACCACATTCTTAGCCAATCTGCTCTACTCTATCTAGCACCAAAGAAGCTCTTGCTCCAGAAATCTCTTCCTAACTGTACCTTTTCCTTTGCCAAAAGTTCCATCTACTACTTTTTTTTAATATTCAGCCTTTTAATAGTTCAAATAACACTGTTATCCTTTCCAGTCATGTTTCCCCCAGATAAAAGTGCCTCCAGAGAGAGTAGTGGGCTCAGTATGATTTTTTGTGGGCCCTCTATCCTGTGAGGATACAATGGCATACACAAAACAATTTAAAACAAGATGCAGTGAGGATAGGATATGGAAAAGGGCCTAAAAGAAACTTTATTTTGGTGGAGTATAAATAGCCTTGTCTATGCTGTAGAAAACAAAGAAATCAAAAGCCATATATATATAATATATAAATTTTATAAATTTATAATTATTTTATAAATATATAAATTTATATGTATATATAAATTTAACTTGTCGACTTTATTGTTATAATGTATTCCAGTAGGAAGAAAAAAGCAAAGGTACTAGATTGCCAGTTACATACCCCTCTTTTTCTCTGTGTTTCACACATGTGCGCACACAGAGAAAGATACCTTTCTGAAGCAAGAAGTGCTGAACAGTCTCTAGGCAGATCCAGAAATACCAGAATGCTACCAATAAGTGACAATGATCCAGTTTGATATGCTTAAAGCATTAAAAGTGAAGATATCAACTTCTTTTATTCCCAGATAAAAAATGAAGGCAAGTGGTAAAGCCACTGGCTTCCTGAAAACAATGCACTGCACTTCTTCAGCCTGGAGTATGGAAAACACAGGGGCCTCAGTGTAGTTAGTACCTTTCCTGGGAAATTACTCTTATTCACCATGCAAAATCCAGGCCAAACATGTTTAGATATTAAAATCCACAGCCTCAAACATGGTGGATGTCATGAGTGATCTTGACACAGAAGCCTCACTTTTGGATTGATTTCCCTGCCTCCAATTGCCTGAACAGAGTACAAACAGCAATGCTGACTGGTACTTTTAAGACACTACAACGGCAAGGCCACCAAGGTGAATGTTGCAAATCTGCTTCGTTCATCTGACCTGATTTGCTATGAATTCAGGCCAATCCCTATCTGATCCTTATTGAGTTACTCACCTACTTACTGTCACCATTGGCCCTGGCCTCATGGCGTCTTACAAACTCTAGTCAGGCCCCAGATTCCTCTAGGAGGTCTGGTTCTTGTCATATTACAGAGCTAGGAATGCAGCATGCATGGTTTCATACTTCCAGGCTCATTAATACCATAGCTTCAGTCACCCACCATCAGGATTTTCTAAGGGGTATTCACCCAGAATCCCATGGAATAGAAAGCCAGCCACGCTGAAGTGATAGAACAAACAATTGCAACTCTTGGTTATGCTTCATAGTTGGTCTCATAAAAATTCAATTGTGAGAAGTACCTCGTGTTGTTGTTGTTATTTGCCGTCGAGTTGGCCCCGACTCATAGCGACCCCTCCTTGGGCTTCCGAGGCAGTATCACTACGGAAGTAGGATTGCCCAACCTTCCTTCCGTGGAGTGGCTGGTGGGTTTGAACCGCCAGCCTTCTGGTTAGCAGTCAAGTGCTTAGGCACTATGCTACCAGAGCTCCTGAGAAGTACCTTAGAAGTAACCAATTCAATTCTATTGCTATTTTATTTATTTTTGCAACCTAGGCTTAGGAGGTAGGGAGCTCTGGTAGCATAGTGGCTAAGACACTTGCCTACTAACCAGAAGGCTGGCGGTTCAAACCCACCAGCCACTCCTCAGAAGGAAGGTTGGGCAATCCTACTTGCATAGTGATACTGCCTCGGAAACCCAAGGAGGGGTCGCTATGAGTCGGGGCCGACTCCACGGCACATAACAACAACAACAACAGGCTTAGGAGGTTAGGTGTCCAACAGGTCACAACACTGTTGAGGGGCAGAATGAAGATTCTTATTCTCATTCTTCCAACCATAGGTAATGCTACTTCCTTGAGTTCATAGGGAAGTCACAAAAATGGTGAAACTAGCATTTTGTAGCCTGTTAGAATTACAAAGAGTTTTTACATAAATTATTCCATTTCATGCTCATGATAATCTGTGCAATGGCATGGCAAACATAATTAATTTACTATTTTCAAGAATAGCAGACATAACAGTAAACTTTAAATGACTTAAAAAACAGGGTTGTGACCTGATCCGATGTTCCTGCCTTCAAGTTCTATATCCTTGGGTAAATTACTAACTTCTCCATGTCTCTGTTTCCTCATGACTAATATAAGGATATAATATAACAGGGTCTGCATCAAAGAAGGTGGATTTTTTTTTTTTTTAGAACCAAATAGGATGATGTTTTAAATTAATAAACCTTGCCTGTCACATTCTAGTGAAGCTCTGGTAGTACAGTGGTTAAGGCAGTTGGCTGCTAACCAAAAGATTGGCTGTTCAAACTCACCAACTGCTCTGTGAAAGAAAGATGAAGCTGTCTGCTTCCATAAAGATGTATGGCCTTGGATATCCTATGGGGGGGGGTTGCTATGAGTCAGAGTCAACTCGATGGCAGTTTGTTTTTTGGTTATATTCTAAGTGGGCAATAAAAGTCAAGGATTTGTTTGTTTTCATCATAATCTTTCAAAAACATCCTACCAACAATGCAAATTCATTACTTTAGGCTTAAGGATAAAGATAAATTCACTAATATCCCAAGATACATTTTAGTTGAATTAAAAAATGGAACACTGACTTTACTTCTCTTCCGATTTTCATCATCCTAGAAATATTTGCTATTAAATGCAGTCAGCCTCTGTCCTAATACTTATGTAAGATTTTATTTAATCACAGCTTTTCCATACCGAGGAAATAACAATTGTTTTCACCTTGAAGTTTAAAACTGCAAACAAAAAAAGCAGATCACGTTCCTTATGTATTTCACAGGCCATAAAACAAGTGCAGTAACTGCATACAGCCTCATGGGGGTGCTAAATCATCATTAATGAAGCCTCAAGCCCTGGCAAATGTTCTGCAGAAAGCAGTGACTCAGGACTAAAACATTCCTAGGACTTGACTTTGAATCTCTAGGATGCTTCCCCACCAACCCCGAGCAAAGGCTTGGACATGTTATCTCAACAAACATAGCAATCTTAACCCACAAGTTTTTTCACACCCTGCAACATTGCACCAAATAAAATATTCACAAAAGATTATTATTCTTAAAAGAATTGTGTAACCTTATTTTGAGAAAATGTTGTGTTGATACAGAATTCTCCGTATAAATTTGGGCTGCAGCTTTCACCTATCACATTTATCTTTTCCCCCATTAATCTACTGTGCATCATAATTTCTTCATGTGTCTCTTGGCACCATCTTTTAAGTTCCTTACATCTCTCAGCCCTCAAATCTCAGCTTGAAATCTCAAATCTCTTGACCATTTTCCTCCTCCACTCTATTTTAAAAACTCACAAAATTTTAAAGATTTTTCCTTTATAACATCTCTCACCTGTGTCTCTTTCCCCACTCTGTTCCCAAAACCACAGTTCAAACTCTGACTAAATATCCAGGCTACTGCAATAACCTTCAAAAACAGCCTTAGAGCACTAGCTCTCGACCATGACTGCACACTGGAATTGCTTAAGGAGCTTTGAAAAAATACTGACCCCCAGAGACTGATTTAATTGCTCAGGGGTGGAGCCTGAGACTGGGCTTTTTAAAATGGTCCCCAGGTAATAATAATGTACAACCACAATTGAGAAGCCTTGTGTTAGCGATGTATCCAGCACACCATGGCCAGATTAACCTTTTAAACTACCAATGGCCAACAGTTTTAAATAGTTTCCCATCCTCATGAATATTGTAAATTAGTAACTTGAAGGTCATATTTATTGCATAGATGTGTTTGATATGGCCTGTTTTAAGACTGTTTAGACTCAACATTAAAAAGCTAGGAGATACCACATAAAACCCAGATTTCCTACTTCTTTTGAAAAGATTGCAAGATCTCCCCACGCTGGGCCTACATCCACATGCAACAATCATACAAAGTGGCTGCCCTTTAGACATAGCACGGAACCCCCTGTTGCCTTAGTGCCCATCACTCCCCTTTACACCTGGCTGCATGTCTTATTTAAATTACCTGCCAGTCTCTTACAATCACTTCAGTTTGTAACCCCTGGTCTAGAGGATAAAGTTGAAACTCAATGATACACTGCCAAAGGGACAAGGAGGTAGCATCTTGTGACCTCTTCTAACCTCACAAGAGGAAGACAGAATCACCATCAGCAGCCCAAGGCCTGCTCCTAAGAGGCCAAACATGCCTCTACACTCCAGCCCTCTTACCATCCTTGACACCAACTGTCCCTCCTGCAGCACCCACCACCTCTCTGCTGGGTTAGATAATTCTCTGCAGTGGCCACACAGAAATCACAGATTATCGGGTTTATTAGGGAAGCAACAGGATACAATTCAAGTTCAGGAACATGCTCAGGATATGGTTCTTGACCAGGACAGTCTCCCCTCTGCTGTGTCCTTAGACATACCTCTCTGGCCTGGCCTCTGTGGGCCAGGTAAGCCTGCCATGCCATCTCATGCCTCTTAGTTCCATAGCTACCATCTCTCAGCTAGGTCTCTCTCTCAGCCAGCAATGAGACTCCCCCTCTGCCTCTCCAAAACCAAACCAAACCCACTGCCATCAAGTCGATCCTCACTCACAGAGACCCCCTTTGGGTTTTCGAGGTGCTAAATCTTTATGGAAGTAGATTGTCCAGTATTCCTTCTGCAGAGTAGGTGGTATATTTGAACCACCAGCCTTCTGGTTTACAGTCAAATACCTTAGGCACTATACCACCAGAGCTCCTTCCTCTGCCTCTAGGAGGGCTTATTTTAAGCCTGGCAAGTAGCAAAACTAATCAACCCAACATCAGAGTTCTACACACCTGAGAGAAAGAATTTTCCCAGAAGATTACTTCATGTAATTCATGCTGTGCCAACAGAAATACCCTAGGTGGATGACTTTAACAATCAGGACTTTAAAAGCAGCTCACAGCAAATTCCACCAGGGAGTTAATTCCCAGTTTCATTATAGGGAATAACTACTACCAGCTGCCCAGCCAAGTCGACACATATTTGCATGGTCCCACCTAGT
Source organism: Orycteropus afer afer (assembly GCF_000298275.1). Taxonomy (NCBI): domain Eukaryota; kingdom Metazoa; phylum Chordata; class Mammalia; order Tubulidentata; family Orycteropodidae; genus Orycteropus; species Orycteropus afer. The sequence goes on along the minus strand of NW_006921638.1, from coordinate 2,332,415 downwards.
AATCTGGTGGGAATTAGAAAGACTATGGCTGAAAAAGCCATACCATGTAATTCACTACACAGCATACGCACACTCACTCATTTACTTACACATTATTAGATAAGTGCAAACACTTATAATTCAAAGCTCCTCCTATTTTAACCCTATTCTTTCTTTCCAACTTTATATGCCTTTTCCCTTTGACAAATTTTGTTCTCACCAGCTGTTAGTTTAGGAATTACCCCCCACCCAATTTCAGCATCCTAGAAGCTCATTTCCCAAACTCTTTTGCAGCCAGGTGATGCTGTGACAAAGTCTAGGTCAATGGGATGTGTATAGTTTCCAAGTAGCATCCACAGGGAGAAAGCTGGTTGCCCTCCACTTTTCCCTTCTGTGGAGCTGACACAGACATGATATAGGTGGGCCACAGAAGAGCAGCAAGGGAAAAAGAACCTGGATCCCTAGGTGACCTCTATTTTCCTTGGACTAACTGTCTACCTCTTATTACATGAAAGAGAAATGGACTTCTATCTCATTGTATTTGGCGGATTGAATTGTGCCCCCCTCTAATATGTATTGGAATTCTAACCCTATACATATAGAATGGAGCCCTGGTGGTACAATGGTTAAGTCACTCAACTGCTAACAAAATGGTTAGTAATTTGAACCCACTAGC
>NW_006921638.1:2298970-2331251 GCF_000298275.1 Orycteropus afer afer | reverse complement strand
ACCTTCCTTCCGAGGAGTGGCTGGTGGGTTTGAACCGCCAGCCATCTGGTTAGCAGGCAAGTGTCTTAGCCACTATGCTACCAGAGCTCCCTTATCAAATATAGTCTTATATAATAAGCACAGGGCTTTCAAATATGTTGTCATATCTCTCCCAACTTCTAAGTCCAGAATCCAAACCAAAGTTTTGGACTGTACACAGGATTGAAAAAAAGGCATTCATAGTTCCTTATGAATTGTCGTCTACAATGCCAACAACTCATGTTCAGTTTGTGACCTTCTAGGACTCTTGAGTCTTTTCACATTTTAATTACAAAGCTGAGCCTGCTCAGTCCCTTAAAAATCTGGCTTTGTCCTTGGTATTTCATCTCAATTGTGTTCTCTTTCTTTTTGTATGTAAAAAACATGCTTCAACATCCTGGGTATATACTTCTAGGACTTAGAAATGTACTAAGAAGATCAAGGGTTTAAGCTTGATGGGTGATAGAGAGTGAACTCATAGTGCTCAAGCTGACTGCACTGAGTCTGTATGCCATCAATAGAGGGAAAAAGTAGAAGAACTTCTCAGGGAAGAAATTAAAAAAGGAATGGGTATGAGAAAGAGAAAACTATCTTTTCTCCTGAAGAAAAGTAAAGAAAAAGGGATAAGGGAAGATGTAAGAAAGAGAGAATATGTAGACACAAGAGGAAGACTAGAAAACCTGTGAAGGAAAAAGGTAGCATAAGGGAAAACCAACACCAAACCAAATCCACTGCCATCGAGTCAATTCTGACTCATAGCAACCTTTTAGGATAGCGTAGGTGTAGAACTGCCCCATAAGGTTTCCAAGGCTGCAATCTTTACAGAAGCAGACTGCATCATCTTTCTCCTGCAGAGTGACTGGTGGGTTTGAACTGCTAATCTTTTGGTTAGCAGCCAAATGCTTTAACCACTACACCATCAGAGCTCCCTAGCAGAAAGGAAAAGCACATGCAAAATAAAATGCCAATGAAATTCAATAACCTCAAAATGCCACAATCTGATAGGATGCTCATAAGAGATTATCTTCATGCATACGAATGGACTACCATTCCACATACACTGAGGAAATTGATACATGTGTTAGTATAAAAGAAATAATGAAGTAATATGAGAATTGGATTTCTAGCCAAAACTTGATTGTTAAATGACCCTGGGGAGGAGACAAAGAAATATACATCTGTATTTCAAATGGGACTCATTTTAATCTCAAACCAGGTAAAAAATATCCAGGGAGATCTTTTAGAAAAGTGTTTTGGTTACCTAGTGCTGCTCTAACAGAAATACCACAGGTGGAATGGCTTGAACAAATAGGAGTTTATTCTCTTACAGTTTGGGAGGCTAGAAGTCCAAGTTCAAAGTGTCAGGCTCTAGGGGATGGGTGAAAGCTACTCAACCTTGGGCTTCAGCTCTGCCTCTTGCTTCCAGCCCACTGAAGCTGGAGGCTCTTCTTCACTCAGGTAGCTACTGGCTGCTGAAGCTGATAAACTCAAGGTTTACACTCAAGGTTTACAAGTAACAAGGCACAGTCCCACCATTACAAAACTACACAGCAAGCCATTGATTCAAGTTCATTAAGAATTCCAAGACTGCAGACAACATGGCAGGTTGCTGAACAACAATGACTTGGCTACACGCAAGGTCCAAACATGCAATACGCTGGAGACTTTCCTCAAAGTTGCTTCTTACATACTGGAAGCAGCCCACATCCCCAAAGCATCTACTGGGCTGCTCCAGCAGATTTCACCGTGGAGCTAGTTAACAATCTCAACAGGAGGGATAACTATATCCAGCTGCCCAGCCACTTAAAACCAGGCCCAGCCAAGTTGACACACAACCTTAACTACCACAAAAACAGTAAATCCTAAATGTTCATTTTTAGAGGCAACTTCCAGAAGATGATTTGGCTCTAGCCTTGAAGAGCTGTGTCCTATCCTGCAAAGAAACCTGGGGTGAAATCCTTCAACAATGAGGAATAACCACACTGAGAATAAAGAAAACAGAATTCAGGACAACATGGTATTTCTTTAAAGAGTGACAACCACTAATGTGGTGTCACTGATATGTCAACATACAGATAACGTGAGGGTGGAAAGATAGGATGAGTCCTATCTGGACCCATTTCACCACTTGGCAAAAGAAGAAATGTATAAATGAGTGCCAAGTTAAGCCCAGGACCAAACCTCTTCTACATTCAAAATACACATACTGTTTCCTTCACAGGGTAGCTATTTCTTCCCAGCTCTGCTCTCGTCAGCAGCAGTGGTGACCATTGTATGCTGCTATACCAAAATCGGTAACAGATTTTGTTGCAGTTTCACATCTCATAGTTATAAAGAGCAAGCACTCAGCTAAGTATCTCCTGTATTGAAACTGAAAAAATTAATGTGCAGGGACATCCGCAACCGTCACCAAAGGAGCTTTTAAATTCTGGGATAGAAGTCTTTTGTACAAAAAGCAAACAGCTGACTCAATGAACTATAGTCAAGATGCCATCATCTGCATTTTAAGGCATTTATATCTCTTAGGATAAAAGGGCTCACCTATGTCATGAATTCATCAGCTTGGTACCACTGAGTCCAACCTCATGGAGTCATGTATTCCAGGATAAGTTTGGAGATTTTGGTGTGACAAGGAAGCTCATGATGTGAGAAGTGGACTTTGTACTGCATCCCAAAGGACATATAAGGTTCCACCATCCTGCACTGCATGCTGCCAGCCCTCCTACCTATCCTGCACCTGCTAAACTAGCATCAGTAATAACCCGTCTTGAACAAGTGGCTACTTATCAGGCAGTTCATTTCTTTTCAGGTCGTGAGAAAGTTTTCACCTTATTCATTTACTAATCTAATAGAGATCTATGGATTATGTAAATAGAATTTGTCTGCACATGTGATTACTGTCTAAGTTCCTTGGCATTTGGATGCATCTCAAGGAGTAAGCCATGCACAGTCCCCAAGTCAGCTCTGACATAATGCAGACCCAGATGGAATCCCAGCTCTCCCACTTGGCAGCAGTGTGATCTTGGATGATTCATTAGCATTCAAGCCTGGATTTCTCATCTGTAAAATGGGACTAGTAATAGCTCAGCCAAAGGGTTGCTATATGAGTTCAATGAAAGAACCTATTTTCATAGGACCTCTGAGTGAGAAATGGCGTGATTGTTGGGTTTTGAGAAGAGCAGATGAAGGTCATGATCTGATTTCAGTTTTAAAAGGATGATTCTGGCTGCTGTGTTGGGAATGACTATAGCAGGAGCAAGAAGAGGCAGAGAACAGTTAAGAGGCTACTGCAGCAATCCAGATAAGAGGTTATGGAGGCTTGGACCACCATGGGTGGTAGCACTGGAAGGGAGGAGAAGTGGTCAATTTCAAGATAATAAAAGCTATCTTGCAGGACTTTTAAGAGAATCCTATGAGAGAATAACTATAGATAAAGAGCCTAGCATATACCTAGTACAAGAAAGATTTTAAGTAATACCCTTTCTTTTTATGTTATATTTTGCAGGTGGAATAGATGCTCCTAGATCCACAGACCTGGGGGAGGGTAGCTGCCCTCAGCTGAAAAATATGAAGAAATGTGGGCTTAAGAAATGTGTTAGTTTCCTTTTAGCCTTCATGTCATATCTCAAGTACGGTATTTCCAGCTGCCTATAAGGCACTTCCTGTTAAATGGTTCATCATAAGCTCAGTATTAACAGGATTTTTTTAAAAAAATTTCTTGCCCCATTTCCACTTCAAACCACCTCCCAAATGTTTTGTCTACTGATAACGTACCCAGAAAAGGAGCTCTGGTGGTGCACTGGCTAAGGCATTTGGCTACTAACCAAAAGGTGAATGGTTCGAACCAGCCAGCCACTCTGTGAGAAAAAGATGAGGCAGTCTGCTTCTGTAAAGATTTATAGCCTTGGAAACCCTATGGAGGCAGTTCTACTCTGCCCTGTAGTGTTGCTATGAGTCAGAATTGACTCAATGGCAATGCGTTTGGTTTTTGGTGGGATCACAGAGGCTGAAAATGTGGCTTCCTCCTTGATAAAATTATGGACTCAAAGCATGTTACTATTGGAAGTTGTTATCTCCTAGTTAAAATATCTTTGTTTTTTTTTTAAAAGGAAGTATAAAGGAGGCTCAGAATGAAGGATGACTAGCTGTGGGCCACACCTTGCTTTAAGGATTTTTCTGGATCTGTTCACTTCCTCAACAGCTCCTTCTCGCCCAGCCAGTATCACAGCACTCCCTTAGATTTGCTTATTCTCCCTGCACTGACCAACATCTTCCCATGTCTCCACCTTGGTCACCACCATGGCTGCCATGACCATGGTCCCTCATTATTGCCAATTACACCTTCCAGAGAGACAATTACAGGTTGTGGCCAATACTGCTAAAATGTGTTGGTTCTGTTTTCAATCCTGCCTCTGCACTTACTAGATGTTAGACATTGAGCAAATTTCCTAACTGTGTTCTGTCTTAGCTTCCTCATCTGAAAAATTACTTCATTAGTGTACTTAAGTAGAATAAGCCAGTAAAGCATTTAGCACAGAGCCAAGCACAAAGTAAGAGCTTAATAATCATTACTATCAGTTGTGTTAATACTCTCAGTCCCTTCAGAGAAGTGGATGTCTGATGAACAACTTGTACTTACCTTGGCCTGGCCTTCAGGGCCCTGCAACAACCAGTTCTATTATCTATATGGACACTTTATTGCTTTCTGCTCACAGACTTTCCAGGCAGAGCAGTTCTCTTTGCCTCTACCATATCTCATTCTGTTATGGATTGAGTTGTACTCCCAAAAAAGATAGGGTGGAGTCCTAACTCCTGTATGTGTGAATGTGACCTTTCTTGGGGAAATATGGTTTTTCTTGTAGATGTTATTTGTTAAATTGACATGGTCATATGGGAGTAGGGCGGGTCCTAATCCAAATGCCTTCTGAGTGGAATCTTATAAAAGAGGAGAACAGACATGGAGACAGGATTACACACAGTGGGAAGAAAGATGCTATATGAAGATATATCTAGAAGCAGCAAAGGATAGCCAAGGGCTACCAAAAGATGGAGACAAGGAAAGATCATCCCCTAGAGCAAAGAGAGAACAGTTCTGCCAATACCCTTAATTTGGTCTTTAGATTCTAGAACTGTGAGAAAATAAATTTGTTCTTTCAAGTCACCCACTTTATGATAGTTTGCTATGGCAGCACTAAGACACAGGCTTATTTCCAATCCCCACCAGTTTTTTTCAGTTCATGCTACTTCTACCCGAAATAGCCCCCTTCCTTCTTTCTACCTGTCTAAATCCTGCATGTCCTTCAAAGCCCCATTTATGATTTCCCACTTCATAAGAACTTTCCAGGTAAATCCTAACTCCACTGATAGTGTTTCTTCTCTTCAGTACCAGAGTACCTAATAGGTACATGCAGTACCTATTGATCATTTGCTTATGGACAGACATGAGAGCATTTAGTTAAGATTAGATGGTCTACCGCAGACTTCCTGATCTCTTGGAGACTCAGTCTCCTTATCCATAAAATGAGGTTAATATTAGGGTTTTTGTAAGGATTGGATGCATAAATATTTAGTAAGTACTTGATCTATGTTAACAACTATGAATATAGGTTAATCACTATTATTACATTTTTTCTGTTGACTTTCCTCTGTTTTATGTACCTACATTTTCCTCCTTCAGGTTACTCTGTCCATATGCCATACATATATATGCATATGTGTGTGTATGTGTGTGTGTGTGTGTGTGTATAAAATGTAACATAATGCTGGTCCTAAAGTAGTATCCAAAAATGAATGGATGTTTAAAAAAAAATGGGAGGAGTAGCTCCAAGTCAGCCATGGGGGTCACATCAATAGTCATTATTCAGTCTGGGTGACTCCTGAGCTGTTTGGTCTCCCCTACTCTTAAAGCCCCCCAGTGAAGGAGATGCTATACCCTGTGAGGAAAATAACACAGGGCAATAAAAAGAAAATTGGACCAAGAATTAGAAGACCTGGGTGTGGGTCTCATCTTCCCAAACAAAAGTGTTTACTTATTTAGTTATCTAAGTTTGGGGAAAAATCACTTAATCTCACCAAACCTCTGTTTCCTTCTCTATAAAATAAGAGTCATCTGGCCTGACCTGCCTTCTTCACAGGGTAGCTATGGAGATCGGGTTAAAAATAAAACATGTAGAAGAGCCCTGCATACTAGAAAGTGCTGTACCATAGATTAAGAAACCATTACAATGATCAAATTCACTGGATCTATTTCTGTTGGCCTTCTGAGGAAAGGATCATTAGCACAATAATCATGGTGAATCTTTTTGGCCCAGATCCTCTCGAGGACCAAATCACAACTTATATTACAGAGCTTATGCCTGGGAATTTTGATAGCCTTCCTCAAAGATTTCCTCTCATCCAATCATTCATTGTGAAAGCACAAATTTACCCAAAATGTCAATTCTCCATCCCAGAGCTCATGTGTGGTGCAAGTTATTGGTATCATAGTTATTAGTCAAAGAGGAGGAAGAAAAAGAAAAACCAAGATTCCTGATAAATTAGAAACATCTTGTCTATTTCTACAGAAAGTAAACATTGAAGATAAAGAAGATATTCTGGGATCAGAACAAAAGAACCAAAAAGTACTGAGGAGAACTGGAATGATTTCATTCACATGCTGCTGTCATACCAGTAGGTGCCTTGCTGCTGATCCATATTATGTTGTATTACATCCAAAAGGGGCTACCCTTCATCAAGAGCCATCTTAGGTTAAAGCAATATTGACAGAGAATTCTATACTAGGCTGGGGCACATGAAGCTAATGCATTGATAAGGGCTGTTCCTAGTGACACCTATTCTGTCACGATGCACTCATCATTGTGCTTTGTTCTTTCTTCAGGGGATTACTTAGGTTTATCAAAAATAGCAATACATTTCATAATGGAATGGGGAAGCATCGACTCCAAAAATCAGGAAAGAAATCCTTGAGGTTAAGAAGACCACCTTACCTCTATTTTTTCCCATATGGCTTCATAGTTGTCTTGGTGTTGAATATCTTGCATCAGTTTCTGAATTAAAGCTGATTTTGTGGTGGAATGGCTCTCATTTTTTTCCAAGGATGAAGCCCTCTCTGACTTCTCATCATTGAACTTTTTGATGCCAGAGAGAGGTAGACAGAAGTCCTCATCAGAAAGAATGTCACTCAGGGGCCCAGATTCAATGCTCTCCCCCAGCGAAGAGGCTATGTCACTGGATGAGCTTGGAGATACTCTGCCTAAACTTGTATGCTTCTTTTTGACATGGTAAGTTGGGTAGATCTCAGAATCTGAATTCATTTCAGACAGTTCCCAGTCATCAATATTCTGAATGGTTTCTCCTCTGGGTTTGTGAGGCAGAAGCTTTGTTAGATTTTCCAACTTCAAAGCTAATACTTCTGTCTGCTTAAGGTGAGAGGGCAGTGCTAGATATTCGTCAGAGCCATACCAAGCCTCTACAATCTGACCATTTCTAGAGACGTGACTAGGGGAGGAGGAGTAACTTTTCTTGCTTTTCTGTTTTGAAAGAAGGGGTAATGGAGACACAACAGAGTCTGAGCCAACAGACGATTCACTGCTTTGAGTGCAAGGTGGTGAACTGGACATTTCTGACTGCACTGGCAATTTGGCATTCCAACTTCTCTTATTACATGGCTCAAGTGAGGATGTGGACGCAGAATCTGTTTCTGGCCCCTCTATGGCCTTGGAAATCAAAGACGGAATTCCATTCTGCACTGCTGAGTTCCTAGTGTTTTCAGCTGGATTGCTTGAGTCAGTTCCTCTTTTAGGTGTTCGACATGTAATCACCTCTTCTGGGGTCTTATGAGACTTTTTAAGTCGAGGTTTCTCTTTACGGCAGTCATTAAGCCTTCCTAGGCTGGAAGAGATTTCCTTAATGTGAGTTTTGACTGTGTTTTCAAGATTCCCAACACCTACCTTGTGTAAACACTCGTATGACTGGCTGGCAGCTGAAGTGCTGTTGGGATAAGAAGACTGTAACACAAGGCAGAGCTTCGATCTGTCTGGAGGGTCCACCAGGGAGGGTGTGCTTCTACTCATCTCGGGCTTTAGATCTACCATCTGTTTCTTTCCACCACTGCCTTTCCCATCATTCTTAAAAGTCTCCTCTTTAAGGAAAAGCCCTCTCTTGGGCAATGTGGGCTGCGTGGGAGAGTCCTCATTATAATTAAAGCAGTCCCTGATGGATCGCTTGGGGGTTGTATTTTCACAAGGAAGAGGCTGTTGGTTCTTTGCACCAAGATGTGAAGAAGGATTGGATTCTTGCTTTGTGGTCTCAGAAGAGGGCTGAATAGCATTTGTGGGAGCTTCTCCTAAAGATGATGTCCCTGGGGTTATGCTTGGGAGCTCGCCAGCTGCAGAAGCATTGCTTTCCTCACATCCACCTTTGTCATCTGCTGAAAGAGATACTTGAGATGCTTCCTTGCTAACTGGTTTGCTGCAGTTGGGATGGGTGGGATCAGTAGCCACAGTAAGTAATCCAACACTTCGGATAAGTTCAGGAAACTCCTTTTCCATCTCACTGTAGCTCCACGAGTCAAATGGTTTGGTTTTGACCTGGCTAGAGGTCATGTCACCCAGGCCACCAAGCAAATCCTCACTTGGACTGTAGTCAGACAGTTCAAAAGCAGTAATACCACAATCCAGGGATAAATAATTTTGAGAGCATTTGATAGTTAACTGTCCTGAGTCATCCACTTCTGTTAGAGAATCAAGTCGGCCCTGAAACAAACAATGACAATGGTTTTAGTAAAAGCTGTATCAATTGCACTCAATTGCTATTCAAAATGTAGTCTTAGCAGAGGACACTGGAAAGGTCAGAGATGCATCAGCCTCAATTGCTTCTGGTTTTACAAATAGAAAGGCACATTAATCAGAAACATTTAAGTGTTTTCTTTAATCTAGAGGACAGAGCCTTGGTGAAAATAGTCAAGGTCAAGTAAAAAAAATCCATTCTTGTCTTAATTTTCTATGTAAAATGAATGTACTGCTCATTTAATAAACATTTCTTTAAAAATTTCTAAGTAATAAAATTTCTGGGAACAAAGAAATATAAGAGCAAAATTTCCATGAACAATATCTTTTTTGGTTATCAATATTTCTTAAGCACGTAACACAGTAGTTAGCTCAAAGTAGATGCTCAATAAATAATTTCTGAGCATTGATTTTAAGGAATCATTCATGTTAAGTGAATATTTCTAAATCACAAGAAGTTGAACCAGTGAATTTGTAAATATATAACAGAAAAAGTTCAAGACTAGGTTCTCTGCGTTCACCCTTCTGAAAGGGCCACTGAGTCGATTTTGACTGAGAGTGACTCTAAAGGACAGAATAGAACTGACACATAGCATTTCCAAGGTTGTACAGACTGCCATATCTTTTTCTCTCAGAGGCGGGTAGGTTTGAACTACCAAGCATTAGGTTAGCAGCTAACGGCTTAACTACTGTGTCACAAGAGCTCCTCTTTTGAGGGTAAACCCAGGTAATCCAGGAGAAACAATATCATCTTAGCTCTTCCCACTTTGTGCACTCCTCCACCCCATTTGTGTGTTAGATACCAAGTAGCTCTGGTAGCATAGTGCCTAAGGCACTTGACTGCTAACCAGAAGTCTGGCGGTTCATGCCCAACAGCCACTCCTCAGAAGGAAGATGAGGCAACCTACTTCCGTAGTGATACTGCCTTGGAAACCCAAGGAGGGGTCGCTATGAGTCGGGTCTGACTCAACGGCATATAACAACAACAATCCCCTTGTTATTTAAAACTTGCCTATGCTAAAAGGTATAATTAGAAGCACTTTTTAATTTTTTTAATCATTACTTGTGTGATTGAGGCTTCTGTGTCATTCCAAATGCAGTTTCTGATATCACACAAGAAATGGAGATTTTGGTAGAGGCAGAAGGACCTCTGAAATCCTGTTATTTCTACCAGGCTGAACGACAGTCGAATCTACTCCCTAAGGAGATGGCAAGTGGGGGTTATTATATCCCCAGACCTCCATTCTCCTGGAGAAGGAACTGAGAGGTAAGCAGACCAAAGCTGGTCTCCATGGGTTGCTGGAACCTGTGCCTCTTTAAACCAGGTTATACCAAGATCTGACCTTTCCAGCCCCTTCCATAGGGTTTTATTGTTCACTTGTTTGTTTAGGTTTAGAAATGTTCTCTCCCTTCAAATGCTCACCTTGCCCTTATTTCCTATTCCCTGCAGTCTGTCTCCACAACATCCAGATAAAGAATAATGATGATAATAGCCTCAATATTTTTTCTAAGCCTAAATTTTCCCATCTGCATGGAAATGGGAGTGGTGGATTTCTACTATTATTTCTTCAGTTAATCCTCACAACTTTCTCTGGGGTCTATACTATTGTCCCCATTTTACATATGAAGAACATGAGCCAAAGGAAGGCATGTAACTAGCGTATAGCTTCATGACTAAGAGCCATGCTAGGCCTTGGACCCAGCCTATTTAACCCAGATTCTATGCTCCAAAACAAAAACCCTTCCAAGTTCAAGCACAAAGTGGCTTCTCTCACACCATTCCCCCTCTCCTGGGATGTACCAAGCCACAACAATCTCCTTTCAGTTTTTGAACACACTGTGTTCCCTCCTGCTTCAGAGCGTTTACACATACTGTTTCCTCTGTCCAGAAAGCTCCCGACCTATATCCCTTAACTCAAACCAAACCAAACTCACTGCCATCAAGTCAATTCTGAGTCAGAGTGACCTCCATTGCGTTTCCAAGCTGGTAAATCTTTACAGAAGTAGAGTGAACACTCTTCCTTCCCTGGAGTGGCTGGTGGGTTTGAACCACCAACCTTCTGGTTAGCAAGCAAATGCGTTAGGCATTATGCCACCAGAGCTCCTTATGTCCCTTAACTACCTGACTCTAAAACAGACCTCAGCTCAGATTTTACTTCTTCAGGATTTCAGGCCTCCACCTAAGTTTAGAATAATTTACTGTGAGTTCTCATAAAGCTGTTATCATAAAATATGCAAAAACCCAGAATTAGAAAAACAAAAGGGAAGAACATGCTCAGCATTTCTCAAGATGAAAGAAATGGGGGGGGGGGATCAAGCCTCTAATTGCAATGTTAAAGGATTCTATGGACAAAATATTGAATGATGCAGGAAGCATCAAAAGAAGATAGAAGGAATACACAGTCATTGTACAACCATTTCAGGAAGTAGCATGTGATCAAGAACCAGTGGTACTGAGGAAGAAGTCTAAGCTGCACTGAAGGAATTGGTAAAAAAAAACAAGGCTCTAGGAATTGACGGGTTACCCATTGAGACATTTCAACAGATGGGTGCAGCACTAGAGGCGCTTACTTGTATATGCCAAGAAATCTGGAAGACAGCTACCTGGCCAACTGACTGGAAGAAATCCATACTTGTGCCTATTCCAAGGAACAGATTCAACAGAATGTGGAAATTATCAAACTGTCATTAATATCACATGCCAGTAAAATCTTGTTGAAGATAATTCAAAAACAGTATATTGACAGGGAATTTCCAGAAATTCAAGATGATTCAGAAGAGGATGGGGAATGAGGGATATCATTGCTGATTTCAGATGGATCTTGACTGAGAGTAAAGAATACCAGAAAGATGTTTACCTGTGTTTTACTGACTGCAAAGGCATTTGACTATGTAGATCATAACAAATTATGGGTAACATTGTAAAGAATAGGAATTCCAGAACACTTGATTGTGCTCCTGAGGAACCTGTGCATAGACCAAGAGGCTATCATTAAAACAGAACAAGGTCATACTGTGTGCTTTTAAATCAGGAAGGATGTGTGTCTGGGTTATATCCTTTCACCATATTAACCCATTGCTGTTGAGTTGGATCCAACTCATAGTGACCCCCTCCCCCCCAGTGTTTCTAAGGCAGTATCACTATGGAAGTAGACTGCCCAACCTTCCTTCTGAGGAGTAGCTGGTGGATTTGAACCACCAGGCTTCTGGCTAGCAGTCAAATGCCTTAGGCACTATGCCACCAGAACTCTTCAATCTGTATTCTGAGAAAATAATCTGAGAAGTTAGCCTATATGAAGAAGAATGTGGAATCAGGATTGGAGGAAGGCTCATTAACAACCTGTCATATGCAGATGACACAACCTTGCTTGCTGTAAGTAAAGAGTACTTAAAGCACTTAATGATGAAGATAAAAGACTATAATCTTCAGTATGAAGTACAAGTCAATGTAAAGAAAACAAAAATCCTCACAACTGGACTAAGAAGCAACATCATGACACATAGAGAAAAGATTGAAGTTGTCAAAAATTTTGTATTACTTGAATCCACAATCAAAACCCACGGAAGCAGCAGTCAAGAAATCAGACGTCATATTGCACAGGGAAAATCTGCTGCAAAGGACCTCTTTAAGCTGTTAAAGAACAAAGATGTCACTTTGAAGATTAAGGTGCACCTGATTCAAGCCATAGTATTTTCCATAGCCTCACATGCATGTGAAAGCTGTTGTTGTTGTTGTTATATGCCGTCGAGTCGGCCCCGACTCATAGCGACCCCTCCTTGGGTTTCCGAGGCAGTATCACTACGGAAGTAGGATTGCCCAACCTTTCTTCCGAGGAGTGGCTGGTGGGTTTGAACCGCCAGGCTTCTGGTTAGCAGTCAAGTGCCTTAGCCACTATGCTACCAGAGCTCCCATGTGAAAGCTAGACAGTGAATAAGGAAGACCCCAAAGAAGAACTGATGTTTTTGGATTGTGGTGTTGGTGAAGAGTACTGAAAATACCATGGACTGCCAGAAGAATGAACAAGTCTGTCCCAGAAGGAGCACAGCCAGACTGCTTCTCAGAAGCAAGAATGACCAGACTTCCTTCTCACCTGCTTTGGTCATGTTGTCAGAAAGGACCAGTCCCTGGAGAAGGTTACAATGCTTGGTAAAGTGTAGGGTCAGCGAAAAAGGGAAAGACCTTCAACAAAATGGATTGATACGGTAGAATGAGATTGATACAGTGGCTGAAATGATAGGCTCAAGCATAGCAAAGATTATGAGAATGGGGAAGGATCAGGCAGTGTTTCATTCTGTTGCACATGGGGTCGCTATGAATCAGAGCTGGCTTGTCAGTATCAAACAACAACACATAAAACTATGTTATTTTTCTTAAAGCACTTATCTCAATTTGTAAATAAATATTATTGTGGTTATCTGATTAATTTGTTCCTCCTACTAGTTTGTAAGTGGCATGAGAGCATGAATCACACAGAAAATTTTTGGCTCACCAAGGTTATCTGGTGATCTACTGCACGTAGTAAGCATTCAAAAAATCTGTTGAATGAATGAATGAACAAATGATGATATTTTGGAATGTATCTCTATACCTTCATATAATTTCTCCCTATGGCATGTAGTTTTAGTTGACTGAAATGATTAAAAGCCAAGCTTTGGAGTAAATTCTGGCTCTAACACTTACTAGCTATGTGACGATCTGCAAGTAACTTGACATCACTAAACCTCATTCCCTTGATCTATAAAAATAAAATGATAAGCCATGTCATGGGGCTGTTGTGAGGATTAAAGGAGGTAATATACATAAGGCACAAGTCTGGTACAAGAATGGGTGATCAATGAATGCTAACTTTTTACTTATTATATTACTATATTTAGTAATGAAGTGAATTGAGGGAAAAAGTTCCATCGAGACTAGAGGTACTTCCATGCTAAATTAAATTGTACCAGGTCAAAAATCATCATTAACTGCCAATCTTAACAAAAATGATCTAAATGGAATTGTGTAACTCTTAAACTTGATACTGGAAAATTTCTTTAAAATAACAAAAGCCAGAAGGCAAAAACACCAAAGATTGAGTCTGCCAAACAAAAGTTGCATTTTATGTGATTTTACAAAGAAAATAATACTGGAAATTCCTAATTTAAAAGCAGATTATATATTTTTTTATAACTGTTCAGTACTCACAACTCATCCTTTTACAGAAACGCTATTAGAAACTATGGTTAAATTCCAAAGCTATTCCACAAAAGCCTATTTAAATTACCAACTAGTTGAAATGTGCAATATTATATTATTTTTATCATACAGGTACTACTCTGAAATTGCTCAGAGCAGATGAATAACGAGTTTGATATCTTAAAATATTGCTTGGTAATACTAATATTTTTGTCCTCTCAGTGTCTTCTAAGCCACCTTCCCAGACAGTTTTCTAATGTGTATAAGCAATAAAGTCCCAGGTGGATATGGAGGTAGGGAATAGGGAAAGCTTTCTTTACTGCCCTTTTTATTTCAGGACTTTCACATTTAATTGGTAGCACCAGTAGCCATGTCAGGACTGCCTAGTAATGTCTCCATTTAAATATACCTCTATTTAATATCTCATGAAGCAGCTTTTCAAATGAAGGTTACATTTTATGGAGGTGGTAATTTATTCACTTTACTGCTGGCTTCAATCTTGTCTCAGACATCAAGGAAATTCTTTTCTCTAATTTAAAGCAAAGAAGTTTGCTTTGTTCCTCATCCATAATTAAATTAAATGAAACTCTAATTCTGAATGCCTTCTTAGCTCTTTTTTTTTTTTTTGACACTACGTTTTCCACCAGCTGAACATGATATTTAATACTTATAATTTAGAGATTTGAACAACTTCCTTCGGAAACTTCCAATGCAATACTAGTGCCAATTGCTACTCAAAAAAAAAAAAAAAAAAAAAAAACCTCACTGCGGTCGAGTCGGACCTGACTCATAGCAGCCCTTCCTTAGGTTTCCAAGACGGTATCACTTCAGGGTGCCCTAATTGAGTGATCTACTGAGATGACAATGGGAAATAGAATTTCCTGGTTTTAATTATGAGTAAAGTATATATTAAAAAAAAAAAAAAAAAGACATGCCTTCCCTCCCCTTCGCTATGACTTTTCTTATGCTTTAATTCCTAGTATATAAATTCATCAACCTCTCACCAGGATTTCATATCCTGCAAAGTCCTCAGACCACATGGACTAGACTATGGCTCAGATTCCTTTCAGTTCTATCATGCTGGAACTCTACGATTCTGCACACCTTGGGGAAAGCAGCAGTGGTCTGAGGGGAGCAAGCAATGACAGGGGAATATAAAGTGGAACTTTGTTTCTAATGGGTAAATGGAAAATACACAAAAATCTTTCAATGTTTTCAAATATGCTATAGTAATTCTTCTTTTAAATATATTTTATTGAATATAATTTATGTACAGTAAAATACACAAAACTAAAGTGACATGGGTCAATGCATTTTTTTTTGCATTGTTCGCTCCCCTTCACTCCCACCCCTGACAACCAACAAAGTTTCCTTCCATATATAAACCTTTCCTTGACTTTTTACAATAATGAACTAGTACTATATTTGTCCTTCTGTGATTGACTTATTTCACTCAGCATATTGTCCTCCAAGTTCATCCATGTTATACAGTATTTTGCATATTCTATATTATTCTTTAGGGTTGCACAGTATTCCATTGTGTGTGTGTACCATAGTTTGGTTATCCATTCTTCTGTTGATAGGCACCTAGGTTGTTTCCATCTTTTTGCTATTGTAAATAGTGCTGCAATGAACATGGGTGTGCATATAGGTGTTCTCATGCTTGTTTCACTTCTTTAGGATATATACCTAGTAAAAGGATTGCTGAGTCAAACAGTATTTCTAATTCCAGCTTTTTAAGGAATCATCATACTGTTTTCCACAATGGTGGTACCATTTTCCCAATAACAGTGTGGGAGAGTCCCAATCTCTCTACATCTTTGCCAGCATTTGTTATTTTCTGTCTTGTTGAACTTTGCCATTAGTGCTGGGATGAGATGATATCTCATTGTTGTTTTGATTTGCATCTCTCTGATGGTTAATGATCATAAGAATTTCTTCATGTATTTACTGGCTGTCTAAATATTCTCTTTGGTGAAATGTCTATTCATGTCTTCTGCCCATTTTTCAATTGGATTGTTAATCTTTTTGTTGTTGAGGTGTTGGAGTTTTCTATAAATTTTAGAGATAAGTCCCTTGTCAGATATGTGATTATCGGCAAGTATGAATTTGTTGCTGTCATTTTGTTATGTGCTTTTTTGTGGTGCTCCTGATTCCTTTGTACCATATAATTTTTCTGTGCTGAGCTCATTTTGCTTATGAATCATGTTATCACTTCCTTCATTGCTATTGTTTTATTATTTGCTAAATATTTGTGCCGGTCCTCTTTTTTATTGTGATGTGAAGGTTTATCATTTTTCTTTGAGGTTACTCTGTGCTTTATAATTTTCTTCCAAAGTTTAGAACAGTCTGTTCCATTTTGCAGTTGTCTTGACTTCCCTACCACTTAGAAGTCCTGCAACTACACAATTTTCTCCCCCTTTTTGGTTTGTAGTTGTCTTCATTTGTCAATTGATGTCTCTGGTTCTCTGTTTACAATCTTGTAGGCTTATTTACTTTGGATACTTCCATGACTGGGTTGGTTTCTGGGTTATGTCATCATCTGTGTTAATGGTTAGTTGTTGTTTGCTGTTGTTGGTTCTCTGTCCAAAGGACTTCCTTTAGCATCTCTTGTAAAGTTGGTCTGGTTTTAACAAATTCCCTTAATTTCTGCTTATCTGGAAATGTCCTAATTTCACCATCATATTTGAGGGACAATTTTGCTGGGTATATAAATCTTGGTTGGAATTTTTTTTCTTTCAGGTTTATATATACCACCTGTTCTGGTTAACCTATTACCGCTCTGACAAGAACATACCATAAATGGGATGGCCTTAACAAACAGGAGTTTATTCTCTTACACTTTGGAGGCTTTAAGTCCAAGTTCAAAGTGCCAGGCTCTAGGGGCTGGGTGAAAGTCCCTCAACCCTGGAGTCCAGCTCTGCCTCCTGCTCCTAGCCCACTGGAGCTAGAGGCATTTCTTTACTCAGACAGCTGCTGGCTGTTGAGGCTGGCAAGTCCAAGGTTGACAAGTAAAAAGGCACAGTCCCAATGTTACCAAACCACAGAGCAGGCCATTAATTTAAGCCCATTTTAAGTCCCCAGGTTGGCAGAGCATGGCAGGCTACAGATAACAGCTACATGCAGGGTCCAAGTGTGGCATAAGCTAGAGACCATTCTCCAAGGCTTCTGCTTATATACAGGAAGCAGACCACATTCTCCAAGGCAGCTGCTCAGCTGCTTACAGTAGATTCCACCATGGAGTTGATTACCAGTTTCATCATGGGGAATACTATATTCAGCTGTCCAGACATTCAACCAGGCCCAGCCAAGTTGACATACAAACTAAACTACCACACCACCCCATTGTCTTCTCGCCTGCATGGTTTCTGCTGAGAAATCCGGGCTTCGTCTTATTGGTTGCCCCTTGTAGGTAACTTTTTGTTTTCCCCATGCTGCTTTCAGAATTTTTTGTCTTTTGTTTTGGTGAGTTTGATAATGATATGTCTTGGTGATTTTCTTTTGGGTTCTATCATGTTTGAGGTTTGTTGGACTTCTTGAATGGATATATTCTCATCTTTCATCATACAAGGGAAATTCTCTTCCAACAAGCCTTTGACAAGTTTCTCTGTGGTTTTATTTGTCTCTCCTTGCTCTGAAATTCTGATGACATATAGGTTATTCCTTTTGATGGTATGCCACATGAACCTTACCAAATCAAACCAAACTCACTGCTGCCGAGTCAGATCCAACTCACAAGATCAAACTCTTTGGGTTTCTAAGGCAGTATAGTTACAGAAGTAGATTGCCCAACCTTCCTTCCGAGGGGTGGCTAGTTTGAACTGCCAGCCTTCTGGTTAGCAGTCAAATGCCTTAGGCACTATGCCACCAGAGCTCCCACATGAACCTTAGGCTTTCTTCATTTTGTTTTGATATGTTTTTCTGATTGATCCCTTTCCAAAGAAGTACTGGGGTATTGGTCTTCAATGTCACTAATTCTGTCTTCGATTGATTCAATTCTACTCCTTTGCCCATTCAATGTGTTATCTATTTCTGAAAATGTAGCATTAATCTTCTGTATTTCTATCTGTAGATTTTGGATCATTTCTAATTTTTCATTTATTTTGTCATTGTTTTTGTATTGTCTTTCAAAATTGTTTAGGGTTTTCTCTGTGTTTTCCACCATTTTGTCAGTGTTTTCCTTGATCTGTCTCTCAACCTGTTGAGGTACCTAAATATAACTCTTTCAAATTCCTTATCTGGGAGTTCCAATGCTGCTTTTTCCACAGGAATGTGTTCTGGGTCTGTATCCTGGTCCCTAGTTTCTCATAGTTTATCTTGCTCCTTTGTGTGGACTGTGATACTCTGTTTTCTCCAAGGCATTGTGACATCTCTGTGTTTATATTTAATTGGTGATTGCATGTTGGAGTGACTTGTCCACGATTTTTGTTTTATTTGAATTTTATCTGAGTAAGAAGAGTACTGAGCTCCTCTATTTGCTAGTTGGCAGCACTTTTACACTTACCACCAGTTTCTTTCCTGTTTTCAGCCTCCTGTATATCCCTGCCATCCTTGGCAAGTAGCGCCTATTCTTAGGTGCCTAGAATCTGAATAAGAATGTTGTCACTTTAAAATCCAATATGGCCACTGCTTGTAAACATTCAAAATGGCTGTGCCCTGGGTCACTTTAAATATACAAAATGGCCACCGCTTGTAAGTAATCAAAATGGCTGTGCCCTTTGGACAGCTGAAAATCCGCAGCTGAGTTGTCTTTCTCCTTGCTGGTTCCCTTCCTAGTCATAGGCCACCAGAGCAGTCGTCCCTGCAGCCCATGGTGACCAGGGCTGATCTTTAGGTCAAATCTGAGGTCCCAACACCACTTGGAAATATTCAGGCTGTTAGTCCCGTCAGAGTAGCTGACAGTCCGCTGCTCCATCCATCTCGATACTCACTGATTTTGTTCAGGTTTTTCCACTAGTTGGTGCTGAATCTACTTCTGTATGTTGTTGTTGTTGTTATGTGCCGTTGAGTTAGACCCGACCCATAGCGACCCCTCCTTGGGTTTCCAGGGCAGTATCACTACGGAAGTAGATTGCCCCATCTTCCTTCTGGGGAGTGGCTGCTGGGTTTGAACCTCCAGCCTTCTGGTTAGCAGTCATGTGCCTTAGCCACTACACTACTTCTGTATAGTTCTCTTCAAAGCTTAGGGCTCCAGGATTATCTTCTGTATCTCTGTCAATTGGTTTCTCTTTTCTTTGTTGAAGAGAGTCTGTGGAGCTTGTCTGCCTACTCTGCCGTCTTACTGGAAGCTATGCTACAGTAATTCTTAAGAATTTCCATTTTCTGCAGGCTGAAATTATGAGTCAAATAATTAATCTCTAAGAGTTTTCCCCAGTTCACCAATTTAAAGTGGTACAGGTTTTTCCCACTATCCAAAAATAGAGTTTTCTTTTGAAACCTTCCATAAGCCAAAATGGTATCAAGCCAATAAGCAATTACCATCAATTTATACAGGAAAAACATTTGAGCATTTTTGGACTCAAAAAATTATCTACCAAATCATACCAAACAACATGTAAGAGCTAAAACAACTTAAACAACTAATATATAGTTTCACAGACACATTTCAAAGCTATGGCGGCTTGATGCTGAGTTGTTGAGTACAGTTCCCAGGAAAGGAGCTTGGCAATGCCATTCTTGCTGCTTGGCGTATGCAATGCCTCTTTAACGGCTTGCAGCAAAACAGACACTGAACACTAATTTCCCTTTTCGCCTTTTTCTTTTTCCTTTTTGGTAAAAGTGAAAATCCTCTTTGGATTTCTTTCTAGCAAAAAGAGATACTAATGTAAGTCTTTTGTGAAAATTGAAATGGCATGAAGGAAACAAATACTGCAATAAAGTCAGTCATACAAATGTTTTGGTTTCCCAGTTAATATAAAAGTTACACTGTACTGTAGTCTACTAAGTATGCAATAGCATTATGGAAAAGTTTGAAATTTTGTGAGAATTACCAAATATGACACAGAGGTATGAAGTGAGCATACACTGTTGGAAAAAATGGCACTGATAGACTTGCTCAAATTGAGAAGCAGGGGATACCTGTATTTCTCTCTTCTACATCTACAACAGTGATTATCTGCATTTATTTAATTCAACTCATTAGACAGCAATATGAACTAACTAGGTGCTGTGGGAGATATAGAGATATAAAGATAATTTAGTGTCAACCCTCATCAGTTCAAAAGCTGTTATATTTTGTCCTAATGTAAATTGGCCTATGATAAATACTAGTAGAGAGACATAGAGTACTATGGTGTGAGTGCTCTGGAAAGTGCTTGGAAAGACCAATGCATTCCCATAGAGAGTAAGCATCATTTATGTAAAATGCTTACCATACTGTCCAGCACATGGTAAATTCTCAATGTTTGCTATTGTACAAACAGTGTTAATAGTTATCACAATGTGTGTGACTTTATGTCTATTGACTTCAGTCCTCTCATTTATAAGATAGCAGGAAAATATCATATTAAAATAATAACAGTTCCTGCCCTTCCTACCTTGCAGGACTGTTCGAGGGTCTAACAAGATTATGGAAGTGATTCCTAACATGTCCTATTCATCTTTGAAAATGTATTGCCTTATACATAGTAGGAATTCAACAAATATTTAGAGAAAGATGGAAAGAAGGAAGAAAGGAATTATAGTGATTATAATAGAAATCAGTTAAGAGCTAGTTTTGTTTGGTTTAATTATTCCCAGATTTTTTTAAGAATTTACTTAATTTCTCTTAGATTCAGTTTTTCCATCTGTAAAGTGGAAATATTTTTAATTCTCCTTACTCTCCTTATTGAATAAAATAATAAATAGGAAATATTTGAAACAGTGTTTGGCATAGAGAAAATCTCAGCACAACACATTTTTTTTTTTTTTAATACAATGTTGAGCTTTGCCTCGAAGTGATTGTTTGTTTTGCTTTCTTTTCCCCCAACAAAGCATTTGTCAGTTTGTTTACTAGATATGGTTGATCCATGTTCAAATAAAACTCATAGTTTGTTTATTCAAGGAAAGAAAGAGGCAAGAGGGAGAACAATAACCTTTCACTTGTCTTCCAAACATATTCTTTAATGTGGCTCTGAAACTCAACTAATAGCCAAAAAGAGAAAAATTAGCACCCCCACCTCCTTCAGTGGAAGCTTGGCATCTACTCTTATCGTTCATCAGTGTGTTTCATGTCATTTCCCTCTTCATTCTTTCATAGTTGAATTTATTCAAATAAAGTTGAGAATGTTATCCTAATTCCCTTCTTGTTTTCCAAAACTCCAGTGTGCTGAGCAGAAACAAAGGAAACTAAGCAGTCTTTGAAATGCTCTCATGGAGTCACACTAAAAGTGCAGACAAGACCAGAAATGCAGTTTCAAGGAAGGATGATGATAGAGGCAGAGTTTCATTTCATGGGAAAAAATCTGCAAAGCAGATGATGAAGAATCCACTGCTCCTTTACTGTTCATCACCATTTTCCTGCTTCTACAACAGGACTAAAACTGACCTCAAACGTAAAAATGCACACAATTGCTTCCAATCAAATCCGTAAATAATTGTTTAGCTCATATTGTGAGAACCATAATGGATGCTCACAACATAGCTGTGAAAAGAGTAACTGGTAACAATTAGTTATCTTCAATGGCTTTTCATCATTTCTTTGTCTTCTTGATAGAAGTTCCAGTAAGTATATGATGAACGTATGACAAATAACATGGATAACGACAATGATAACAATAAACCCTAGAGCATTGCTATAGCTCCTGCTACTACAACAGAGAGTTGATAGGCTGTAAATGTTTATTGAGTGAATAAACAAATATGTAAAATGAGTGCATTTGACTCACTAATTTTTTAATATCTGTTCTGGTAGTACAAAGTAAAAAGGTCTGATCAGTGATGCCAGACAGAATTAACAGAACATATAGGGAGAAAGAAAAAAAGAATGTTTAGGTTGGGGAATACCAGATATCTAAAGAAAGGTATCTTTAACGTTTAGACAAGCCTTCCTATCTCTGATCTCCACCTCATTTGTACACACCTTATGGATTCCAGATTTAGATCAGCCAGTTTGGAATTCTTGGATTCGGACCACAAGAGTCCCAATCAAAGACCCTGTCAGTATCCAACATGGGAGGGACTGCATCTGGGGACTAAAACCCACACCACATATTCACCCTATTAACAAAACAAAACAAAACAAAACAAAAACCACTCTATGGAAGTATACATCATCTAAGCTTCATGCTACAGTTACAGAGGAGAGCTGAGAAAAATCAGACTGTGACTTAAAGTCAGAGAGAAGCCTGATAGATTTTTATTTCCATAGACTTCTAAACCCTGCAGAGAATTTGTCACAGCAAGAACATCTTTGTTTTGAAAACAATAATCAGCAAGCATAAATCAAGGTATTTGATATTTATGAGCAAAAGCACAAATTTGTTCTGTGTTGTTGATAATGTTGGAGCCACTGAAACATTCATAAGTTAATGAATTGTGCAACAGTCTTTATAAGGCTTTCTAAACTTAATTATATTAGTGTCTTATAAACTTGTGGAATATATATTTTCCAAAAAGCAAATGCTACAGCACTTACCTGGGAGTCAAGAACCAAAGGACCGTATAGATAGACACACACATATCACACACACACTATGCATAATACAGGGATACCTCCAAGACACTGAGGATTCAGTTTCAGATACCGCAATAAAACAAATATTGCAATAAAGTCAGTCATACAAATGTTTTGGTTTCCCAGTTAATATAAAAGTTACACTGTACTGTAGTCTATTAAGTATGCAATAGCATTATGGAAAAGTTTGAAATTTTGTGAGAATTACCAAAATATGACACAGAGGCATGGAGTGAGCACACACTGTTGGAAAAAATGGCACTGATAGACTTGCTTAAAGCAGGGTTGCCACAAAGCGTCAATTTGTAAAAAATGTGGTATCTGTGAAACACAATAAAGCAAAGCACAATAAACAAGGTATGCTTGTGTATGGTATCCATATGTAGCCCCCTGCTTAGCTAGCCCAATGCTTTGCTCTGTCTATTTTATCTGGGAAGGAGAGTTCATTTGGATTCAAATTTACAAAGCACCCATTCTAAGCCATCCATAAAGAATAACAACAACTAACTCTTTAAACTACTCTTAATATGAGTACAAAAAGCTCTGGTGGTGTATGGTTAAGGCATATGGCTACTAACCAAAAGGTTGGTGGTTCAAACACACCAGCTGTTCTGAGGAAGAAAGATGAGGCAGTCCGCTTCCATAAAGATTTACAGCCTTGGAAACCTAATGGCGGTTACTATGAGTCAGAATCAACTCAACAGAAGTGAATGTGTGTGAATATGAGTACAGAAAATCTAAATAGGTTATGTAACATTCCAACATCCACTGTATCCAGAATGCTTTTTCTAAAGCACGAATATAATTATGGAAGTTCCCTGAACAAACCTTCAACAAAGTTCTGTTGATTTCAAAATAAAATCCAATTTTCTTAATATAGCTTTAAAATATGTCCATCTTCATGATCTTATGCACTACTTCTTATGTATTACTGACTCTAGCAACCTGGTTGCTAGAACTTTTGCTCCAGTCACACCTATAGCTGTCTGAACATATTATTCCCTCTCTTACATCTGGGTCTTTGAGAATGCCATTCCTTCTATCTAGAATATTTTCTACCTCTGTACACCAATTTAATCCTCCTTTAGGTCTTAGGTTAGTCTCATTGTTTCCGGAAAGCCTTTGCATTCTGAATCAGATGCCCCTTCTCTGTCCTCTAATAACACCATATTGATCTATCACCACTTGCCTGAATGTTTGCTCACTTGTCTCTGTCTGCACAAGACTCTCAGCTCTTTGAAGGCAGAAACCATATCTTGAGCATTTTTATGTTCTTAGCACCTAGTGCCTGGCACATAGTAAGAGCTCAATAAATATTTATTAAGTAATTGAGTGGAGAACGGGAGGCCAACATCTATGGTATCCATGTAAATTACCAGGTGTGAGGCCATTCTGGCCCAAAGTCCCATTCACATGACAAATGTCCTGGCCTCTGGTTACTACATTTAGACTCAAAGATCAGATCAAGACCTGCTTAATTACCTACAAAGAACTTCTATTCCACAACACTGAACTGAAACATTATGAGATGGTGACAATTGACAAAGCACTACTTGGCTTCAAAGAGAGTACTCACCTCCTTTGTCTCTTCAGAGAAAGCTTGAAGGATGTCTGTCTGCCTGGTGTAGTTCCCATTGGCGTCCTGCAGTCCTTGCAGAATGCGCTCCCTCAGAACCAGCACCGAGACTCGGAGTTGGTGCCAGAGGAGCTGCACTGCATGGATGTCCACAATCACATTGACCGAGTAAGACAGCAGCTTTAGGGAGAACTCTGTTTCCAGGAGGGCATGGATTTGTTCAACATGATCAGAAATGTCTTCACAAATGTCCTGCAATAAAGAAGAGCAAAATAGGTGAGGACTCCCTTGTCTTATGGGAGCTCTGGTGGCATAGTGCCTAAGGCATTTGACTGCTAACCAGAAAGCTGGAGGTTCAAACCCACCAGCCACTCCTCGGAAGGAAGATTGGTTGATCTACTTCCATAGTGATACCATCTCAGAAACCCTCTACTTCCATAGTGATACAATCTCAGAAACCCAAGGAAGGGTCACTATGAGTCCAATGACTCTACTATAGCAGTAAGTTTGGTTTTTGTTTTGGTTACCTTATCTTATCATTGAAGGTTAAAAAGAGGTCACTCCTTCGCCTGATACCAATTATCTGGCCTTAAATCACCAGCAACTTGGGTTGGCCTATGTTGGATGCTTGGCCTTGGTTTTAGTTCTGATACACAGTTGCAGGCCACACTCCTGGGCACTGAGCTTTTAATTGCATACAGATAAATTGATCTTATTTGAAACCACAAAATCTTGCTATTCTCTCACATATCCAAATGGAAAGTTCAGCCAAAGTGATAGATTCTCCTCACAAATCCATTCTCTGTTCTCTTTATTTACTGTTTGTTTTGGGATTCTGACAAGGGAGTCAACAGCTGTTCTGTTTGCAAGTGGTACGCTACACTAAGCACATATTATTTCAGCATAGACGCATTATCCACACACCTAGCATGAAGGGTCCAGTCCGACTCGACGGCACATAACGACAACAACAGCATGAAGAAATAAGGGCTAGAATGTGTGCTTCATAGGAATTCCTTGCCATTCTTGATGAGCCATGGAGTCTCCAGTGCAAGGCGCAATTGGCATTCTCCCATCAGGATACAATTTAAGGTTTAGATTCACAACAGACCTATAAATATGCAACCCACGCTTTGCAAGCAGAATTACTCTTAACAAGCAAAGCTACAAAAATCTCAAGGATCAAGACAGACAAAATACAGATTTGTTTTGTTTTTGAAAACCTGGACATTTTAAAGAAAAGCATTACTAACTGAAACTTTCAGGAGCTCTGGTAGCATAATGCCTAAGGCACTTGACTGTTAAGCAGAAGCTGGCAGTTCAAACCCTCCAGCCACTCCTTGGAAGGAAGATGGGGCAATCTACTTCCATAGTGTGATACTGTCTCAGAAACCCAAGGAGGGGTCGCTAAGAGTTGGGTCCGACTCGATGGCACATAACAACAACAACAACTGAAACTTTCAACTGCTTTGACATATACTGTTAGGTAGGCAGATGGAGTATCTCACGTGTCACTTTTTCTTCCAAGTTCCCAAATTTCTATTGTGCTTTCAGAGGCCAGCAGTGTAAAATGGGTGGCACCAATAGTAATTATTACTCGGGCAATTTAAAAATCCATTAAACATCAAAATTATGTAGGTGTCAGCTAAAAGTGTTCAGTTACTCATTTTTACTTTTTAATCAGTAACAGAGAAAAGTGAGGTTGTGGGGCAGCTTGTATTTATGATTTTTGTTAAGACTAAAACCCTGAGATAGCATCTGACTTTTGCACCCAATAATGAGTGTCAAAACAGTCATTCTATGCTGGAAACATACCTTCTGTTTTCATTTCAATTCAGTTACTTTTTTTTTTTTTTAAAGAAACCCTAAAAACAAAAAATCTACTGACAAACGATGGAAAGTTGTGTTGAGTTTTGGATAATAAGTGATGGACAATTGTTATAAATGCTGCAATAGTATTACTAAAATTCAAGAACTAATTGGTGATAGTCACACAAATTAGCAATAATTATTTGAAACAGGTTAACAGTTTAAACTTAATAGACTTCAGAGCACCATTACATCAGGTTTGTCCAAATGTGACCCATGAGCCAATGCAATTCAAAAGAAACTGGGGACAAAAATTACATTACCCTTTTAGCCAGTACATAGAATCAAGCCAAGACCAAGTTACCTGGTCTTTGATATTCCTTGAGTCTCTGCTGGCCTCAGCACAAAAGAGCAGGTGCCTGCAGCTTCAGCCTATGCCTGCTTGGAGCATCTGCTCCATTCATGGCCCATACTTCTTATTCCTGGTACTCTCAACACAGAAAATGCCTTGTATCTATCCTTTGGCTTAGGAGGCTCATCTCCCTATTATTCTATGTCTCTTTGGAAAACTTCCCATCCCCCACTGCTTGTTGTTGTTGTTGTTATGTGCCGTCGAGTCGGCCCCGACTCATAGCGACCCCTCCTTGGGTTTCCGAGGCAGTATCACTACGGAAGTAGGATTGCCCAACCTTCCTTCCGAGGAGTGGCTGGTGGGTTTGAACCGCCAGCCGTCTGGTTAGCAGGCAAGTGTCTTAGCCACTATGCTACCAGAGCTCCCCCCCCACTGCTAGTGGCTCCCAAATTCTCTGTACTTTGCTTACTAAGATCTTGCTTCCTCTGTTGCCTTCCCAGTGGATACTGCTCTGCTGGTTCTCTCAATTCTCACTGGAGAGAGGGGAGAGGGCTGATGGAGGAAAGGCTGTCATTAGCACCTATTTGTCACTTACAGATCACTACTCTTCCCCTTCATAGTACACTAACAGCTTTCTTTTCTGGAGGTGCCTACTGTCTGCAACACCTACCTTCCTTCCCTCTTTGTTATCTACAGGCAGTCCCTGGGTTATGATCCTTTCCTAAGTATATCTTTACGTAGAATTTCTAGGTAAGTTGGAAGAGGTGCATACAGTTCTTATTTACCCTTACTTTAGTGCAGGCAAAGGACCTCTGGTGGCATAGTGCCTAAGGAATTTGACTGCCAACCAGAAGGTTGGTGGTTCAAACCCACCAGCTGCTTTGTGGAAGGAAGATGGGGCAATCTACTTCTGTAAAGATTTACTGCCTTGCAAACCTAATGGGGGGTCACTATGAAGCAGAATTAACTCTATGGCAGTGAGTTTGGTTTGGTTAACCTTTACGCCTCCTGCTCAGATTAGCCAAATAGGCATTTTTCACCCACCTCACTCTGATCCCCAAACACAGTTATATACAGCCTTGGCATCATGAGAACTTTACAGAAAAGCACATGCCATCCATTCCTTTTACACATGGTTTGGTTCCTTCATAACGGATACAGGAATGTAGTCTAAGCCAAATCATGGTTTGAGATTCCTAGGCAACTATCCAGGGTAAAAACCTATAAGGGGCACTAAAGCATCAGTGGTGCCAGTTAATTTAGGTTTCCACATTCTACTCTTATTTACTGGGAAATTTAATTTGGCCCTGTTCCCACAGCAGCAGATGGGTCTTGAGGGGAAATAAACAGGGCTTCAAATCAGCTCATTTCATCCAAACCCTTGCTGACAATTTGTACTTCCACCCCAGATATACTGAATCAGAATCGACAGTTTAACAAGATCCCAGGTGATTCTTACTTGTATAAGAGCTGGGGATCTATGAGAATCACCGGGGAGCATGGAAAATGTATTTGCTCTGTTAACTTTCACCTAAATCACAATAAAAATTAAATAAAGAGACACCACCACTCCCTGTAAAAGGAAAAAAAAAAAAAAAAAAAGAATCTCCTGGGGAATCTTGTTAAATGTAGATTCTAATACAGTACATCTGGGGTAGAAATGCAAATTCTCAGCAGGGTGGCAAACCCAATGAACCTGTTCAAAGCCCTGGAAAAAAACACCTTCCTCACAAATACCAAACCCCTCTTCCCCTGTGAAGATTGCATTGTGCACATGTTGTTTCAACCGTAATTCTGAAACCAAATGCATAGAATGGTGCAATTTTCTGGAGCCTATTAATTTATTTAATAATTTTAAAGCCCTTTGGTACTCAACCAGTTGTCTAGAAAAAAAAAAAAAAAAAACAAAGTCACTGCCGTCAAGTTGATTCCATGACTCATAGTGACCCCTCCTTGGGTTTCTGAGGTGTTATCTCCATGGAAGTAGATTGCCCAATCTTCCTTCTGAGAAGTGGCTGGTGGGTTTGAACCACCAGCCTTCTGGTTAGCAGGCATATGCCTTAGGCACTATGCCACCAGAGTTTGACACATTCATATGTACACATAAGCTATAGAATGAGAACTAAATGTGTGAGTATAATATATTATACATATACACATAAACAAATATGTATGTGTGTATATGGACTTTGCTTTGAATATGTGAAGAGAGATTTGTTTAGAAACAGGTGTATCCAAACCCATGCATACTTTTTTTTTAAAAAATAATCAGTTTCTCCCTGCCCCTCTATAAAAATGTTGAACATATATTTAAAGATAATCAGTTTGACAATTCTGCATACTTAGGCCCTTAACTGTTGCCAGTATGTTAAGTATTTATATAAAAGAAAGTGAAGGAAATTATGGAGATTCTGTTTATTCTAATATGAGCAGAAAACTAGGTATTGGAGACTTAAAAAAAAAAAAAAAAGATTTGCTGATTGCTGAGTAGTTTCCTCACAGTAGGGACTGTTTGGAATTAAAAGGCTCAGGGAGATCTTACCTGTTGGAGCTCTTGTGAGTATTTGATTAACAGTATGAATTGGAAGCATGATAAGGATGTGGTTTAGGGGGAATAGGGTTAGACAGTTACCTTACTGATGCACATAAGGAACCATTGGTGTTAAGACTAAACTGGACATGTGACTTGGGCAGATAACAACTGGAAACTGGAGTTGGTTCACATGGCTGAACTGTTCAGTGAATAACAGACTTGTGAGTACTGTGGTGTTATTCAGTGGAAATTGAATAGTAATTTCAGAAGAGATTCATAATATTTTCTTAGGAATATGAAAAGAAATAACACCTTTCTATGCATTTTTCTTAATCTGAAGGATGTATAAGTTCTGGTAGCATAGTGGCTAAGGCACTTGACTGCTAACCAGAAGGCTGGTGGTTCAAACCCACCAGCCACTCCTTGGAAGGAAGATGGGGCAATCTACTTCCATAGTGATACTGCCTCGGAAACCCAAGGAAGGGTCGCTATGAGTCGGGTCCAACTTGACGGCACATAACAACAACATGCATTTTTCTTAATCTTAAGGATGTATAAGCAAAAGCTTTTCCCCCCACCTGCTTACTGAGATTAATTATTAATAGGAGATAACATATTTCATTCCACAATTAAAGATTTTAAAACACTTAAAATAGCAATGACTGGTTGAGCTAATTTAGTGACTAAACTTTATAGTGAAGTAGAATCACTCAGCAAATGTTAATTTTAGACTTCAGATCCTTTGCTGTTTTGATAGAGAGGGTGTTGATAGGCAGAAACTGGGTGTCTATAGAAGGGTGAAGGAGAGTGGAAGGATGAAAATGCTAAAGATTTTGTAAGTGATAGTCACCAATGTGGGAGAAAGATAGATTGATCAGTGATCTTCTATAAAAGCAAGTTATTCCTGGAAACTTACTTATCATAGCCTTAGGCAGACATTATCTCATTTCTTCCATTCATCTAATTCTGCCCTATATTCCTATAAGTTCTAGCCCCTCTCCTGAGGCTGGCCAGATCTTTCTTCTCTGATCTTTGGATTTCTTTCTGATTCCCAAGTATGCTCCACCAGGATAAGATAGCCAGCCACAGACAGATCTACCCATCAGGACTTGTCTACCTCACAAGACTCCAGACTCAGTCTAATGTCCTTAAGATAGTTCTCACTTTGTAAGCCTAGCCCAGGAGCAGAGAGCAGGGAGACTCTGGCAACACAAGGGTAGAAGAAGGACAGATCCAGAGAGATGTGGCTGAGGATACCAAGACAAATTTTATTAACCTTCAGAAGCTTGCCAGGAGCTGGCCCTGTTATCTTTCCCTGTTTATATAGAAAGGAAAGCCAATACATCTAACTTTGGATGAATATTATTATTGGATAACAAGATGCTGTTGTATATAATTTATGAAGACTTTATCATCATCAGATTGTAACTTCCTTCCCAGAGGAGTTGTTTATTTCTGTATGTGAATGTTCTCCTCAATTAGAAGGCTGGTTGCCCAGCGCCTCTTTATGTAATTAGTGACTACATATGAATTAATAACTCAAATATTTTAATGATATGGATCTCAACAGACTGATAAATGAACAAAAAATAATGTTAGTATATAAAAATGTATAGATTTATTTTCAATATCATCAGTTAGTATAAATTGTTTTGGCTACTTAAAATCTTCCATGTTTTCCAGCAAGCTCACTTAGATGACTAAATCAACACGTAGCCCAAAGAACAGAAAACTCTGAATTTCTGAATTTTAAGTTGAGTATAGGTTTTAAAAGTCTTTCAAGCAATAACAAATTTTTACAGATACTCAAATTGTCCCCACCCCAACTCATATTTATTAAACATGGAGGAATAAAGTCTTTAGTAATTACTTCTGAATTTTTAGCAAATGTGTTGAGCACTGACTGTATGCTAACATTGTGTTAGGATATAAAGATGAAAAAGGCGAGGAACTGCCCCTGAGAAGGTCCTTGCCTGGTGAACATTTACCATTGAGAAATGAAAACACAAAAATGAAAAGCAGGCTTCCAGGAAGAGGCAGAACAGGCAGACAAGCTACACAGACCCTCTTCAATAAAGAAAAAGAGAAACCAACTGACAGAGATACAGAACATAATTCCAGAGGCCTGAGCTTTGAAAGTATACAAAAGTGGATTAGGCACCAAGTAGTGGAAGAACCTGAATGAAAATAGTGAGTTTGGAGATGGACAGAGCTGCAGACTGTCAGCTACTCTGATGGCACCAACAGTCTGAATATTGACAAGGGGTGAGAATTGACCTAAAGTTCAGCGCTTTTCGCCAAGAGCTGCAGGGACAACTGCAATGGTGGCTGATGACTAGGAAGGGAAACAGCAAAGAGGGAGACAACCTGAGCTGTGGACTTCTGGCTATCCAGAGGGCACAGTCATTTTGATTATTTATAAGAGGTGGCCATTTTGGATATTTAAAGTAACAGCATTCTCATTCAGATTCCAGGGAACTGGAATAGGCCCCACTTGCCAAGGACAGCAGGGACATATGGGAGGCTGACAATGGGAAAGGAGACAGGCTGTGAGTGTACAAGTGCTGCCAACTAGCAAACAGAGTAGCATAATACCCTGCTTACTTAGATAACATCCAAGCAAAACAATGAAAATAAAAATATTGGGCAAATCACTCCAACATACAATCACCAAATATATATAAACACAAAAACAGCACAATGTCTCAGAGACAACAGAGCATCACAGTCCACAAAAAGAAGCAAGATAAAGCAGGAGAAACAGGGGACCAGGATACAGACCCAAAGCACATCCCTGAGGAAAAAGCAGCATTGGAACTCCCTGATAAGGAATTCAAAAGAGTTATATTTAGGTACCTTAACAGATTGAGAGACAGATCAAGGAAAACACTGACAAAATAGATGAAAACACAGAGAAAACCATAGAACAATTTCAGAATATAATACAAGAACAAAATGACAAAATAAATGAAAAATTAGAAATGATACAAAATCTACTGCTAGAAATCCAGAAAATTAATACTAAATTTTCAGAAATAGATAACACACTGAATGGGCAAAGGAATAGAATTGAATCAATGGGAGACAGAATTAGTGAGATTGAAGACAAATACTTCAATACTTCTTTGGAAAGCGGTCAATCAGAAAAAAGATCAAAACAAAATGAAGAAAGCCTAAGGTTCATGTGGGGTATCATCAAAAAGAATAACCTACATGTCACTGGAATTTCAGAACAGGAAGAGAAAAATAAAATCACAGAGAAGATTGTCCTAGATTTTTTGGAAGAGAATTTCCCTGGTATGATGAAAGATGAGAATATATCCATTCAAGAAGTCCAATGAACCTCAAACAGGATAGACCCCAAAAGAAAATCACCAA
>NW_006921638.1:2297158-2298460 GCF_000298275.1 Orycteropus afer afer | reverse complement strand
TTGCAGAACTTCTAACTGGTAGGGAAGTCAACACAACTACAAGATAGAACAGACTGATCTAAACTTGGGAAGAAAATCATAAATCATAGGGTAATCTCAAAGAAAAATGATAAACCTTCACATCACAATACAAAAGAGGACCAGTACAAATATTCAGCAAATACTAAAAAGATAGCAACAAAGGAAGTGATAACACAATTTATAAACAAAAAGCTCAGCACAGAAAATTATATGGAACAAAGAAATCAGCAACACCATGAAAAAAGCACATAACAAAATGACAGCAACAAATTCATACTTGTCGATAATAACACTGAATGTCAATGACATCACTCAAGAGACAGAGATTTGCAGACTGGATAAGAAAACATAACCCCTCAATATGCTATCTAAAGAGACACACCTTAGAGAGAAAGACAAAAATAGACTAAAAATCAAAAGTTGGAAAAAGATACATCAAGCAAATGGAAACCATAAAAGAGCAGGAGTGACAATATTAATTTCTGATAAAATTGACTTTAAGACAAAAAACCACCATAAGAGACAAGGAAGGACATTATAGAATGATTAAAGGATTGATTGAACAAGAAGATATAACCATAATAAATATCTATGCCCCAATGAAAGACCCCAAAATACACAAACCAGACTGTAAAAGAACTCAAAAGACAAATAGATCATTCCACAGTCATGGTAAAACCAAAAATCCAAACTCACTGCCATCAAGTTGGATCTGACTCATAGTGACCCCTCCTTGGGTTTCTGCTCAGGTGGTATCACTATGGAAGTAGATAGCCCATCCTTCCTTCCAAGGAGTGGCTGGTGGGTTTGAAACACCAGCTTTCTGTTTAGCAGTCAAATGCCTTAGTCACTATGCTACATTGTAGGAGACTTTAATACATCACTTTCAATCAAAGATAGAACAACTGGAAAGAAACTCCACAAAGACACAGAAGAACTAAAGGATATAGTCCACCAACTTGACCTCAAAGACATCTACAGAGTACTTCACCCAACAACAGCACAATATACATTGTTTTCCAGTCCATGTGGAACATCCAGGATAGACCATATGTTAGGCCACAAAGCAAGCCTCAATAAACTTAAAAACATTGAAATACTGCAAAGCATCTATTCAGATCACAATGTTATCAAATTAGAAATCAACAATAGGATGATGAACGGAAAAAGACCAAACACATGGAAACTGAACACCTTCCTTGAAAATAACTAGGTAATAGAAGAAATAAAAAATGAAATAAAAAAATTACTTGAATCAAACGAGAATGAAAATAGAACATA
>NW_006921638.1:2277779-2294238 GCF_000298275.1 Orycteropus afer afer | reverse complement strand
ATAACCAGAAGTCTGGTGGTTCAAATCCACCAGCCACTCCTCAGAAGGAAGGTTGGGCAATCTACTTCTGTAGTGATACTGCCTTGGCAACCCAAGGAGGGGTCGCTATGAGTTGGGTCCGACTCGATGGCACATAACAACAACAACAACAAATATATAGCAGGGAAGCTCTGGCAGCATAGTACCTAAGGCATTTGACTACTAACCAGAAGGCTGGCAGTTCAAATCCAACAGCCACTCTCTAGAAGGTGGGCAATCTACATCTGTAGTGATACCACCTTGGAAACCCAAGAAGTCTCAATGAGTTTGACCAGATTCAATGGCAGTGAGTTTGGTTTGGTAATATATGACATAAATAGACTGTCAAGCATAACCCAAAATGCGCAAACAGTTGAAGATAAACTAGATGAAGGGGAACTTCTAAAAACTAAATTTTTATGTGCTTCCAAAGACTTCTCCAAAAGAGTCAAAAGAGAATCTACAGATCAGGAAAAATATCTGACAATGACATGACAATGGACTTAATCTCTAAAATTTGTAGAAAACTCCAATACTTCAACAACAAAAAGACAAACAATCCAACTGAAAAATGGGTAGAAGACATGAATAGACACTTCATCAAAGAAGATATTTAGGTGGTCAGCAAATACATGAAGAAATGTTAACGATCATTAGCCATCAGAGAGATGCAAATCAAAACAACCATGAAATACCATCTCACCCCAGCACTAATGGCAAAGTTCAACAAGACAGAAAATAACAAGTGCTGGTGTGGTAGTTCAGTTGTGTGTCAACTTGACTGGGCCTGGTTGAGTGGCTGGGCAGCTGGATGTAGTATTCCCCACGATGAGACTGATAATCAACTCCATGGTGGACTCTACTGTGAGCAGCTGAGTAGCTGCCTTAGGGAAAGTGGTCTGCTTCCTGTATATAAGCAGAAGCCTTGGGGAATAGTCTCTAGCTTATGGCATGCTTGAACCCTGCATGTAGCTGTATCTGTAGCCTGCCATGCTCTGCCGACCTGGGGACTTAAAATGGACTTAAATTAATGGCCAGCTGTGTGGTTTGGTAACATCAGGATCATGCCATTTTACTTGTCAAGCTTGGGCTTGGCAGCCTCAGCAGCAGCCACTGTTTGAGTGAAGAAAAGCCTCTAGCTTCAGTGGCCGGGGGCTGAGACAGAGCTGAAGCCCAAGGCTGAAGGGCTTTCACCCAGCCCCTAGAGCTTGGCACTTTGAACTTGGGCTTCAAGCCTCCACATTGTAAGAATAAACTCCTGTTTGTTTAAGCCATCCCATTTGTGATATATTCTTTTCAGAGCAGTACTAGGTAACTAGAACAGCTGGCAAGGATATGGAGAGATTGGGACTCTCCCACACTGCTGGTGGGACTGTAAAATGAGTCAACCACTGTGAAGGGAGTATGGTGATTCCTTCAAAAGCTGGATTTAGAAATACCATTTGATCCAGCAATCCCATTACTAGGTACATATCTTAAAGAAGTGACGTCCAGGACAAGAGCAGACATATGCACACCCATGTTCATCACAGCACTATTTAAAATAGCAAAAAGATGGAAACAACCTACATGCCCATCAAGAGAAGAATGGAAACCAAACTGTGGTAGGTACACACGATGGAATACTATGCAACACTAAAGAATAATGTAGAATCTGCAAAACACCACATAACATGGATGAACTTGAAGGACATTTTGCTGAGTGAAATAAGCCAGTTACAGAAGGACAAATACATTATTAGTTCATTTTTGTAAAATGTCAAGGAAAGGTTTATATATGGAAGGAAACTTTCTTTGCTGGTTACCAGGGGTGGGAGGGAAAGGGAAGGAATACTGCAAAAAAAAAAAAAATCGACGCATGTCACTTTAGTTTTGTGTATTTCACTGTACATAAATTATATTTCAATAAAATGTATTTAAAGTTAAAAAAAAAAACAAGCTCTATTCATAATCATGAAAACCTAAATAAATGTCCTTCAATAGATTAATGGGTAAACAAACTGTGGTACATCCATATGGCAACTCATCAATAATAATAATAAAAGATACATACAACAATTAAGATGAATCTCAAAGTCATCATGCTGAGTGAAAGAAAGTAGTCTCAAAATATTATGTACTATATGATTCCATTTATATGACACTCTCGAAAAGATAAAACTATAGTGATGGAGAAGAGATCAATGGATTGGGGAAGTAGGAGGAAGATGATGACTATACATTGATAACAGAGGGGAGTTCTTTGGGATGATGGAACTATTCTGAATCCTGATTGTGGTGGTCAGCTGCTAACCAAAAGGTCAACAGTTTGAACCCATCAGCCAATCCACAGAAGAAAAATGAGGTAGTCTGTTTCTGTAAAAACTACAGCCTTGGTGGGACCATGGTCACAGGGGACATCAAGCTCAACTGGCATAACATACTACATAAAACCATTGTTCCACATCCTACTTTGGTGAGTAATGACTGGGATCTTAAAAGCTTGCAAGTGGCCATCTAGATGCAACAATGGGTCTCTCCTCATCCAGAGCAAAGAAGAATGAAGAAAAAAACCAAAGATGCATGGAGACAATTAGTGCAAGGGACTAGTACACGATGCGATCCTCAGCCTATAAAACTATGAGACCAGAAGAAGTAGATGGTGCCTGGCTACCACTGTCAACCACTCGGAGGGGGATTCATGTAGGAGATCCTGGATAAAGTGGGAGAACAATGTGGAACAAAACTCAAAGTCATTAAAAAAAAAAGAAGAAAAAAAAAAGAAAAAGGACCAGGTTTGCTTGTCTGATAGAGCCTGGTGAAACCCCTGAGACTATGGCCCCTAGTTGCCCTACAGGCCTGAAATTGAATCCACTTCTGTGGCTTCCAGGCAAACAAAAGATGTATGAGCTGAACATTTACATTAGGTAGATACACTCCTGGGAGAGATCAGTCATGGGAGAATAGAAGGGCTTGTATGCACAGGTAGACAGCTCGGGGGGTGGGGTGGCAGGAGTGCATGGAAGGGAAGGATGCAGGGAAGAGGTGACTGTGGGGAAGAAGTGGGAGGAGAGCTGTTGCATTGTGGGAGATTACAGTCAATGTCATGAGACAAAGTGTATGTGAACCACTGTATGGAAGATGAATTTGCTCTGTAAACTTTCACCCAAATCACACACACACACAAAAGACTATATAGCCTTGGAAACGCTATGGGACAATTCTACTCTGTCCTATAGGATTGCTTTGAGCCAGAATCGACTTGATGGCAGTGGTGGGCTTATATGTGGATCAGAAGCACCCTGGCAGTGCAGTGGTTAAATGCTCAGTTGCCAACTAAAAGGTAGGCGGTTTTAACCACCAGCTGCTCCTTGGATTAAAGATGTGGCAGTCTGCTTCCATGAAGCTTCTTGTTGTGTTTAGGTGCTGCCAAGTTGTGCCGACTCATAGGGACCGTGTATACAACAAAATGAAACACTGTCCAGTCCTGTGCCATCCTCACAGTCGTTGCTATGTTCGAGCCCATTGTTGCAGCCTGTTTCAATCTATCACGTTAAAGGTCTCTCTCTTCTCACAGACCCTCTACTTTACCAAGCATGATGTCTTTCTCCGGGGACTGATCCCTCCTGATAGTGTGTCCAAAGTATGTGAGACTAAGTCTCACCATCTTCACTTCTAAGGAGCATTCTGGCTGTACTTCTCCAAGACAGATATGCTTGTTCTGGCAGTCCATGGTGTTCCATAATCTTCACCAATACCATAATTTCAAATGCATATCCTTCCTTATTCATTGCCCAGTTGTCACATGCTTATGAGGTGATTCAAAATACCATGGCATGGGTCAAACACAGCTTAGTCCTCAAAGCAGCATAAGTATTACAGCCTTGGAAACCCTATAGGGAAGTTCTACCTTGCCCTAAAACGTCGCTATAAGGTTGTTACGAGTCAGAATTGACTCAAAGGCAATGGGGTTTGTGGTTTATATCTGGATTAAAATTTTTAGGACTGTACACCAAAAAACAAAGTAAATTTCAATGTATGATAATTTTAAAAATAATAAAAGAACCACCTTACAGCATCTTATAAAAATGCATGTGAAAATTTATCTTGAACCATACACTTCCTTCAGCTTCTTGGAAATTATACATAACAAAACGCTTAAGGTCATGGTACTAATTGTTCTATAATCATCAGCACTATTTCCAGAACTTACAAATTATTTTCTGAGAAATATAAAAGAATACGAGACTTATCTGGAGTCCATCTCCAAGTACATTAAAGCAAATGGCAAGTGTTAACAATGTATCTTCAAAGTTGCATAAGAATTTTACCATCGATATCACTATGCTAATGGGGGAAATAATATTCTCCATTTTCTTGATTAAGTCACATACACACAGTAGTTCCTGTGGCATTCAGAATTATATTCAGAAAAAAAAATGCTCTGAATATATTGCCAACTGCCCACTTCACTCAACCATCTAGATATTTCCTAGTCTCAAAATTTCAGCTGCCGCTGCTTGTCACTGAGACAAGAATCCTCTATGGTTACTGAAGTAGCTGATACAAACAATGATGTGACCTGAGACTGTTTATAAATACACTGTAGCTGGTTGAGTATACTTTTTAAAAATCTGATTGCATGTTTATGTGAGAGTGGTACCATTTTCTTTTTGTACAAAACATATCACTGTAAATTTTTCAGTTGCATCTTAATTTTTCTAGAATGATACAGAGTTGTTAAGATAACTGTTATGTATGTAATCAGTATGTCAAGTTTTTAGCAGTCTGGGACAGAAATGAGGGCACATTTCCTGTGATTGCTCTAATTACTTACAATAATAACTGTAACTGTGACTTCCTCAGTTCCTGCTAAATTGTCTCTAAAAGGGGGTCTGTTTGCCTTGTCATGAAACCATCATGATGTTTCCTCCTCAACCATTCTCCAAACAGGAGTCATTATGTTTCCTTATGAATTACAAATGCCATGGATCAACGTTCTCCGAAAGTGCCCAACGGCCAATCTCCAGGGCTCTGTGTAAGTTTTAAAGGAAGGGTGCTCTCTCCAACTTCGTTACCCAGGTACAAAAGCAATTATCTGGCACGCCAGTCTCACAAACGAAGACCCTCCTACTTCTCCTCTCTCCTTGTTTTCCTAAATGCAATCCACAAGTGAGAAAACAAAGCAAATCCCCCCTAACATTTAAAACTTGTTCCTCTTCAGGAGCAAACAGTAATCAACAGCCATTTCTGCATTCATCTCCAATCCCAGATAGTGTTTCTCTTTCTCTAAAAATAATCCCACTGTTTCCCTTAAAATACTTTAGACTTATACTTGTATAACTTCAG
This sequence comes from Orycteropus afer afer, assembly GCF_000298275.1. Taxonomy (NCBI): domain Eukaryota; kingdom Metazoa; phylum Chordata; class Mammalia; order Tubulidentata; family Orycteropodidae; genus Orycteropus; species Orycteropus afer. The sequence continues at coordinate 2,288,892 of NW_006921638.1, read as the reverse complement.
GACACATTCTATTGGTTTTTCCAAAGCAAATGTGAATTAAACCCTACTTTCAAAGGATCATTCTCCTTACTCCCACTCCTACCTTTTTTCTACCAAAGTTTCTGAAAATCTCAGACCCTAGTCTTATCCAGGACCTCCCATTTAGAATCAAACATTTTCATGTTCTAAAGTTAGTAAGTGGACAGGAGATATAAGACAGTTTTTGTGTGCATACTTTGGTCTTACTGCAAAAATGCCATGTCACTATGACTGCTCATATTGTTGACTGTCAATTGTAGAAATGAATTATTAAAGAAGACTGTCATCATCCAAGTGGTCATTTTTGCAAGTGTGTATTTGTCAAGAGATTCTTACCTAATACACATATTTTATTTTAAAATAAAAATCCAGGAAATACCACAGTTATTTATCAAAAATGAAGTAAACCATTCTAATTGAAACTGTACAACTTTACACAAAATCCTTCCTATTACAGAGTTCTAATGCCATTCAGTTGACCTTCCAATTTTTTTTTCTCCCAAAGACAGGATAATAGATGCTCCTATGATGAGATATTTTGATTTTCTCACAACCAGACTATTCTTCTGTTTCTTTCCTCTAGCAAACATACTTTTTCCAATGGTCACAGGTTCTTTGTCACACTGAGAATGACTGTGATGGAACATGGTACAAGGGAGGCCTGAGACTTTTTATTAATAGCACAGTAGTTCTCTCCAAAGTTTAAAGATCGCTATGGCTTATAAACAGTGGGTATCCTTTTTATTGTTAAAATTCTGAAAGTGTAAGGACTGAGATACTGTGTGTGGAAATGATTTTGTCATTATCCTTAGCTGTTAGTTATCTATCTCCCTGACTAGATACTACCTTTCTTTAGGCAGGAAGCTTGTCTTACTAGCTTTGTACGTATAATGTTGTACTACTAGGATATTGTCTTGCATGTGGCCAGTGTTCAAAGATCCCTGCAGAATCAAATTCAACTGGATAAAAGTGAATTGTGTATTTCACAAATCAAGGGAAAAGCCTTAAAAAGCCAATATAGTTTAATTTATTCTCCAAGGCGTCCCCATATTAACCTACACTCAATCAGCAAATGTTGGATCATTTTCTGTTTTGATAAGGAGAGGCACTGAAATGTATGTGGATTTGGAAGAGTAGAGGAGATGAAAATACTGAATGCAATTTGGAAGTCTTCACATCTCTAAAGGCCTTTGTTGTCTTTTACTGAGAGGCAACCAATTAGAAGTCCTGTCTGGCTAAACCTGGCCAGACCCAAATATGTGTTGCTTTCCCATGGTTTTTCATGATTTTAAAAAGCTTTTGTTTAAAATCATTAGTATAAAGCTTCAGAGGATTTGATTAATAAATCCATTTAAATCTTGGGCTCTGAATTATTTCTAAAGGAAGAAAAAGCCTGAGCAAAAAGTTTGGAGGAAAAATAAACATTGGTATTATAAACTAGAGAAATTCTTTTAATAACTGGGCAAGTGCTTAGCCAGGAGTCCCAGGGTGGTACATACACATAAGTGCTCCAGTATTAGCATAACGTTGGTGGTTTGAATCCACCCAGCATTTCCTCAGCAGACAGGCCTGGTGATCTGTTTCTGAGAAGTCACAGCCTTGAAAACCATATGGAGCAGTTCTACTCTGCCCACTTGGGTGACATGAGTGACATGAGTGGGGTCAACTCAACAACAACAAAAACAGTGGTTACTCACACTCATTTGCATTCAGTGTTCTAAATAAAGGTTCAGAACCTGAGTCCACTCACTAATAACAAAAGTCACAGCTATGGCCTAACTCTCATCAGTTGATATGGATATTGCTCATAAAACCTACACTTTCCCCAACACATCTCTATAGGATTGGTTTCTTAACAATGTTTCAGGTATAAATCTATATTGTTGTTAGTGGCCGTCAAGTTGGCTCCAACTCACAGGGACCTTACATACAACAGAATGAAACACTGCCCAGTCATGTGCCATCCTCACAATCCTTGCTATACTTGAGCCAATAGTTACAGCTACTGTGTCAATCCATCTTGTTGATGGTCTTCCCTTTTTCACTGACCGTCCACTTTACCAAGCATGACATCCTTCTCCAGGGAATAGTCCCTTCTGACAAATGACCAAAGCAGGTGAGATGAAGTCTGGCCATTCTCTCTTCTAAGGAGCATTCCAGCTGCACTTCTTCCAGGACAGATTTGTTTGTTCTCGCAGTCCATGGTACTTTCAGTATTCTTTCCCAAAACCACAACTCAAAAGCATGGACTGTCCTTTGGTCTTCTTCATTCATTGCTCACCTTTCACATGCATATGAGGCAAGTGAGAACAGCATGGCTTGGATTAGGCACACCTTAGACTTCAAAGATAAATCTTTACTCTTCAGCACTTTAAAGAGATCTTTTGTAGCAGATTTGCCCAGTGCAATATGACATCTGATTCCTAGACTGCTGCTTCCATTGGTGTTGACTGTGAATCCAAGTACTATGAAATCTTTGAAAATTTCAATCTTTTCTCCATTTAGCTTGATGCTGCTTAGTGGTCCAGTTGTGAGGATTTTTGTTTTCTTTGTGTTGAAGGGTAATTCATACTGAAGACTATAGTCTTCAATCTTCATCAGTAAATGCTTCAAATAATCTTCACTTTCAGTAAGCAAGGTTGTGTCATCGGCATATCACAGGTTGTTAATGAGTCTTCCTCTAATCCTGATGCTGTGTTCTTAGATTAATAATCTTAGTTCTTAGATTATTTGTTGAGCATACAGATTGAATAAGTATGGTGAAAGTATATAACCCTGATGCAGTACCTTCCTGGTTTTAAACCATGCAGTAATCCTTTATTCTATTTGAATGACAGCCTCCTGGTTTGCGTACAGTTTCCTAATTAGCACAATTAAGGGTTCTGGAATTCCCACTCTTCTGAATGTTCTTAATAATTTGTTATGACCCATGCAGTCAAATGCTTTTGCAGTCAATAAATTCCTTGCATTCAGTCAAGGTCCATCTGATGTCAGCAATGATATCCCTTGTTCCATGTCCTCTTCTGAATCCAGCTTGCATTTCTGGAAGTTCCCTATTAATATACTGCTGCCACTGTTTTTGAATTATTTTCAGCAAAACTTTACTTGCATGTGATATTAATGCTATTGTTCAATAATTTCCACCTTCTGTTGGATCACTTATCTTTGGAATGGGTACAGATACGATCTCAGTTGGCCAGGTAACTATCTTCCAAGTTTCTTGGCATAGACAAATAAGTGTCTCCAGTGCAGCATCCATTTGTTGAAACATCTCAATGGGTATTCCACCAATTCCTGGAAACTTGTTTTTCACCAATTCCTTCAGTGCAGCTTGGACTTCTTCCTTCAATACCATTGGCTCTTGATCATATGCCACCTTTTGAAATAGATGAACATCGACAGCAAACGGAGGTCCCAAAAGGTTTTTGTACAGTGACTGTGTATTCCTTCCATCTTCTTTGATGCTTCTTGCATCATTCACTATTTTGCCCATGGAATCATTCAATAATGCAACTTGAGGCTTGAATTTTTTCCTTCAGTTCTTTAAGCTTGAGAAGTACTGAGTATGTTCTTCCCTTTTGGTTTTCTAACTTCAGGTTTTTTCACATTTCATTATAATAATTAACTTTGTCTTCTAAAGTTCCTCCTTGACATCTGCTGTTCAACTCTTTACCTTCTCATTTCTTCCATTTGCTTTAGCTACTCTCCATTCAAGAGCAAGTTTCAGAGTCTCTTCTAACATCCATTTTGGTCTTTTCTTCCTTTCCTGTCTTTTTAATGACCTTTTGCTTTCTCCATGGATGATGTTCTTGATGTCATCCCACAATTCTTCTGGTTTTTGGTCACTGGTGTTCAGTATGTCAAATCTGTTCTTCAAATGGTCTCTAAACTCAGGTGGGATATAATCAAGGTCATATTTTGGCTCTCGGGGACTTGTTTTAAAGGGCTTCAGCTTCAAATTGAGCTTATGTATGAGCAGTTGATGGTCTGTTCCACAGTTATTTCCTGGCCTTGTTTTGGCTGAAGAAATTGAATTTCTCCATTGCCTATTTCCACAGATGTAGCTGATCTGATTCCTGTGTTTTCTGTCTGGTGAGGTACATGTGTATAGCTAATAGTTATGTTTTTGAAAAAAGGTATTTGCAATGAATAAGTCATTGTCTGGCAAAATTCTATCATGTGATCTTGGGCATCATTTCTATCACCAAGGCCATATTTTCCAACTACCAGTGATTCTTCTTTGTTTCCAACTTTCACATTCCAATCACCAGTGATAATCAATACATCTTGAATGCATGTTTGGTCAATTTCAGACTGGAGAAATTGGTAAAAATCTTCAATTTGCTTGTCTTTGGCATTGGTGGTTGGTGTATAAATTTGAATAATAGTAGTATTAACTGGTCTTCCTTATAAGTGTATGGCTATTATCCTATCACTGACAGCATTGTACTCTGGGATATATCTTGAAACATTCTTTGTGACAATGAATGCCATGCCATTACTCTTCAATTTGTCATTCCCAGCATAGTAGGTCATATGATTGTATGATTCAAAATGGCCAAAACTTGTTCTTTTCAGCTCACTAATGTCTAGGATCCACAAGTCACTCCTCAGAAAGAAGACTGGGCAATCTACTTCCACAGTAATACTGCCTAGAAACCCAAGGAGGGGTCGCTATGAGTTGGGTCTGACTTGAGGGCACATAAAAACAAATAATGCTTAGGATAGCCATTTCATTTTTGACAACTTCTAATTTTCCCACATTTATACTTCATGCATTACATGTTCTAATTATTAGTGAATGTTTGCAGCCATTGCTTCCCATTTTGAGTAGTGCCCCATCAGCAAACGGAGGTCCCAAAAGCTTTATTTCATCCATGTCATTAAGTTTGACTCTACTTTGAAGAGGCAGCTCTTCCCCAGTATTATTTTGAGTGCCTTCTGACCTGAGGGGCCCATCTTTGGGTACTATATTAGACCAAAGTTTCAGGGCTATTCATAATATTTTCCAGCAATATATCAGACAGTGTTTCACTGCTGTTCATAAGGTTTTCACTGGCTAATTCTTTGAGAAGTGGATGGCTCGTCTGTGTTAGTCTGGAAGCTCTGCTGAAACCTGTCCATCTTGGGTGACCCTGCTGGTATTTAAAATACTGATGGTGTAGCCTCCAGCCTCATAGCGACATGCAAGCCACCACAGTATGACAAACTATAGAGAAGCCAAAGGTTGTTTTCACACTGCAATGTGCTGTTAATCATGAAGATTCCTAAGTACTTAATCTAATTCAGGAGATGAAACCAAACAAAATGAGTTTTCTCAAGCATACCAGTGTCTATATGCCTGCTATTCTATGAGTCACATAGAAAATGACTGAGCCAGAGACAGGTCATCTGTCTAGGCTGACTGACAAGAAAGTGGGATCAAGCCTGCTGTTACATAACTGTAAAAACAAAACCTCACAGAAACCTAAAGGTAGCCTGCCACTAACATTACACAGATACATCTACAGTACAACTTACATTCTTTATTCCCCAGGAAACAATTTTCCACAAGCTTATATACCCAGTGCTCACAGTGTTATGATCATTTATAGGGCAACATCAGGTTTGTGGGTTTCCTATTTTTTTTTCTGTTTTTTTTAGACTCTTGCTATAGAATAAAACAGATTCAGAATAATCACACAAAACAAATATGTACCTTAGTAAATTATTATAAGGCAAACATTCTTGTAACAACTATTCAGATCAAACAATACAACTTTGAATGGCTCTATGTGCTCTCTGTCCATTACAGACCATATATCCCTTCAAAAGTGACCACCATCCTGACTTGCATTTACTTTTGCTGTATTTTTAAGTTGACATATATGCCTTTTAAATCTCTTTTAATGTACAGGTTCCACCTACATTCCTTTCTTTTTTCCTTACAATTTCTCTCGTGAGAAAACTGGGACATTTGACCTGCAAATGTCCAAATTGACATTTCTCCCACAATTGGGCTTTGTTGACTGCATACACATGAAGCTGTCCAGCATGTTGTTTCCTCTGACCTCCTTATGCCAGTTACAGCAGCTCCTGTTCAATCACCTCGGACTCATGGCGACCCTGTGTGTGTCGGGGCAGAACTGTGCTCCACGGTGTTTTCAAAGGCTGATTGTTCAGAAGTAAATTGCCAGGACTTCCTTCCTAGGCTCTTCTGGGTAGACTCAAACCTCCAAACTTTCAGTTACCAGCTGAGTGAATTAACCATTTGTACCACCCAGAGATTCTGTCCATCCTCTTTATATCCTACAAATTGGCAGCTGGTGGTAGAAGACCCATAATTATTCCTTGTTCAGGTCCAGTTTCTTTGACAAAACTATAGCTTGTGTATTTCAGACACTGGTTTTTACTCTTTTTTTATTTTAGCAGTCATTGACACTCAGTGCCTAGGTCTGTTAATTCATTATGTACTCATGGATTTAAACGTGTTTGATGGATTTTGATCCACTGCAATTCCTAATATTACTGAAGTTCAAATTATCCATCTTTGGTCACTGAGATCCGCTTCAATTTGGCTTCAAATTGACAACACTAGACATCTTTGTTAGTTTTCTTGTTTATATATTTGTATATTTCCAGACTTGGAATTAGCTATTTATCTAGGAAGTCTTGTTGTTGTTGTTGTTGTTATGTACCGTCGAGTCGGACCCGACTCATAGGGACCCCTCCTTGGGTTTCTGAGGCAGTATCACTAGGTTCTTTTAATGGCAAATTCTTTTCCAGACCATCACCTGTGCACTAAGGGCTGCTCAATGCTATAAGGTTGGTCATTTTTCTTTAAGTTAACAGGGCTAGGGGATGTGTATATTTTAATACAAAACATCTTATGTGTCCATAACTGGTATGTCCAGTTCAAATTCAAAACTATAGGGTTTTTACCTAACACCTTCTAAACTACAGGTTTATCTCCTTTCTTCCATATGAAGAACGCTCATTTTCAAAAACACAAGGGGTTGTGGCATTAGAAGATCCATACTTATTCATTTGTTTTATTTTTACACATAGGGCAGTTTCAGAATAGCAATGCTACTATATGCCCTAATACTACAAATACTGGCCCTAATGCAAACAACTAGGACAGGACATCATCTATAATATGTCTGGTCAAGGTAGATTTTGCCACTACAGAAGAGAGCAGGGTAACATTTGCTTTGCTTTTATCTGGTCATTGAGAGAATAAAAAGTTTATCCTAGACTCCCAATCACCAGTTCGTATTATATAGTTTAAATGTTTGGAGGTTTTGCAAGTTTCTTTACCATCTTCAAGATCCTTCTAGAAAGGATAGAAAAAGCATCAATAAAAATATGACTGACCAACCATTCAAGATCAAAAGGAAGCATCTGTCCAAAGACAAACTTCAGAAGCCAGAAAAGGTTAGGAGAGAAGGAAAGATAGAAACAAGAAACACAGGGAGGAAGTGGGAGGAGTGATGTTACATCGAAGGGATTGCAGTCAATGACATGAACCACATGACCACTAGTTTTGTACTGGGCAGAAATGAGCCCTTTGGTTTTAGAAGGCATGCCTAAGAGGCTTCCTGTCTTAGCCAACTCTTCTAGTCACTGCAGAACATCTCAGGATATGCAAGAGGCCAAAAAATAAATAATCAAGAATATATAAAAGAAACTACACTGTTCCACACACTGTAATACTGGGTGTGCTTGGGAGAGCACATTTTTTGTTGTTGTTGTTGTTTCAGATATAATAACTACAGGGCACAGAGCTGTTCTTACTATTTATTCATTTAGAGCTATCCACTGATGAAGACGGATCTTCTTTTCAAGAAATGGACTACGAGCATCTCTTCATTTACTATCTCACATGACAAAGGCTGTGCACTTCACATATTGCTTTGTTTGTCCAGTAGGCTTCATGTCATTTCTGGCTATTTACTGCTATGAGATCTGCCTGTCTTAGGTAATTCTTTCTTTCTTTTTTTTTTTTTTAATTGTGATTTGGGTGAAAAGAGCAAATTCACTTTCCACACAGCAGTTCATATACACTTTGTCTCATGACATTGACTACAATTTACCCCGATGCAACAGCTCCCCTCCCACTTTCTCCCCATAGTTATCTTTTCCCTGTGTCCATCCCTCCAAGCACTCCTGCCCCCTGAGCTGTCTTCCTGTGCATAAACAGCCCTTCTTTCTCCCATCATTGTTCTCTCCAAGGAGTGTATCTACCTCAGGTAAATGTTCAACTCATATGCCTCTCTTTTATTTGGCTGGAAGCCACAGCTGTGGGTTCAGTTCCAGATCTGAAGGGCAGCTAGGGGCCATAGTCTCAGTGGTTCCACCAGGCTCCATCAGACCAGCAAACCTAGTCCCCTTAGGAAATTCTTGTAATGCAGCATTTCATTTGTCTATTTCAACTTATATGGTATCACATGCGAATATATTCTTAGTACATATTGATGTTTGTGATATTTAATTCATGAACCATGAAATAGAAGCTTAAAAAAAGATCAGGAAAAGGAATACAATGAATCACAATATGTATCTAGATCATTTTGGACTAGGCCAGGTGTCAGAAATCCAGTGTGTCACTGGTTATCTGTGTCTCAATGGGTCCCTGATCCTCAGTTCCTTCATCTGTGAAGCCAGTGCTGTGTGGTGATCTCTACTCTCAAATTCTAAGATTTTCTTTTGTTTTATTTCTCTTGTATTTTGTATACCCTCCTGTAATGCATAGCCTGAGCTTGAGTTACCCAGAACCTTTAACATGAAAATCGTTGAAAACAGTCTGCTGTTTCCTGCTAGTAGTAGAATGAGCACTATGTTGAAAATCAGGAAATCTGAGTTCCACTCCTAGGGACATTGAAAGGTATCTCCCTGACTCCTGCATGTGACCCTGCTGGACTCTGAAATAACAGCACAGATGCATATACTAGGTCAAGGAGGAAAGATCTATGGTTAATTCCGAATGTGGGCCATAACCCTGCTCCCCCACCCTTGGGGGAGCCCTTTTGAATGTACCTTCCTCAGTTTTTATAGTGTATTTTTAGGTCCTTATTCCTCCACTCCCCCTCACAACCCCCACCCCTACATATATTCCTTCAGGCTCATTTCTATCTGCCTATACCATCCACTACTCTCTCCTCATTGCAGTTATTTAGGTTTTATTTTCTAAAACTATATCAATACCTATTAACAATTTAGATTTGTTTTACCTGAGATGAGACTTTTGCTAATAAGTCTCTTGAAATTTTGGAGTATTTCAGGATATAAAGGGGCTTTTAATATAGGTTCATTTGCAAATATTTCTTCTGGACCTATTTATAAATACTCTTTAAATTGAGAGAAAGAATTTAAGAAGATGCAAGTTCTATTTGAGATTTCATTGCTGACTCATGGTCTGACCTTGGGTAGTCAAGCCTCTTTCTTGGATTCACTCTATATATTTAGATCACAAAAATCATGGCACTGCTTCTAAGGATGGGTTTTCTAAATCTTCCTCCCCCACACAAATATCCACAGCAACTAACTTGGCTGTTGATTTGTATTTAAACACCTACGGCATGCCTGCTGGAAGCTAACATTATAGATACAAGTTTTTAGGTGTCACATGTGAGAGTCCGGAAAAGGAAATGAAACCTCACAGGATCAAAGACCTGTGAGGAACTAATTTTAGGGGCCATGGTTAAGATCCTGTAAATGAGATAACCACCAATCTAGATTCTGAAGTCAATGTCACCCCCTCATTTAGGGAAGCTGGGAATGCAGGTCATCAACTAACCCTTCTGGAAAGCTCTTAAATATGTGTCCCATTGATTGAACAATTTCATTCCCATGAATGTGCTTTCAGATAATAATGAATTCACCTGCTAAATGCTATAATAAAGTTGTTTGTAACACTGAAAAATTTTAACAACCAAAATGTCAAAAGAGAGGAGATTGATTTAATATATAATGAGATAATATACAGATGCTAAAAATAATGTTGTAAAAACATATTTAATGACATCAGAATATGTTCAAGACATTTTAACTGACTAAAATGTAAGTCACAAAGGAGTTATTTTAAAAAGTATGATAATGTATACTCATGGAGAAAGAACTAAAAAATATGTCAAAGATGTTCATAGCATTTTCTCTAGGTGGCAGCATTACAAATTTTTTTATTATATTGTTCATCTCTAACTTTTAACTTTTCTCCACCAGAGATTCACTTCCTTTATGAAAAAGAAAAACAAAAAACTAAGCATTAAGAACAACAATGAAGAGAGTTCTGGCAAGATGGTGGACTAGGCAGAAAGACTGCACAGACCCTCTTCAACAAATAAAAGGGAAACCAATTAACATAGACACAGAAGATAATCCTGGACCCCTGAGCCTTGAAGGGAAGGATATAGAAGTGGACTAAACCCCAACTAGCAGAAGAATTTGCGTGAAAATACCAAAAAAGGAGACATACGGAACTGCGGTCTGGCAGTGGTCGTGAGCGATCCTGACGGCACAGACAGCTTGGAGATTCCCGAGTGGTGGTAGGACTAAAGAATTAACCTAAAAATCACCCTGCTAGCCAGGGACTGCACAGAGGACTGTGCATGGTGGCTGGGGAACAAATGGAGAAGGTGAAGAGAAAGGTGGGCTGAGCTGTGGACTTTTGCCAGTCCAGAGAGTGCCGCCATTTTGTAGGTTTAAAAAGTGGCTTAACTATTTTGGATATTTAAAGAGACAGTGCTCTCACAGATTCCTGAGGTGGTAGGACTTAAGAATTAACCTAAAAATCACCCTGCTAGCCAGGAACTGCATGGAAGACTGTGCATGGTGGCTGGGGAACAAATGGACAAGGTGAAGAGAAAGTTGGGCTGAGCTGTGGACATTTGCTGGTCCAGTGGGTGCCGCCATTTTGTAGGTTTAAAAGTGGCTTGACTATTTTGGATATTTAAAGAGACAGCACTCTTGCAGATTCCTGGGGATTAAGAACACGTTCTGCTTTCCAGCAACCCCAAGGACACTTGGGACCTGCAAGACTGACAAGTTTTTTGAAGGTTATTCGATTGTAATTTGTGTCTGATTGAGAGGGAGACAACAGTCCCCATAAGACACA
>NW_006921638.1:2256110-2274987 GCF_000298275.1 Orycteropus afer afer | reverse complement strand
CACTGGGAAGAGGTAACTATGGGGAGGAAGTGGGAGGGGAGCTGTAAACTGTGGTCAATGTCATGAGACAAAGAATATGTAAACTGCTGTATGGAAAGTGAATTTGCTCTGTAAATCTTCACCCAAATCACCATAATAATAAAAAATAATAATAAAATAAATAAAAAATAATAATAATAAAAAAAGAGCAACAATGAAGTGAAGTTAAACAAGGGTCAAGAAATGCAGGTCAACTACAAATGGTAAGTAATATAAATATAAATATAAAGTACTATATCAAGGTGACTGAAGAAAACCAATATCAAAGAGACAAGATCCTCAGCATTCTTTTTTGTGTAGGAAGGAGACTGTTGTGCCATTCACTGCCATCCTGCTCTCCTTCTCTCAAAGATCTATGTCAGATGGTCAGGTGTTGTTAGCCAACTACCAACAGATAAACAAGACATCAATAACTACAGGTTATTCAGATTTCAACTCTACTTTTGCTTTAAAAACTTAAAAAAAAAGGGTTAAAAATCTTGAGATAAAGATGTGTATAAAGGAAAGACATTTATTCATCTGGAATGAGGGTGGGAATATAAACATTGTGCATATCCTCTCCCTTTGAATTTGATTCATTGATTCGTACCAGAGTGTGGCTGGATAGGTCATCAATCCTCTCTGGCATTTTCATACACATTTATAAGGTAGAAGATCTTTATGAGGACAGATCCCCATTACTTGAAGAAATGAGACCTTGGTAACCTCGAGTAATGTCATGCTAGGATTCCACTTTCAAACTAACACAGTCTATGAGTAATTGCGGAGGAAGTGAAACCATCTAGAGAGGACTCAGTGCTTCCTTTTGGGTATACTTTGTATGACTGAAATTTCAGTATTTCAAAACTGCTTGGCAACTATTACAATACATAAGTTTTGCTAACTGATTTTATAAATTTATGTCTACTTTCATTAACCCAAATAATTTATACTGGTGGATTCATACTGTTGTTCTATGTTCATCCCTCCATCCACAAGAATCAAAAGGAGTAAAATGTACATGTCTAGCACATTTTGTGGAAGATTTAATGCTGAATATCAGAACCCAAATTAAAACACAGAATCCAAGCTTATTTCTTAGTTAAGAAAATCCATTTTGGTATTTTGCCTGCTACATGCTTAACTGACTCTCCATATCAGAACTATTCTTCAGCAAGCAGTACAAAGCAAGAAAAAAGCTATTGAATTCCAATAATGTGGTTTTGAATCCACCCTCGTTGTCCTTTCCAGAGGGCCTTTGGGAAATAAAAATGGATCCAAATAACATATCTGACCACCAAATGCAGCGACCATCCATTATTAATGTCCTAGTGACACACCAGAATGGAGGACTAAAGATCAATTAAGACAATCCTGTGACATTCATTCAGGCTCCTCAAAGGAGAATCTCCTCAAAGGTAGAATTCAACTACCAGCTAAGAAACAAATTTAATTTCAATACACTTTCCAAACATCCAGGTTAATTTTAACTATAAAGTAATGTTTAAACTCATTGCTTGTTTAGACAGACTATAAACTAAGTGAGAAAGAACTTTCTTCTCTCAGATTATACATATAGAATTCTGTACACATAAAATAATGAGTGGGGTTTCAGAGAGCATACTAATGGAAAAGCAGAACCAATAAAGGAGTTCTGAGATAAGAGCAAGTATCAACCCTCCACCTCTAGCCATTCCTTTCAACATTAAGATTAATAAACTTTTCCCCACAGTATTCCTAAATCTTGTGCCCACTTCTACATCTATGTAACTGCAGACAGAAACCATCTTATGAATGTTCAATAAAAACCCAGAATGTTTACAAGTAAATTAATAATGAGTAATAAAATTAAAAGAACAAAATGATAGGGGTGAATGAATTAGAGATATAGGAAATAGAAAAGACAGGAAATAGAAAAGTCTTGTCACAAGGACAAGACAACTTATTTCTCTATGATTTAGACTTTACCTATTTCCAAAATAAAAAGGGATTTCTGGCAGTTTATAATAGTAAAATATGCAATTAAGATTAAGAAAAAAAGAATAAGCAATAGAGAGAAAAATGCACGAGACATTTAAAATGAGATAATTAATGCAACTGAGCACTCAGTTAAGCTCTGTGGAAGAAAGAGACAATATGTGAACAGGAGTGGATGGTTGACGAAAAAGAGCTGGTGTGGAAATTTGAGATGCAAAGGGACTGTTGATAGTTAATACAAGATGGCAGCAGTAGATGATTTCTGTAAGGAAGCTCTCTAAAGAAAACCCTGGAACACCAAAACAGGGGAGATCATGCTTCTTTAGAACAGCATGGCATCATCAAGACAATAATTTGAGCTTTGCCTGGAAATCAGAAGCAAAATTCAACTTAAAAGCCAAGTAGAGAGAAGTCTAGTCTGATAAAGGCTGAACTCAATAATTAGTTATTAACACAAGGAAACTCCTGAGGAAAATTTCTCTCTGAAACTAGCAAAACGTGGACCCTGTAACCACACTTTGTTCACACTGTTTATCTACTCTCACTCTTTCAAGGACTTGTGTGTGCTTTGGGATTGCTCACACAAGAATCAAGAAGGTTCTCACATGCTAAGCAGGCGGTGGACTACATTTAGAATGATTTAGTCCAGAGAGACATCTCATTCTTTCTTTCTCAGGTTAGGGCAAAGATCAAGACCATCAGTGACTGGAAAAACCCTCTATATTAAAATGCACCTGGAATTTCATTACATAAACCCACAGAGTGAGAGTGTGACTGGCCAGCTTCACTCCAGTGATTTTCTTCACCTGAAGCTGAAATGGGAAAATAACCAAAGCTTTCCTGAAATGAACAAAGATTCCACCATTATATCAACAGACATAAAAAGCCATCTTGATGTTGGAAAACATACGTTATTAAATGTTGGTGTTGTTATGTGCCGTCGAGTCAGACCCGACTCATAGTGACCCCTCCTTGGGTTTCTGAGGCAGTATCACTACGGAAGTAGATTGCCCCATCTTCCTTCCGAGGAGTGGCTGGTGGGTTTGAACTGCCAGCCTTCTGGTTTAGCAGTCAAGTGCCTTAGCCACTATGCTACCGAAGCTCCTATGTTATTAAATACTTGTCTTAATTCACTAGTACTGCTGTGAAAAAAGATACATAACAGGTGGGAAGCATTAAAAAACAAAAATTTATTTTCTCACAGTTCTGTAGGCTAAAAGTCCAAATCAGGGTCTTGGCCATGTAGATACCTTTTGTAGACCTCTCTCCTAGTTTCCAGCATCTGTCAGTAATCTTTGGGAGCTCTGGTAGCATAGTGCCTAAGGCATTTGACTGCTAACTAGAAGGCTGGCGGTTCAAACCCACCAGCCACTCCTCAGAAGGATGGTTGGGCAACCTACCTCCAAAGTGATACTGCTTTGGAAACCCAAGAGGGGGGTCACTATGAGTCAGATCCAACTCAAGGGCAGTGAGTTGTTTTTGCAGGCAATCCTTGGCATTCCTTTGCTTGTAGATGGCTCTCACATGGCATTTGTCTTCCCCTCGTGTGTGTGTGTGTGTGTGTGTGTGTGTGTGTCTATGTGTCTATTGTGCTCTTTTTATAAGACACCTCTTAGAAGTGATTGGGTTGAGGACCCATTGTACTCTGGCATGATCTCATTAATATAACAACAGAAGATCTCTATTTTTAAACAGGGTCATTTTTACATACATAAAACCTGTTGCTGTTGAGTTGATTCTGACTCAAAGGGGCCCTATGGAACAGAATAGAACTGCCCTACAGGGTTTCCCAGGCTGTAAATCTTTATAGAAGTATATTTTTTCCTGTGGAGCGGCTGGTGGGTTTGAACCAACAACCTTTCAGTTAGCAGCTGAGCACTTACCCACTATATCACCAAGCTCCTTTTCACAAGTATAACCATAACCAAATCCAGTGCCATCAAGTCAATTCTGACTCATAGCCACCCTCACTGGATTTCCAAGGTTGTAAATCTTTACAGAAGTAGATTGCCTCATCTTCCTCCCACAGAGCAGCTGGTGAATTTGAACAGCTGACCTTCTGGTTAGCAGCCAAATGTATTACCCACTGTGCCCCAGAGCTCCTGTTTTACAAGTATAAGAGTTAGAATTTCAATATATATTTTGGGGAAACATAGTTCAATCCATAACATTACCTAATTATAATAGCATTTATTCTTTTTATAAATAATAGGCCAATTTTGAATGGAAAATAGTAGTGTAGTCAGAGCTTAAGAGTGGGCTATATAAGTTGTAGAACAAAAGTTAAAAACAATTATATGAATAAAAAGTACAAGATAGAAATAAATTATGCAAAAATATTATTTTGGGGAAATATGATTGATTAGTAGCTCTTCATACATTCCTCATATATGTATCTACACATAAATGTATATACTAAATGTATTATAAAGAACATGGGTACTTTTTTGAAAAAATAACTTGTTGGGGGTGTTTTTTTGTTTGTTCTTCAGCATTTTCACTAAGATATTATATTTTAAAAACAGGAGGCAATAATGAGTGCATTGCATTACAGCAGAGAGACATGGTAGTAATCATGGGAAAAGAGCTGGGCAGAGTGAGGGGGAAAAAAAAAAGCTTTTGTTTAAGGGCCCAGGAATCTGATGACAGCCAGAACCCCTTTAACCGCTCCGCTCACAAAGATATTGCAGCTAAGTCCTCGCCCAACTGACCCCAAAGCTTCCTTTAAATGTAGCCAGAATATATTTTGTTTTTCAAACTGTGGGAGGTCAGCTGCACCGCAGGGCAGTTGCCAGGGTTTATGGAATGACAGAGATTTCCGGGAGAGGCAACTTCAACGGGAATAAAGGAGTGTCAAGTAACATACAGCAAATGTAATTGACACCGAGGCTGAAATTACTGGCCCCTCAGAAGGACTATAAAAAGTCAGCAGAGTCTCATGTCTCATCAGCAGGACTCTATTTGCGTTGGAGCCAGACTGAGTCTGGGAGTTCTGACCACTGGGCAGTGCTCTGATCCACCTCAAGCAGAAGTCTGTGTCCTAGAAGTACCTCCTCTCTTGTGTAATCACCTGGAGCAGATGTGGGCCAGCAGTGTGATTTATAACAGTGCGTCCTCCACTTACACAGTCAAGGAGGATTCATACAGCACACTGACACACCACACAAATGGCCAGTGGGGGGATTTATAAAAAAACATTTCAAAATTTCTTTTCAATAAAAGTAATATGGGTTCACTGAAAAAAAAAAAAAGTTCAAAAAGTCAAAAAAAAAAAAAAAAAGAAATTTAATCAGGGACCATGTCTGCCTTGTTTACTACTTATCTATCCCTAGAGTCCTAAACCATGCCTGGCACACAGGAAGCACTCAATAAATAATCACTGAATGAGAAGTAATTAGATAAATCACCAATAATCCCACTCTTCATACAAAACAATACATAACTTTCTAGATTGTTTTTTTGTGTGTTATTTTTTTCACTCATTGGCATACTATGACTTCATGTAAGTACATAAACCCAGAACCAAACCCACTGCCATCAGGTTGATTACAACTCATAGCGACCCTATAGGACAGAGTAGAACTGACTCCCAGGGTGTCCAAAGCTGTAAATCTTTATGAAAGCAAACTGCCTCATCTATCTCCCACAGAGCAGCTAGAGGGTTTGAACTGCTGACCTTTGGGTGAGCAACTGAACACTTAACCACCAGGGCTTCTATTTCAATATATATACTTCAAAATTCTTTATGGCTGCAGAGTATTCCATTTCATGAACATACAATATTTATTTAACCAATCCTCTGTAACTTATCTTTTGTCCAAATGGCATATACTTGGATTATGTGTCAGTTCTCTTGAAGATACAAATATCCTATTGGTCAATCAGAAAATTCAGCTGATTTTTCCTTTTGTTATAAGTTTCATGAGATTGGGACTTTTCCTTTCTTGCTTACCATTGGATTCCCAGCACCAAGATCACATACAAAAAATGATGAAAGAAAATGAATAACCAATTACTCTAGTGTCTGCCCCCTTTTTTCAATTCCTATTTCAACTGCCCTGTTCCTATCTGAACTACTGGCAGAGCCTTCAACCTGGACTCCTTCCTTCAGTACAGGCATTCCCTGGGGATTATGAACCTCTGACTTCTGGACAACTCCTACTTGCCCTTTAATGTTATGTAAATTTACCCTCACTGACTGCTAACCAGAAGGCTGGTGGTTCAAACCCACCAGTCACTCCTCGGAAGGAAGATTGGGCAATTTACTTCTGTAGTGATACTGCCTCAGAAACTGAAGGAGTGGTTGCTATGAGTCAGGATTGTCTCGATGGCAGTGAGTTTATTTATTTATTTATTTGCAGCAAATTCATCACAATCACCTGCACTTGCAGCTTTTAAATAATGGAAAAGCCTTCAAGGCTTTATTGCACTAAAGCAAAGCTAAATAAAAACTGTATGCACTAGTTCTGACCTACCTACAAATTCAACTTAAAGACACACTTAGGAATGGATCTTATTCATAACCCAGAGACTGCCTGTATATCTAACCCTCTTTTCTAAGTCAGTCACAAGTTACTGAATGAACACCAATAAATCTTACTGAAATTCCCCTTTGCATTTTGGGATTCCCTTGCTCAAAACAACCTTAAAGGGTCTGCAAGGTCAGAATAGATTCAAACGTACTTATTCAAAAGAATAGTATTAAAAGTTCCAAACTACTTTGTTTATCCAGGACCACCATAAAAGAACACAGAGTACTGTAAAACAGGAAGCTATCTTAGAGATATTTAGTCTGAAAACCTCATTTCACATTTAAGTAAATTGAAACTCAGAAGGTTCAATGACTTGCCAAGGACACAAGCTGACTAATGGCAGACCCACCTCTCTGGATCTGCAGGCCAGGGCTGGTTCTCTCACACTGCTCCACTGCCTCCCAGTCTACATTTGGAGCTTTATCTGCTACCTTGATCCTCATCCCAGAGGAGACAATTTCAGACTATCCCAAAAATAAGCCTGACTTATTCTGGCTCCTGCCCTTTGCTCACAGCATTACTGCTACCTGGATTGTTCATCCTTTCTCTGTGCCTGATCAAACCTTTTTCAAGGCCCAGTTCAAGCCCTGCCTCCTCTATACTTCCTTTCCCAGACCAAACTCAATTCTTTGTTTTCTGATTTCCAACAGCAATGCCTGCCCTATTCACTCCAGTGCTTAATTGTATGTTGCCTTGCAATAGTAAATATTTCACAGTTGAGTCTTGAGCCTGTGTAGGAAGGGAAAGAAAGCTGGAAATAGGAAAAGCATCATTACAATGTACTAAGCCAGGCAAATACATTCTGATGCTGAAATAGACCACTTAATGGACACAGTCATCCATACATTGCATCTTGACGTTCTCTATCACCTTTTCTTACTTTAACTTTAGAATTTGATGTCTGTTTTGAGTTTGCAAATTCTAAAGACTTTCACCTTAAAAGCAGATTTTGTTTGTTTGTTCTTTGAGTCACTAGAAAGCAAGGATATTTAGGGACAGGGCTGTGCTTTATTGTTCACAATCATTGGACTATAAATTTTTTAATAATTCTAATTATTTTCCTATAAGTAATCCTACAAATGCCCAAAATATGGTTTGCCATACTATGATCTTCTAACTGACTGGTATTGTTGACAAATAATAAGTAATTGTTGGGTAGAGACAATACATGTATAACTGAACAAACCAGAATGAAGAGAGTCGTTTTGGTTATCTAGTGCCACTGTACAGAAAATACCACAAGTGGATGCCTTGAACAAACAGTGATTTATTCTCTTGTTCAGGAGGCTAGAAGTCCAAGTTCAAAATGCCACTTCTAGGGGCTGGGTGAAGGCCCTTGACCTTGGGCTGCAGCTCTGCCTCTTGCTCCCAGCCCACTGAAGCTGGAGGCTTCTCTTAACTGAGGCAGCTGTTGACTGCTAAGACTGACAAACCCAAGGTCCACAATCACAATGGCACAGTCCCAAGATTGTCAAACAACACAGCAGGCCACTAGTTCAAATCCAGAAACAGTACCAAAATCAGCAAGGCTAACATGGTGGGCTGTTGAATGAAGATTCGACTAAATGCAGGTTCCAAGCATACCAACAAGTTAGGGACTTTTCTCAAAATTTCTTCTTATATACTGAAAGCAGACCACATCCCTAAGGCAACTACTCAGCTACTCACAGTAGATTCCACCAAAGAGTTGATTGCAGTCTCATCATGAGGAATCACTACATCCAGCTGCCCCGCCACTCAAAATGAGGCCCAGCCAAGTTGACACATAACCTAAACTACTACAGTAGTCAAGAATTTTCATTAGTTACTTTGTCAAAAAACAAATAAACAAGCAATCAAAAATCCTCTAATATCTTCAACTTACTTTATGCTAGTCACCAGTGTCTTTCCTTGTTCTATAACTCAGGTAAAGTACTGGATTTTCAAGACTTTTTCTTTTTCTTAACATCTTCCTAACTTATCTGTTTTCACTTTAGAGGTATGTATATGGGTGTACAAATCTATATGCACAAACAGAAATAAAAATGGGGCATTTCTTTAGAATATTAAAATTAGATATACATGTAAAATATGATTTATAAAATATCAATGCCATAAAACAGTTATTTATTATTGGAGGAAGATTCATTAACAACCTGCAATATACAGATGACACAACCTTGCTTGCTGAAAGTGAAGAGGACTTGAAGCACTTACTGATGATGATCAAAGACTACAGCCTTCAGTATGGATTACACCTCAACATAAAAAAAAAAAAAATTCTCATAACTGGACCAATAAGCAACAGCATAATAAATGGAGAAGATTGAAGTTGTCAAGGATTTCATTTTATTTTGATCCAGAATCAACACCCATGATATCAGCAGTCAAGAAGTCAAATGATGTATTGCATTGGGCAAATCTGCTGCAAAAGACATCTTAATGTCTTAGAGAGCAACGACATCACTTTGAAAACTAAGTGTGCCTGACCCAGGCCATAGTATTTTCAATTGCCTCATTAGCACACAAAAGCTGGACAATGAATAAGGTAAATCACAGAACAATTGCTGCATTTGAGTTACAGTGTTGACAAAGAATATTGAAAATACTATGAACTGTCAGAAGAACAAACAAATCTGTTTTGGAAAATGTACATCCAGAATGCTCCTAGAAGCGAGGATGGTTAGACTCTGTCTCTGGTATTTTGGTCAACTTTTCAGGAGAGGCCAATCTCTGGAGAAGGATGTCATGCTTGGCAAAGCAGACAGTCAGCAAAAAAGAAGACCCTTAACAAGACAGATTGACTGCAATGAAGTGGCTGCAATGATGGACTTAAACATTGTGAGGAGGGTGTAGGACCAGGCAGTGTTTCATACTGTGGTACACAGGGTTGCTATGAGTAGGAACTTATTTGACGGCACCTAACAACACCAGATTGACACAAAAGTTTGAGTTTCAATGTCTTTTTATGTATTTCTGGCTCAGAGACTAAATCACTATCTATCACAGATTTGTTGTTGTTAGATGCCATCTTGTGATTTCCGATTCATAGTGACCTTATGCACAGTAGAACGAAACACTGCCCGGTCCTGTGCTGCCTCACAGTCCTTGCTATACCTGAGCCCATCGTTGCAGTCACTGTGTCAATCCCATCTCGTTGAGGGTCTTCCCTCAAGTGTTAACCCTCCACTGTACCCAGCATGATATCCTTCTCCAAGGAATGGTTCGTTTTGACAACATGACAAAAGTAGGTGAGATGGCCAGTCTCACTTCCAAGGAGCATTCTGCTTGCACTTCTTCCAAGACAGATTTGTTAGTCCTTCTAGTAGTTCATGGTACTCTTAGCATTATTCTGCAATACCACAACTCAAAAGCATCAACTCTTCTTCGGTCTTCCTTATTCATTGTCTAGCTCTCACATGCATAAGAAGCAATTGGAAATACCATAGCTTGGGTTAGGCACACTTTAGTCTTCAAGGAGACATCTTTGCTCTTCATCACTTGAAAGAGGCCTTTTGCAGCAGATTTGCTTTCATTGGTGTTGACTGTAGAACCAAGTAATATGAAGTCCTTGACAACTTCAATCTTTTCTCCATCCCTCATGAAGCTGTTTATTGGACCAGTTGTGATGATTTTTTGTTTTCTTAATATTGAAGTGTAATCCATACTGCAGCCTGTAGTCTTTAACCTTTATCAATAAGTGCTTTAAGTCATCCTCACTTTCAGCAAGCAAAGTTGTGTCACATGCATATCGCAGGTTATTAGTAAGTCTTCCTCCAATCCTGATGCCATGTTCTTCTTCCTATAATCCAGCTTCTTGGATTATTAGCTCAGTATACAAATTGAATAAGTATTGTGAAAGGATACAAACCTGACGCACTCCCTTCTTGATTTTAAGCCGTGCAGTATCCCCTTGTTCTGTTAGAATGACAGCCTCTTGATCACAGATTTATTTATGCCCAAATGGATCATCTCTACTTAAAAAAATCAAAAACAAAACTCACTCCTGTTGAGTCGGATCTCGACTCCTCTTTGGGTTTCCAAGGCAGTATTATCACAGAGGTAGATTGCCCAATCTTCCTTGTGAGGAGTGGCTGGTTGAACCACCAACCTTCTGGTTAGGAGTCAAATACCTTAGGCACTATGCCACCAGAACTTGATGAACAAGTCTATACGAGTCTAGATACTCATGTTGTGTTGTTGTTGTTGTGTGCCGTCAAGTCGGACCCGACTCATAGCGACCCCTCCTTGGGTTTCCGAGGCAGTATCACTATGGAAGTAGATTGCCCCATCTTCCTTCCGAGGAGTGGCTGGTGGGTTTGAACCGCCAGCCTTCTGGTTAGCAGTCAAGTGCCTTAGCCACTATGCTACCAGAGCTCCCTCATATAAGTACACATATTCAAGGTTGTATCTTATAGCTAGTTCATGTCTAAAATTGCAGAGGGAACAGGTATGTGGAGGGATGTGGCTGGGCAGTTTTCTCCGTAATAGAGCATTACTATTCTGTTCATAACCTCTTTTTATTTGCCTTTTCTGCATCACGGTAGAAGAAATAGACCTTTTGTTTTCTGGTCTACAAAGTGGATTCAATGTTCTTATGATAGCTGGATCAAGTTTGTTCAACAGAAGTCTCCCATCCAACAAGACTTAGGATGTTAATTCAAGTTATTGACACAGGGGAGGAGTTATATTAATGCTAAATTTTATAAACCATAAGTAGTGCTTTCCCTCAAAGTTGTCTGTCACTCTGTATAATGATATACATTTTTCAGCAATACAATTAAAATAGAAATTTCTAGAATTTAGGAATTTTCTGAAAGAAAATTTTGCAAAATAATATGACTATCATGTCTCTATATCCATTTCTTATTTTTAAGCTAAAAATTAATCAGACCAGTTTCTCCCTTCCCTACTCCAACCAGGTAACCATTATTACTATTTGTTTCTATTAATTGTTGCATTCCTTCCAGAAGTTGTATACATATTTACAAGCAAAGATGAATATATACTTTTATGTTCCTCCTTTTATAGTTCACAAATACTGTTTCACACCTTACTTTTTTAATTTGACAATATATTGTGGAGATCTTCTATGTCACTTTATAAAGAACCTTCTTATTATTGCTGCATAGTATTCTACTGAATAAATGATCCACAATTTATTTAACTAGTCCTCTATTGATGGACATTTAGTCTGTTTCCAATATCTGCATATTTCAAATGGTACGGCAGTAAATAGCCGGGAATATAAGTCAATTCCCAAAGAGTGTAAATATAGCAAGGAACTGAATTCTCAGAAGTAGGGTTGCTGGTCAAAGTACACGTGCATTTGGAATTTTACAGAAATGGGAGGGAGACCTTGCTCTGTTTATCTCCTAATATTTTTAAAATTTTGAACCCTGTGAATGTATGTCGTATTCAAAAATTTAAAAAAAAAAAAAAAAAACCCAAACCAGATTGGTGTGTGTGGGTAATTTGTGTCTAATGAGCAGTGATCTAATTATGTTGTCTCCAATAAAACCTGCCTTGGTGGGTACTTGTGTTTTAATCAGTAGTCCATGGAGAGCCATCACTCTACCACCAGTCTGCTTTAAAGAATATTATCTCATTTCTCTATCTAAAATAACACCTTTCATCTTAGAAATAAAACAGCTTATCCAAGCACTTCAATTCAATAATTTCAGCATTAAGAGCACTTCTCTTACTATTCTTCTAAGCACTTTTAAAAAGCTGAAAACTTCAATTGAACAGACTGCTCATTATAGCATAAAATGCAATTTATACATTGATTGAAGCAGCTTGATGAGGACCTTAATAATCCTTGCTTTGAAGGAGAAGCTTCGGTTTGCAGAAGGAAAAGACCTATTCAAAATGATAACGCAGTGCTCAGAATAGGACTATTAGTTGAACCATTCAGTAATAAGGCATATTTACTTCATTATACTGGGCTGCCTATCATTTTCCAAAATAACAGTAATAGGATACTGTCATTAGGTCCTAGTTCAGCCTAGGAGAGCTGATTAGGTAAAATATTGAAAATCCTGGGTTTACTAAATCTTCATGGCCAGAGCTAAAAGGGTAGCCTATTGTTGTTATGTGCCGTCAAGTCAGGCCCCCGACTCATAGTGACCCCTCCTTGGGTTTCCAAGGCAGTATCACTACGGAAGTAGGATTGCCCAACCTTCCTTCCAAGGAGTGGCTGGTGGGTTTGAACCGCCAGCCGTCTGGTCAGCAGGCAAAGGTCTTAGCCACTATGCTACCAGAGCTCCCAAAGGGTATCCTAGAGACAAGTAATGGGTAGGGTGCAGAGCAGTAGGTTGGAAGAAGCATCACTCTAGGGAGTAAGAGCTTACATTTTATTTATTTCCATTTTCCTGCTAACTAGCTTATCATTTAATCTGCCTGGGCGTGAGTTTTTTGATCTGTAAAATGGAAATAATACCACCTTATCTATTGTGGTATAGATATGCTATGTGCTCATCAAAGCCACTTCCTTTTCCTCCAGTGCACACAGCTAAACTACATTTCCCAGCTGCCCTGGCAGTTAGGTGAGGCCATGTGACTGAGTACTGGGCAATGTAATGTGCGTGGAAGTGATATATTTTGCTGCCCTGATAAACTTTGCTGCCGGGCCTAATCGCTAAAACCCCCTTTGGGATCCTCCATGCCCTTCCTTGTCTCTTCCTTATCTGCTCGCAGGATGCCGAAGATCCACTGAAGGATTCTGAGTTCCTAGAAAAATGGAAGAGCCTCTAAATCTGCACTGCCCAATACAGTGGTACCTGAATGTGGCTAATCTAAACCCAGATGTACTGTAATTGTAAATACACAGCAGACATTGATGACTCAGTGTGAAAACAGGAATTTAAAAAAGCTCATTAATAATTTTTATGTGGATCACACATTGAAGTGTTAATATTGGACACACACATGGTTAAAGAAAATATATTATTAAAATTAATTTTCCCTGTTTATTTTTACTTGTTTTAATGTGGTTACCAGAAAATTTTAAATTATATCTGTGACTCACATTTATGGCTCACATTATATCTTTACTGGACAGCACTGCTCAAGGTAAAGGAAACCTTGATCCCTGAATGACTACAAAGAGTAAAACTCCTTCATAATACTACTTTAATACCAGCCTAGAATGTACTCACAAGGGGAAACTCCAGGGCTTGACCCTGGTTTCATCAGGGATCCATTCTTTAGCCTGCTGTATATCAACCTGTTGGGAACTCTGATAGCCTAGTGCCTAAGGCACTTGACTGCTAACCAGAAAGCTGGCAGTTCAAACCCACCAGCCACTCCTCGGAAGGAAGGTTGGGCAATCTACTTCTGCAGTGATATTGCCTCGGAAACCCAAGGGGGGGTCGCTATGAGTCATGTCTGACTTGACGACATGTAACAACAAACAACAACAACATATCAACCTGTTAAGCTGAAATAAAGGAAAAAGGGATTCATCCACAAGTTAGGGTAAAGGGGCTTGAAGAAGAATATCTTACAACATGATGGAGGTTATGATCGTCATACCCTTGTACTCCAGAAACATTTGGCAAAACTGGTGGAGAAAAAAAGAGAAAAGTTGAGGTAGATGAAGATCGGCTGAGAATACTAAGCCTTTCTGAGAGAGACTTCTGGCCATAGGTGGTGATCAGCACTGAAGTATAGACCACTCAGGAAAGCTACAAGGCCACGCAAATCTTCCCCATTCTAGCTTGTAAAACCAATCCCAGATCAACACACTGCATGAATGCAATTTTCACTATTGCATCCTGGCTGATGAGTGTACCCTCCTTCCAACCAAAAATCCAGCAGATGGTCAGTTTCACAGAGAGATAAAAGTGTAAGAAATGGCAATTGGTTGAGCATTTTATTTCTTTTTCATTTGTAACTCTTCAGACACATTGTAATATTCATTTTCATATAAACAGAAATAATTTTATCAAGTAAATACTTCAAAGCAATCTGCTAAATGACCATCATGGGATATAAGTGTGTGAGTACTTCTCCACCAAGCTCATTTAAATCTCTTGCAAGATCATTGCTAATAGTAATTTGTTTATATTTCCTGTTGATAATTCCATGGATCAAACTAATAAAATATGGTAGTAAGTTTTCTCTTCCTTTTCTTCTCATCTCTCTCTTTTCTTAAATGTAAAGGTCTTTTCTGAGTAGGTCAAGCACAAAGATAGCAAAGAAGCAAAATCTGAGTCTCTAGTAGTTCTTGGGGAAAAACAAACAAACAGAAAACTCAATGCCATCGAGTAGCTCCAACTCATAGAAACACTGACTGGGTTTCCAAGGCTGTAAATCTTTACGGAAACAGATTACTTCTTCTGTGGAGCAGATGGTGGCTTCAAACCACAAGCTTTTTTGTTAGCATCCAAATGCCTTAACCACTACACCACCAGAGTTTCTTCTAGTAGTTCTTAGGCATATCAATAATAGTTAAACTTTTATGGATAATAGCTAAATATAGGTATATCATTTCAGTTCATACAAATGTGAAACTCTTCCCAAAAAGCTTTTAATTTTTATCAGGCACATATGTATTCACTCATCAAGTACTAATTTCTAATAATATAGTATTTTAATAATTATAGTATTTAGTATGAAAACAAATTCATGACCTGTAATTGTGAGATTTTTAAAATTGAAAACCATGTAACAAAAGAATATATACTGTGAGACTTTTAAAATTGAAAATCATGTAACAAATGAATATATACTGTAGTAGTTAAGTTTGTGTGTCAACTTGGTTGGGCCTAGTTGAGTGGCTAAGCAGGTGGATGTAGTTATTCCCCACGATTAAATTGGTAATTAACTCCATGGTGGAATCTATTGGAGCAGCTAAGTAGCTGCCTTAGGGATGTGGTCTGCTTCTCGTATATAAGGAGAAACTTTGGGATTGGTCTCTAGTCTTTTGGGATACTTGAACCCTGCATGTAGCCAAGTCATTGTTCAATAGCCTGCCATGCCCTGCTGATCTTGGGACTGCATCTGGACTGGAATTAGTGGCCTGCCATGTAGTTTGGTAACATTGGGACTGTGCCTTTTTACTTGTCAACCTTGGGCTTGTCAGCCTCAGCAGCCAGCAGCTGAATAAAGAAAAACCTCCAGCTTCAATGGGCTGGGAGCAGGAGGCAGAGCTGAAGCCCGAGGTTGAGGGGCTTTCACTCAGCCCCTAGAGCCTGGACTTTGAACTTGAGCTTAAAGCCTCCAAACTATAAGTGAATAAACTTCTGTTTGTTAAAGCCATCCCATTTATGGTATATTCCTGTCAGAACAGCACTGGGTAACCAAAACATATACCTAGCTTATCTCTTTCTCTCTAAGTGATTCATGCCAGAAAAAAAAAAAAAAAAATCAAACATCTGAAATATATGATAAAGAAAAAAAACCAAACCCACTGCCATTGAGTGATTCTGACTCATAGAGACCCCCATTGGGTTTCCGAGGTGGTAAATCTTTACAGAATTAAATTACCTGTCTTCCTTCCACTGAGTGACTGGTGGGTTTGAACTACCAATCGTCTGATTAGCAGTCAAATGCCTTAGGCATTGCACCACCAGAGATTCATGAAATATAGTCATTTTTAATTTGATAATATGTAATAATATCACCAAACATTATATAATATATATGTGATATAATAAGTATTTGATGTAAACTTGATAACAAATATCATGTAATATCAAACATCATATATTAATAGCAATAGTTAATATTTCTACTACTGTGTCAAAAAATTTTATCCAAGTTCTGAGATCAATATCAACACCTTGTAATTATCTACCTACCATATTCATTTCCTGAACAGATCAAATTATAATACACAAAGACCTATCTATGTAAGAACAAAATAAGACATTATCCAAAAACCTAAACAAAAGAGTAGCTCTCCTAATTGTATAAACAATGACAGCCCTAAAAGAGTGAATAAGAATTAAAATTCCTTTCTTTTTCTGTCATTAATTTTTATTTTTGCCATGTGTTTTAAACCTTTACCTTGTGAAATACATACTTGCATGGATGAAATCATTACAAATAATAATACATTTATGATTTCAATTTAAATAACCATTCAAATTAAATAATTTATATTTTATGACTATTTATAATAATTATAAATCATCCATTTCCTTTTTAACAAATAATTATAAAACAAACACATGTGTAACCACCACTGTGCTGAAAAAAATGAATACACTGACAGACAAGATACTCCCCATATGTCCTCTTGCCTAGAAGTGATCACACCTATTACTTTATGGTAATCATTTCCTGCTTTTCTTTATAGTGTTACCTTCTTAGTATGCATGCCTAAATGGTATCACAATATATGTATTCTTTTGCCTTGCTTCTTTCAGTCAACATTATGTCCGTAAGATTTTTTCCTTATCTTGGGTGTTCTTATCACCAAAATATTAAAAATATTCTAATATACAAGAAGAATGCATAATTTATACATATGGTATAAAGAATAGTAATAAGGTGAGCATTCCAGTACTTGTCACCCAGTTTCACAAATTTCCCTTATTTCAAAATTGGGTTTACCTAATAGTCACTTATATGTTTTGACAAGAAAAAAAAAAAAAAAAAGTAGGAAATCTGTACAGAACTGTTTAACCACCAACTACTGTTTACTTGGTAGTTCAGACCCTCTAAACATCTTTACCAGTAGTATAATCAATTAGTTTGACCTCCTCACCCCAATCCCTTGGAGCTGCCCTGCCCTAGCTGGTAACTAGAACTAACTCCTTTCTGTGGCCAAGGCTGTGGAGGTTACACTGAGTGAAAAGAAACAGAAGCCTCTGTAAACCTCACCCAGAGCCTGAGATTCTGGAAGTTGCTTTTCTCTGAACCACTCATTTCATTCTCAGTATGGAGAAGGTCCTTCTCACAAAAATGCTTTGTTGCCCTGATATCATGTCCCCAGGTCCCTGAGAATGCCTTCTGGAGTGCCACACTGACACACCTTCTGGTAATATCCAGTTAATGCAGGGCTGAACAACAGCTCCAATTTCTTTCTATATCCTCCACGGTAGGCAGAGGAAAATAATCAATCATTCATTTATTTGTTTATTCATTCATTCTTCCAATAACTATTTCTTTAGTGCCTCAAATACCTGATCCCTGACATATAGGAGGGCCTTAATAAATAATGAATTAATAAACAAATATTTGGCCCTGAAATTTCAGCCAAAATCTAAAATTAATTTAAGAAATAAGTTTCTTGGTGGAATTTTCACTTATGATAAAGAAGTCATTCCTCAAGATATTGATATACAGGCTGAATTGATTACTGAATAGCTCTAAAGATTCTAAATAAATAAAGATTCCTTAGAAATGTGTCTATAGATGGTAAAGCATTATATGAGGTACTGGGAAAATGCTTTCTGTACTAACTCATGGGTCATCAATTGTTATATATTCAGGCTGATATCCAGCCAGCATGCACAACAGAGGCCACACTCACTGTTTATAGCTAGTATCCATCTGATTGGTCAGTGTGCATTTCATATTAAATGTTAAATACCTGAGTGTCATATGTTAATATAAAGATTATTTATGGTAAAATGGCAATCACATGACAATGGAGGAAGGATGCTTGGAGAAACCCTGACTTTGAAAATGGAAATGTAGAAGGATACCCAAAAACTCTCAATGGACTTCCAGAAAGATGGAAGAATAGGCAGACAAGTGACACAGAGCCTCTTCAACCAAGAAAAGAAAAACCAATTGACAGAGATACAGAAGATAATCCTGGAGCCCTAAGCTTTGAAAGGAAGGATACAGAAGTGAATTAGGTATCAACTAGTGGAAAAAACTGAACGAAAATAGGGAGTATAGAAATGGTAGGAGCTGCGGACTGTCAGCTACTCTGACGGGAGCAACAGCCTGAATATTTCCAAATGATGTTGGGACCTAAGAACTGACCTAAAGTTCAGCCCTGGTCACCAAGGGCTGAAGGGACGACTGCTCTGGTGGCCTATGACTAGGAAGGGAAACAACAAGGAGGGAGACAACCTGAGCTGTTGACTTTCTGCTGTCCGGAGGGTGCAGCCATTTTGAATGTTTACATGTGGTGGCCATTTTGGACATTTAAAGTGACCAAGGGTACAGCCATTTTGAATCTTTACAAGTGGCAATCATTTTGGATTTTAAAGTGATAGCATTCTCATTTGGATTCCAGGGATCTAAGAATAGGCTCTGTTTGCCAAGGTTGGCAGGGACATACAAGAGGCTGACAACAGGAAAGGAGACAGGTGGTGAGTGCATTAGTGCTGTCAACTAGTGAATAGAGGAGCACAGCACAGTACCCTGCTTGTGTAGATAACATACAGAGAAAACGAAAATCATTG
>NW_006921638.1:2255021-2255555 GCF_000298275.1 Orycteropus afer afer | reverse complement strand
CATCAAAAGGAATAATCTACATGTCATTGGAATTCCATAACAGGAAGAGAAAAAACCACAGAGAAAATTGTCCAAGATTTGTTGGAAGAGCACTTCCCTGATATGATAGAAGATGAGAATACATCCTGAATGGAAGTCCAATGAACCCGAAACAGGATAGACCCCCCCAAAAAATTACCAAGACATATCATCATCAAACTTACCAAAACCAAAGACAAAGAAAGAATCATGAGAGCAGCACTGGAAAAACAAAAAGTTACCTACAAGGGGCAACCAATAAGACTAAGCAGAAACCATGCAGGTGAGAAAACAATGAGATGATATATATAAAACCCTGAAAGAGAAAAAGTTCCAACCAAGAATTATGTACCCAGCAAAATTGTCCCTCAAAAATGATGGTGAAATTAGGACATTTCCAGGTAAGCAGAAATTAAGGGAATTTGTTAAAACCAGACCAACCTTATAAGAGATGCTAAAAGGAGTCCTTTGGGCAGAGAAGCAACAACAGCAAACAAGAACTGACCATTAACACAC
>NW_006921638.1:2238467-2254246 GCF_000298275.1 Orycteropus afer afer | reverse complement strand
GGGACTGTGAAGTGATACAAGCACTGTGGAAAGCAATATGGAAATTCCTTAGAAAACTGGAATTGGAGATACCATTTGACCCAGCAATCCCATTACTAGGTATATATTTGTTGTTATGTTGTTGTTATTTGCCATCGAGTCGGCCCTGACTCATAGCGACCCCTCCTTGGGTTTCCGAGGCAGTAGCACTACGGAAGTAGGAATGCCCAACCTTCCTTCGGAGGAGTGGCTGGTGGGTTTGAATCGCCAGCCTTCTGGTTAGCAGTCAAGTGCCTTAGGCACTATGCTACCAGAGCTCCTAGGTATATATAGTAGGTATATATACTAGAGAGCCAGCACAGGAAAAGAAATATGTACACTCGTGTTCATTGCAGCACTATTTACAATAGCAAAAAGATGGAAACAACCTACGTGCCCATCAGCGGAAGAGTGGTTGATCAAACCATGGTACATACACATAATGGAATGCTATGCAGCACTAAAGAATAGTGTTGAGTCTGCAAAACATTACATAATATGGATGAACTTGAAGGACATTATACTGAGTGAAATAAGTCAATCACAGAAGGATAAATATAGTATTAATTTATTGTTGTGGAGGGTCAAGGAGTGGTTTATATATGAAGGGAAACTTTATTGGTTGCCAGGGGTGAGAGGGGAGGGGAGGGAACACTGCAAAAGAAAAAAAAAAAAACATTGACCCATGTCATTTTAGTTTTGTGTATTTCACTGTACATAAATTATATATCAATAAAATGCATTAAAAGAAAACTCTCAGTGAATTCTGCTATAGCTTAATTAATCAAATATTTCTCTTAACAACTGAATAGTTTGTTTTTGCGTAAATATCTTTGATCGTACCAGCCACTCCTTGGAAAGAAGATTGAGCACTCTACTTCCATACAGATACTGGCTCAGACACCCAAGGAGGGGTCACTATGAGTTGGAAACAACTTGATGACAGTGAGATAGATTTCTCTAAAAGTGAAGGGCTTTTAACAGAAAGTTCAAGTGGCTCTACTATTAACATCAAAGTAGATTTCAGAGCAAAGAATATTACCAAGACTAAAAAGGCTTATTTAATAATGATAAAGAGATCAATTTAAAAAGAGAGGAGGACAACTAGTCCTAAATGGTTGTCTTCTAATCAAAGAGGTCCAAAATACATAAAGCCAAAGCTGGTAGAAGTACAATGGGAAATAGAAAAATTTTACAACTATTGTTAGAGATTTCAATACTCCTCTCTCAATAATTGATGGAACAGTGGACAGAAACTCAGTAAGGAGATATATATTGATACATAATTTGGACAACACTAGCAGTCAACTTAACCTAATATTTTAGAACACTCCCCAAAGTGTTTATAAGAATATATACACAAGAATGTGCAGCAGAATACACATTCTTTTCAAGTGTACACGGAACATTTACCAAGTGTAGTAGTTAAGATTATATGTCAACTTGGTTGGGCCTGGTTTTGAGTGGCTGGGTAGCTGGATGTAGTTATTCCTTATGATGAGACTGGTAATCAACTCCATGGTGGAATCTACTGGAGTAGCTGCCTTACAGATATGGTCTGCTTCCAGTATATAAGGAGAAGTGTTGAGAAAGGTTTGCAGCTTTTTGGCATGGTTGGACCCTGCATTTGGCCGAGTCTTTATCTCAGTGGCCTCCCATGTTGTCTGCTGATCTTGGGACTCTTAATGGACTTGAATCAGTGGCATGCTATGTGGTTTTGTAATATTGGGACTGTGCCCTTTTACTTGTCCATCTTTGATTTGTCAGCCTCAGCAGCCAGCAACTCTCTGAG
The DNA here is from genome assembly GCF_000298275.1 of Orycteropus afer afer. NCBI lineage: Eukaryota > Metazoa > Chordata > Mammalia > Tubulidentata > Orycteropodidae > Orycteropus > Orycteropus afer. The sequence goes on along the minus strand of NW_006921638.1, from coordinate 2,252,436 downwards.
TGAAGAAAAACCTCTAGCTTCAACTCTTTTGTTTACTTAGTGCCACTCTAACAGAAATATACCACATACGGGATGGCTTTAACAAACAAGAGTTTATTCTCTTACAACTTTGGAGGGTAGAAGTCCAAATTCAAACTGCCAGGCTCTAGGGGCTGGGTGAAAGCCCCTCAACCTTGGACTTTAGCTCCGCCTCCTGCTCCCAACCCACTGAAGCTAGAGGCTTTTCTTCACTCAGAAAGCTGCTGGCTGTTGAGACTGACAAACGCAAGGTGGACAAGTAAAAAGGCACAGTTCTGATGTTACCAAACTACATGGCAGGCCATTAATTCAAGTCCATTCTAAGTCCCAAGGTTAGCAGAGCATGGCAGGCTGCTGAAAAACAACACAGCTACACTCAGGGTTCAAGCGTGCCATAAGCTACAGACTGTTCCCCAAGGCTTCTCCTTATATACAGGAAGGAGACCACCTCCCTAAGGCAGCTACTCAGCTGCTCACTGTAGATTCCACCATGCAGTTGATTACCAGTCTCATCATGGGGAATACTACATTCAGCTGCCCAACCACTCAACAAGGCCCAGTCAAGTTGACACACAAACTTAACCACTACAGTAACAAATCATCAAGATAGGCCATAATCTGCATTATAAAACACGTTTTAATAAATTTTAAAAGATTCAAATCATAGAATGTATATTCTCTGACTACAATGGAATTTAATTAGAAATCAATAAAAGAAAGATCTCTGGAAAATCCTCTAATATTTGGGACCTAAATAACACACTTCTAAATAACTTATGAGTCCAAAAAAAAAAAAAAAAAAATCAAGAGGTAACTTGGAAAACATTTTGAAATGAAAGAAAATCACACTATAACATGTCCAAGTTTACATGATAGTGCTAAAGCAATACTTAGGAAAACATTTATAGCACTAAGTTTCTACATTAGAAAAGAAGAAAGGCCTCAAACCAATGACCTTAATTTCCACTTTAGGAAATTAGAAAAAGAAGAACACCAAGACAGTACACATAAGTTGTTGTTGTTGTTATGTGCCGTCGAGTCGGCCCCGACTCATAGCGACCCCTCCTTGGGTTTCCGAGGCAGTATCACTACGGAAGTAGGATTGCCCAACCTTCCTTCCGAGGAGTGGCTGGTGGGTTTGAACCGCCAGCCGTCTGGTTAGCAGGCAAGAGTACACATAAGAGAAACCCTAAAACTAACACTGACAAAGCAGCCAGAGGATAAACCTTCTCAAAGACATCCCAAATCCTGCTAAATATCAAATCTCAGCCGTTAAGGATGTGCACCCACAGTCACCGGATCTGACAAACAGTAGGCAGTACTTGGCAGAAACAGTAAGTTCTTTTTAAAAGAACAAACAAAGAAGTTAAGAACTGAAATAAACACATAGCACATACGTACTGAGTTTATTCACAGGACATAATCCTTAATGGTCATGTTTTTAACCAGATACCACTCATATTTTAAATATGAGAATATTTGACTCTTGCTAATATTTTCAGGAAATAAAAGCTAAAATTTCATTAAAGTAAGTTAATGTTCATTAAACAATTAAATTGAACCATACAGAATTGCCATTTTTATAGGTCCCAAGTTGTCCAACATTGGCAATTTCATGTTGCTCAAACTAATACTTCCTGGGACTAAAATAGGTATAATGTGTTAAAAGAGCAAGAATACTGTATGTAGCATTTCAAGGTACAAGCAGTGCCCAGGTTACAAATGAGACCCATTCCTAACTGTGTCTTTAAGAATTTGTGTGTAAGTTGGAATGGTGCATATGATTCTTATTTAGCCTTTCTTTAGTGCAAGAAAAGACTAAACATCTTGTCAATCATTTAAACTTTTCAAGACTGAATTATTTTCTGCTTTGAATTTTTTATTGAAACCATATGTTTTCAGTCATGGAAGCCATTTTAAATTAAATAAAATTTGGATTTTTATATAATTAGCTGGATTTTTATATATGGATTTTAATATAATTAGTTGGACACATATGGATTTTTATATAATTAGTTGGACATGTATGTCTCAAGGGGTTTCTGGTGCTGGGGTTGGTGGGATGAGGCCCATTTTTGCTCAGATTCATGCAGTTATAAAGACCCCCATCAGATGACAGCATGCACTAATAGTGGGATTACAGATTCCTACTAAAACCCAGAGGCAGAAAATGTAGATGAGCACTCTATGTCCTACAGGTCACAAAAGCATTAAAATCCACATGTGCAACAAGTGAACATGATTGTGATGAATAATTTGTTGCAAGTAGGGATTGGTTCAAAGTGAGGGTATATTTATAATATTAAAGGGCAAGTAGATGTTGTTCACAACACAGGGACTACCAGTAATTAAACTGATACAACAGATAAACAATAGGTTAGTATTTTTTTCAACTTTTATTTTTAATCTATTAAGTCTCAGACCATGATCCTTGCTTCCAATAAATCTTTCCCCACTAACTACACAATTGAATATCTAAAATATTCAATGTTGTTGTTACTGCTGTCGAGTCGGACCTGACTCATAGCAACCCCTCCTTGGATTTCCGAAGCAGTGTAACTATAGAAGTAGATTGCCCAGCCTTCCTTCGGAGGAGTGGTTGGTGGGTTTAAACCACCAGCCTTCTGGTTAGCAGTCAAGTGCCTTAGGCACTATGCTACCAGAGCTCCTAAAATATTCAATAGGCACTCCCAAATCCTACCTACGGATATGCTCCTAGGGACTCTCCAAAAGGCCTCATGGATCAAAAAATTTACATTCCTTGATAATGAAGAAACAGTTCTTGCTCTTGAGAAATTTATTTGAAGTTATATAACCTCAGTGTTTCTCAATTTAGGAATCTGACATGCAAAGGAAACCCTTGAAGCATAAATCAAATTGTGACTTCCTATTCATTTTACTGGAGCTCTGGTAGCACAGTGCCTAAGGCATCTGACTGCTAACCAGTTCAAACCCACCAGCCACTCTGTGGAAGCAAGACTGGGCAATCTACTTCCATAAAAATATACCACTCAGAACCCAATGGGGGTCACTATGAGTCAGAATTGACTCAATGGCAGTGGGTTTGGTTTGGGTTTTTATTCATTTTACACCTAGATTCCTTATAAGTGATCAGCTCTATGTGTTCAATCACTTCAATGATAAAACCTTACTTTATACACAATGTTTCAGGAATACATCTACCATATGATATGAGGTACATGTCTAAATTGGAATAAACCACTGAGAAGGAGGTTCCAAAGCATCATCTACAGCATTTATATACTTATTTTGTGTGCCAAATATTTTGAAGCCAAAACTAATTTTGATACTCTGTAATGTAGGTCAACACTGGAGTAAGAAGAGCAATAATACTGCAGCATTTTGTACTAATTACACTGATATGGAACACAAACAGTAGGCTAAGTGAAGTTATTGGGAAAGATTAGCATTGTTTTACATCTTAGTCTGATGATAAAACCCAGACCATATAAGTGGCTTTAAAATATATGGAAACCATATGTTCTAAAATATGCTAAGAGGTTAACAATTTTTCCCATTCTTCCCCACAAATATAAAAGCCTGCCTTTTGGAACTAGAATACAAAATATTAAACAGAAAAGAGGAAGGTGAATTTTAAAGAGGCATTTAACCACATGTCAGATAAGTTATACTTTGTATGCAGTCTATCAGTCTCCCTAATGTCCTTGAATTTGAGTGCAATGGTGTAATGATGAGATCAATTATTTTCGTTTGGTGTCATGTGTAGGTAGGGAGTGAAACACAGTGTTCACCAGTACTAGGTGGGCAGTGTGCAGGAAAGGCATGTGAGACTCTCAGGTCCAATTCAGAAATTCAACACTATTATGAACTCCACCATCTTATAAAGAATTCCACATAAACAAACAACAGCCTACCTGAACTGTGGGGCAAGAAGACGTCCCAAACAGGGTCCTAAACAGGTTGCCGGAATATCATGTCCCTCAGCCACGCCATCCACTTCTGTCACCATCAACCAACAGGTTCAAAACAAGGCAGACAAAGCCCAGATTTTGTAACTCAAGTAGATTTGGTTTTTAACCAGCTGTCACTAGTTAACCAGCTTTACAAACTGGGAATCTAACACATGACATATAAATTATTTTCCATACCTGAAGACTCACTGGTTTTGGACCTAACTGCTTAGAGGCTTGCTACAAACTGTAACTAGTAAGGTTTCAAATCCTCAGTCACTCAGCTCCCAGACTGCTAACTGGAATTTCATTCCACATGTGCCTCTCACAATTAGTAGGGTTATTTTAGGCACTGACCTAAGTTCTCAGAGAATGTAAGCTGATGGCAAAAGGGTATTTAATGTCATTTGCTTGGTTACAATCAAAAGCGTGTACAAGAAGCTTATGATCTGTGTGAAGAGCTTCCTCAACATCCAGCTACATGGTGTTTTACTTTAGCTGAGGAGAAATATTGAAATTATACTGCTCTCTTTTAATACCCACAGAGCAATTAGAGTCATAATGAATAAACCCAGAGCTGTTAGGATTTTCTAGAGGTATGCATTATCACAGAATATATAATTCCACAGAGTGAAATGAACAGCTGTTTTATAAAACAATTTTAAGTTCTGACACTACCCAGTCACGTAGTGTATTGCTCCACAAGAAGCCCCATTAAAAGTAACCTACCTACCCAGAATCTCATAGAGATTATTCAATCCCTTCTAGGTTCTCACAGAGAAAGCTATAAATACAAAAATACTCTAAACATTTTTCGTAATTATGGAAGTTAATTCCACTCTATAAACTGACACATATCTACTAAGGTATTCTGTTTCTAACAAAGTACACCACCTACTGGCTAATATGACTGTTCTGCAGACACAAAATGTATCTCAAAATATATCCAAAAAAGAAACAGTGGAAGGAAAATGCCTTGTGCCTCCTTACCAACAAGTTCCTCCATGCCAGCACAGAGCATTCTGACTCCCAAGGGCAGCATGGGATAGATTCACAAAACTAACTTCCTCTTAACTTTCCCACTCATGTTTTCCACAAAAGTCAGAACTCAAAGAGAGAACTTGAATTCTTCTAAAATTAGATGTAAGGAAGAATTTCCTGGGTTGAGATTTTCTGAGAACTAGAAAGACTAAGTCAAGCCTCATTCTGAGAAAAGTTTAAATAAAAGGGTAGATAAATCTGTTAGGAATGACTAGTCATGGTCTCCCTAAAGAGCAAACATGGAAATGGATAAACTTTAAGTCTCTTCTCTTTCCTTGGTTATCACTCTCTCAAACTTCTTGACAGTCTACTCAGTGGTCACCTTCTCTGGAAGTCTCACTACACGCCTTGGCTGGGTTAATGCCACCTCCTCAATGCTAACAGGTTCCACTATTGCCTGCTATCTCAATGCTCTCTTTACCTTCGTCCTCACTCCCCAAACTGTGAACTCTAGTCCACAGTAGCTGTGTCAGGCTCATCTTTGCAAAGCTAACTTAAAATAGTACTGGGTGCCTTAGCAAATGTCAATGAATGCTTGCTGAATTAATGAATCTTGGGATGTTATGAAGCCATTGGAGCACACATAGCCTGCCTTGGGAGTCACAAGAAAAATTGGGCCATTGCCAATTTGTAAGCAGAGTTCAGAGTTTGGGAAGCCAAGCTGAACTTCCAGCTATCTTCCATGCTGGAGAGATAAGGATTAAAGTTCAAGACCCACCAAAGAAGAGGGGCCCTGGTAAACACTCAGGCTTCTAGGGAGGATCTATAAAAGGCCATTCTGGAGGAATAGGGGTAAAATAGAAACAGCTGAGTCTTCATAAGAGAAACCTAGGAATACACAAGAAAGGATAATATATCAAGTTGGATTCATTCCAGGAATTTAAGGTTGGTTTAATGTTTGGAAAAAGGAAAATTTTAAATATCATATAATGATCTCAGTATATACAGAAAAAGTTTGATAATAAGCAACATTCATGGCTAAACCTCAAAAACATACATGAGCAAAAGAAACCAAGTCCAAAAGAATATATATGGCATTATTCTACTTAACTTATCTCAGCTACATTATTTAGAGATGCTTACATGGGCAGTAAAAACCATAAAGCAAGGAGATAATTATCACAAAGTAAGAATGGTGGTTACCTGTGAAAAGGAAGAAGAGGGTGAGGTCAGAGGGAAGATGTGGGGAGTTTCTAGGATCCTGGATTATTATTATTATTTTTAATGTGAGTGGGTATAGATCAGGGGTTTAATTTAATTGTGTTTCACATACAATGGAAAACAAAACAATTTTTTAAAAGATTAAGACAGCTCTTAATATTCTTATTTGGAATATTCTCCAAGATAGACTGTTGGAAGAAAAGAGCAATATGTATGTAGCATAGTCACTTAATAGATGCTACCACTAAAAAAATGAATAATTCATTCATTCATAGATATTGCTTGAACACATTTTCTGTGGCAAACACTTTTCTAGGCCCTTGGAATACAGCAGAGAATGAAACAGAGAAAGTTCCTGCTGGCTTAGAGCTTATATTCATTAGCAGACAGATAATAAGTAAATAAAAATGTAGTACATGTCAGATAGTGTTAAGTGCCATGAAGGAAAAGAAAAGCCGAATAAGGGGAATAGAGAGTGAGAGGTTGTTGGGGGTTGAGTACAAAGCCTCAAGTATGGGAGTGTGCTTAGAGTATTTGGGAAATACCCAAACAGGATTGAACAAAGGAGAGCATCTAGAAGCATATAGCCAGAAAGGTTAATGGTGAGGGGGAAGAGAGGACCATCACACAGAGCCACTCAAAGACTTTGGGCTTTTATTCTGAGATGGGAAACCACTGAAAGATGTCACAGGTTGGCTTTCTGAGAAGTAGACTCCAAGATGGATATTAGAGTGCCAAAGGTTTATTAGGGGACCAAGTGTAGGAGGGAGGCTTCCCTTTCAATGCTTACCATTCTGTATCTTAGCATGTATTACCTATTCACAAATAAATCAATAAATAAAACTGAACAAAGTAGACATTCATATATTGATGAAGAAAGCGATCCCCAAGTACCATATGAAGTGAGTTATTTGCATAATGTTGTTGTTGTTATGTGCTGTTGAGTCGGCCCTGACTCATAGCGACCCTTCCTTGAGTTTCTAAGGCAGTATCACTACAGAAGTCGATTGCCCAACCTTCCTTCCGAGGAGTGACTGCTGGGTTTGAACCGCCAGGCTTCTGGTTAGCAGTCAAGTGCCTTAGCCACTATGCTCCCAGTGCTCCCAGTTGCATAATAGTAACTAACATTTTAAAAATTATATATCTAAAATATAAATGTACACTAAACATCTAGAATATATAGCAAGTGGTTATCCTTAGCAGGGGTTATCCCTACAGAATCCAAAAGGGGAACTCTAACTTATCTATTGTTTGATATTTTTTTTACAATCTTACATGTCAGAAAAATAAATATATTTCATATTAATAAGTATCTTTACCAAACATGAATCAGTTCTCTGCATGCTGAAGCAATCAAGAATCCAGTTACCTGAAGTTCTACAAACTTCCCTGGCAGTTGGCGGTGGTGGTGAAAAGGGAGTAAGAAGAATCAGACCTGGACTGATTGAGTAAAAAGATATTGAAATGAAGCTCCTGGGAGTATGCCTTGCATTGCTTTACTTCCCAAGCCTCTGTAATATAATGACACCTAAATTCACACAATTATAAATCAATACAGATTTTAAAAATTCAAACAAATGATAAAGGAAAACAGATTAAAAAAAAAAAAAATTGCACGTATAAGACTTTTGGCTCCACACTGGTTGATATTAAATTGCAAAACTGTTTGCTTTCTTCCTTTAGAATAGTGAGTCACTTTACACAAACGTAGACAAATCATGGAAAGAAACATAATATCAAAAAGCATGACTGATGGTGAGTGGGCATCTTAAAATAGGATTCAAATGTTTCATTTAAGAAGAAAGCCCTTTGGATTCTGTATATTGTACTACTGTTTCAAAAATAAGACTTTCAGGGCTGAGCACAGATCTTTCATTATTGCAAGAGCCCACATAGGAGAATTTACTATTCATATTTATGGTAATTTTTTTCCTCTTCAAAGATCACCCCAAGATTCTATTGCTTGAGGCTATGATTTTTCATCCCACCTTGAAGCATTCTTCAAGGTGGGATGAAAAGTCTTTCTTTTAAATATTTGTCAAGCAAACTGACTATCATTTGTTTGAATTAGCAAATGTACATCCATTTAGAGTGTGCTTCTCAACAGAATATCATTAAGAGATACAAACTCCAACTCCAAGGTCCAATTATATAACACTTCCAGAAAGATAGTGTTTTCCAATCACAACTCAATGTCCCCTGAACATCTCAAACTGGCCCCACGAGGCCTAAATCATCAGAGCACCAGGATGAGGAAGGTAACGAACACTACAAGGCCCTTAACAATGAACTTACTAGAGATTTCCTGAGCACAAAAGTTGTGAGAAAAGAGGAACAAATAAATGGGCCTATCCTTATGATGAGTGTTCCGGATAATATAATGTTCAGAAAAATATGCAAAATATAATATTAAGTTAAGTAGACAATGTATAAAATTGTGATGCAATTTTAGTCCAATTTTGTTTCTATATGTAAATAAATGGGAGGAAAAGAAGTACACCAAAAATGGTAATAGTGGGTACTTCTAATGAACCAGAGATTATTTTTATTTTACATTCATTTTTATAAGACTATGCATTATTCATATAAACAAGGGCAAAAACAATAAGAGTCATTTTTAAAAGCAATTGTATACAATGCTGAAAAACAATCACAGTAAGGAATGGGCGTTTACTCGGTGTAAGCCACATGTTCCTCAAGTGTCAGTGGGTTCTTTCTCAGAAAGCATTCTCACCATATGCCTGGGGATCCTCTAACATGTCAAATTCTCATGGAAATAGGAGTGGGTAGCTTCAGCTTTTCCTTTTTTGTCTCTTCTCTCCTCCCAATGTATTTTTCTCAACGCCCTCTGACTTGAGACTAATTTCTTTTTCCTGGTTACAAGTTTTTATTCTGAGCCTAAGAGGACAACATAGCAGAAATCAGGGCCTTTCAGGCATCACATCAAGGAACCCTGTTTGTACATCTTTTCCATTCCCTATCTTAATCCAGTCATTCTCTCTCCACCCATCCCCATCTCTTGCCAGCAAGAGCCATGACTATCTTTCTTCACCACTACAGTATGTGTTCTAGAAGCTATCCATAAAATCTATCCTGGCACTCACATCTTTGCATTGGGCAGTATCTTGAACAGATGTATATTTTAGACTAAACCTAATTTTCCAGATTCTGATTATCTTTCTCTAACATCAAATTACATTTTTGCAAGTGTTTTCTGAGGGCAGAGATCTCTTCTGATTTGTCTTCTACCTCATTTGGCTTTCCCCTGAGGACATTCAGTCCATGATGGATTCTTGTCACCCATGAGCTATTAGCTTAGCTGCTGCTACTGCTTTGTATCTTGACTCCAGTTAGGACCTGGAATTTTCCCCCTCACTATCCACTTGCTGAATAGCTCAGTCATCTGTTTAGCAGAAGGACCCTCTTCTCTCTGACATCCATCCCGTGGTGGTTTCATAGATCTGAGTGTGATGTCTTCCTGATGCATTTAATGATATCAGAGACTCGGCTTGTGAGCACACCTGCGTTGGATTACCCAATAAGCAAGGTAAGCATGGGCTCATTTGTGCTTACTTACTAATCTGTAGTGAACAATTTCATATTTTTTCCACTACATCAAAGATTTCTGTTTTGTATGGCTAGCATCTGTCTCTCTCCCAATCCCACAGCACCTCCTTACAGAATCAAGGGGTCTTTTCAAATTTACAGTCTCTGACAGAAACAGAGTATCTGATAAGCAAGATAAGAATGGCTTATTTGTGCTTACTTACTAATCTGTATTGAACAAAAACATATGAACTGTTTACTAAAGATTAGTAAGTAAGCCTATACTTATCTTGCTTACTGAATAATCCATCCAAGGCACACTTGCATGTGCACATGTACATGTATGCATGCAAGCTTGGATGTGTGTGTATGTATGTTGTTTCTTGCCAACAATATTCTGTAATTTTTAAAAAATTAGTACATAATTACACCATAGAATGTATCATAGGATAAAAAAGCTCAAAATTCCATATATTGCAATACTCTGCACATGCCTTTGCTCTGAGCCTTAGCTTTGATTTCAGCATTTGTAGCTGATGCCCACTAGGTCTGTCAAGATTCTCTGTGGGGGACAAACTCAGCCATGCTATGCTTATTGACAAGAGAATCTAAAACCCTCATAATGCTAGCTATATTTATATAGTGCTTACTATGCCCAGACATTGTTCTAAACATTTCAGTTACTACCTCACTTAATGCTCTTTACAATCCAATGAGGTAAGTGCTATTTTCATTACCACTATTTTACAGAAGAAGAAAATGAGGCACAGTGAGGTGCCTGGTGCAGCCATGGAAGAGGCACAGCTGGAATTTGAAACAAGACGGTTGGACTCCAAGAATCAACACCCTGAACCATCACTCTAAATTGTCTCTCATTTACAGCAACATTCTATAAATAAAAATGCTTCATTACTGAAAAGATTTGGCTAAATCTGGCTTTCGGACCAAAGTAGTAAATATGCCACAAGACGTTTTTGCAAGTCTGTGATCCAACGCTAGTCTTGGAATCTTGACACTAAATTAATTTGTGAGGACAGACATTTACATATGGAAGCCAAGTTTTCTCAGAGCTGAGCTTCAAGCAGCCAGGCCCAGCACTACTTAGGACAACCGTGAACTCCACCCTTAGCTTTTCCCTTCAGCTGCTTCAACTTATAGATTTTTTTTTTCTTTCTAAATATTATTTTTAACTCTATGATTCAGAAAGTGCCTTATCTCAGAGGCCAATGTCTAAGAGCTTTAATCTTTTTTCTCACACAAGTAAAATGTGGCAAGATACAATTATATGTACAAGACATAAAATTAAAATCCAGTAAGAGACTTGGACTGCTGTAAAAATATCTGAACACAATGCACACAAGGGAACCTCAATTTAAACCTCTTCTAGACCCCGCTTTGTTTACTCTTGTCTGAGTTGGCTCTGGGGACTCCTGACTAAAGGGGAGCTAGGAGTTTCTCCTCAGACACAGCAATTGCCCACCCCATCCTCTCAATCCTAACTGAAAGATCCACCCTCCTGCCTTAGTGTTCTGTTAATAAGCTTTTTAAAAATTAATACCATCAGAATGTTCCACCACTCATCTGTCAGTTTGTGGTGCTGTGGTGACTTGCATTTTGTTGTGAGGCTGGAGGCTATGCCACCAGAATTTCAAATACTAGGAGGGACACCCATAGTGGAGGGGTTTCAGCAGAGCTTCCAGACTAAGACAGACTTGGAAGAAGGATGGGGCCATCCACTTCTCAAAGAATTGGCTAGTGAAAACCTCATGAATAACAGTAAAACACTGTCTGATATATTACTGAAAACTTTATGAATAGCCTTGAAACTTTGTCTGATATATTGCTGAAAGATGAGCCTCTCAAGTCAGAAGGCACTCAAAATATGACTAGGACACAGCTGTCTCCTCAAAGCAGAGTCGACCTTAATAACGTGGATGGAGTAAAGCTTCAGGACCTCCATTTGCTGATGTGGCATGACTTAAAATGGGAAGAAATAGGGGCAAACATCCATTAATAATCAGAACATGGAATGTACAAAGTATGAATCTAGGAAATTGGAAGTTGTCAAAAGCAAAATGGAACACATAAAGATCAATATTCTAGGCATTAGTGAGCTGAAACGGACTGGTTTTGGCCATTTTGAATCAGGCAAGCATATAAACTACTGCCAGGGATGACATATTGAAGAAGAATAGTGTAGTATTTATCACCACAAAGATGTTTCAAGATTTGTCCTGAAGGACAATGCTATCGGTGATAGGATAATATCCATATGCCTACAAGGAAGACCAGTTAATACTACTATTATTAGAACTTACACACCAACCATCAAAGCCAAAGATGAGGAAACTGAAGATTTTTACCAACTTCTGCAGTCTGAAGTTGACCAAACATGCAATCAAGATATGTTGATTATCACTGGTGATTGGAATGAAAAAGTTGGAAACAAAGAAGAATCACCAGTAGTTCGATAATATGGCTTTGGTGATAGAAATGATGCTGGAGATTGCACGATAGAAGTTTGCAAGACCAATGACACATTCATTGCAAATACCTTTTTCAAAACATAAATGTGGCAGCTATACATGTGGACTTCACCAGATGGAATACACAGGAATCAGATTGACTACATCTGTGCAAAAAGGTGATGGAGAAGCTCAATATCTACAGCTAAAATGAGGCCAGGAACTGACTGTGAAACAGACCATCAACTGCTCACATGCAAGTTGAAGTTGAAGTTGAAGACAATTAAAACAAGTCCAAGAGAGCCAAAATATGAACTTGATTATATCCTACCTGAATTTAAAGACCACTTAAAGAATAGATTTGATGCATTGAACACCAATGACAAAAAACCAGATGAATTGTGGGATGACATCAAGAACATCATCCATGAAGAAAGCAAAAATCATTAGAAAGACAGGAAAAGAAGAAAATATAAAAATGGGTGATAGAAAAGACTTTGAAATATGCTCTTGAACTGAGAGTAGCTAAAAGCAAATGGAAGAAATGGCAAGATAAAGGAGCTGAACAGTAGATTTCAAAGAGCAGTTCGAGAAGACAAATTCAATTACTATAATGAAATGTCCAAAGACCTGGAGTTAGATAACCAAAAGGGAAGAGCGTGCTCAACATTTCTCAAGCTGAAAGAATTGAAGAAAAAATTTAAGCCTTGAGTTGTAGTACTGAAAGATTCTATGGGCAAAATATTGAATGATGCAGGAAACATCAAAAGAAGATGGAAGGAATACACAGAGTCACTGTTCCAGAGAGATTGGTTGATGTTCATACATTTCTGGAGGTGGCATATAATTAAGAACCAATAGTACTGAAGGCTCCTTGTCTTCAGCATATTCTGAGTGTATCATAATCATTTTCTGCTGTTGCAGAGGATGTGACTACTTGAGGAGCTCACAGAATCCCAGTAGGAAAAATTAGGCTTTGGCAAATCATGTATTTTGTTTATAGAAGGAATTTAAGAAAAGGTATTACTTATTTTCATATTGTATTTTAACTGTTTCTCTGATCAGATTTCTTTACTTCCTTCTCCTCTTTTCCCATCTCCCTCCTTTTCCAATTCACTATCTGGAGTTCAACACTGTCAGTCAGATCATCTTGATCTTTTTCTTTATTTCCCTTCCCCTTCCTAAGACCCACATCTTTGGTTATAAACATTGCATTAGTCACACTTTCAAACTGTATTTTTTTCTTACAACAAAAAATGATGGGGAAAAAAAGCTTTACTTCTTTCGCATGCACTTAAAATATATATATATCTTTTTCAAGTTCCAAGGAAGAGCATGATAACTGTCAGAGCTTTTAATTATATTTGTAAAGAGCATGATAACTGTCAGAGCGTTTAATTATATTTGTAAATAAAAGTGTTCATCACATAAAAAAAAAAAAGGAAGTCAAAGTAGTACTGAAGGAATTGACAAAAAACAAGGCTCCAGCAATTGATGGGATACCCACTGAGATGTTTCAACAAACAGGTGCTGCTGCACTGGAGGTACTTACTCATCTATGCCAAGAAATTTGGAGAACAGCTATCTGGCCAACTGACTTGAAGAGATCCATATTTGTGCCCATTCCAAAGAAAGGTGATCACATAGAATGGGGAAATTATTGAACAATATCATTAATATAATATGCAAGTAAAGTTTTGCTGAAGATAATTCAAAAATGGCTGCAGCAATATATTGACAGGGAACTTCCAGAAATGCAAGCTGGATTCAGAAGAGGGTGTGGAACAAGTGACATTGCTGATGTCA
>NW_006921638.1:2217818-2221231 GCF_000298275.1 Orycteropus afer afer | reverse complement strand
TCAATATTTTTCTGTGCTGAGTTCATTTTGTTATCAAGTGTCTTTTCTCTTCTTCATTATTGTTGGTTTTGTGTTTACTAACTCTTGTAATTTTCTTCTTTCTTAGTTTGGTTAGAAAGATTTTTAATTTTCTTTGTGGTCACCCTGTAGTAAATTCTTATCTCCCTAAGTTTGGAACAGTCTATTCTATATAGATATTGTCCTGAATTTCTCTCCATTTCTTGTGATAATATCATTTATTCCCTCTCTTTGCTTTGTTGTTGGTGTCATTTAAATACTGACTCCTCTATTTCTCTATTTATTAATTTTTTTTTTGTGAGCTTATTTTGAGATTCTTTTTCTGGGTTGGTTTTTAGATGGTGGTGTCAAGTGTCTTGATTTTAATTTGTTGTTTTCTGTTGGAAGAACTCTCTTTAGCATTTCTTGTAGGGTTGGTCTGGTTCTCATAAATTTCCTTAATTTCTGTTTGTCTGGGAATGTCTTAATTTCACCTTGATATTTGAGGGACATTATGGCTGGATATATAATTCTTGGTTAGCAGTTATTTTTCTTCAAGGTTTTGCATATGCCACCCCATTGCCTTCTTACCTGCCTGGTTTCTGATGAGAAATTAGCCTTAATTTCTTAATTTTAAGGCTAAATTAGCTTAGCCTTATTAGTTGCCCATTCTAGATAACATTTTGTTTTCCCTGAGCTGCTCTCGAGATTCCTTCTTTGTTTTTGGTTTCAGAAAGTTTGATTATGATGTGTCTTGGTGAATTTCTCTTGGGGTCTATGCCATATGAGGTTCATTGAGCTTCTTGGATGATTTTCTTTTCATCTTTCATGATATAGGGGAAGTTTTCTGTTAGCAAGTCTTTGACAATTATCTCAGGGATTTTTCTTTCTTTCTTTTCTTTTTTTTTTTTTTTGCCTCCTTTTGTTCCAGAATTCCAATCTGACGTGTTATTTCTTTTCATGTCATCCCATATAGCTCTTAGGTTTTCTTCATTTCTCTTAATTCCTTGTTCTAATATTTCCTCATAAAAGCTGGTGCCAAGGGGTTTATCTTCTAGTTGGATGCACTCTTCAGCCAGTTTTAGTCTACTCTTTTGTCCTTTCAATGTGCTATCTATCTCCATAATTTTAGCATTCATCTTCTGGATTTCTAATTGCTGTTTTTGTCTGATTTCTAATCGTGCATTTATTTTGTCATTTTGCTCTTGAAAGATTTTCCTGAATTCTTCAAGTGTATTGTCTGTCTTCTCCTTGCTTCTGTTTATGGTTTCCTTGAACTCTTTTGAATTCCTTATCAGAATTCCTTATCTTTAGAATTCCTATTACTTGTTCTTCCTCAGGGCAATTTGCTAATTCTTTACTTTGAACACTTGTTGCTGCTATCCTGTCTTGTTTTTGTTTGCGTTGAAGTTGTCTGTTGTCTCCTAGACATTTCAACATTGTTGTCTTTATTTGTTGGTTATATGCTGATTTGTTTCACCCTGGTTTTATGTTTTATTTTGTTTTAATGTATCTGGAAGTGTGGATCAGGTGTACTTGTTTGGTTGTAACTTGACTGTACTGGGTCACTTTCCTGATTTTTCTGTGTTGGTGGAATGACTGGTTGGAATGTCAGTGCTGGTCTCTGTTTCTTGTGAAGAGGAGTTGCAGTTGGGGTGAGCAGTTGTTGTCCACCATCTGTCATCGATCCTGTGATGCAGGAGCTATTGGTGTTACTCATCTTTTGGGTGAGGTAGTCAGTGTAGTAGATATGACTGACTAGTGAAGAGTTAATGTGTTCCTCCCATTGGATGAGGCAGGGAAAAAAAAGGGAGGGAGAGAAAAAAGGAAAGCTAGGGAGAAAATGGAGACATGAAAAGGTAGAATGAAGATAGATGATAAGAAATAGGGAGAAAGGAAAAAGAACATAAGAAAAAGAGAGAAAACAAAATAGGGGCTAAGAGGGATGAAGGTTTGATAAAAATGAAAGAAGATGAAGATGGAGAGGGGTAAATGATTAGATATAAAGGAAGAAAAATTGGGTATGAGGAAAGTAGAAAATGAAGAGAGGATAAGATAATTGAGGGATTTTTCTAGTTATGTTCAGCCAGTGGCTGTTGATGCCAGGAGTTGTGACAGAATCTGCTCATTCACTGGAGTACACAGCCATGTAGGAGAAAGGAGATTAGTGCAAGAAGTGACCTCCAGGAGAGAAGGCTAAGCTTGTTTCTTTGTGCTTTCTGTGAGATAGATCAGCCGGTGATGTAGGCATGGGAGAAGGACAGCTGCAGCCCTGGGTCTGTTTGGAGTGGTTTACTGATGGTGGTGTTCAGCCATCAATCAAAACTCTGAAGTTCAAAACCACCAGCTGTCCCACAGTAGAAAAAGCAGCCCTCCTCTGCAAAAATCTACAAGTTCTGAAACCCCAGGACTCAGTTCCACGTTGTGTAAAAAGAGTTGCTGAGAGGTGAACTTGAACCCACTGGCATGGGTCTGATTTGGGGTTTGGTTTATTATGGGAGAGTTTCCCAGACTCCGTGGCAGCTTAAGTTACAGGAGGTCTGATCCTTTTCCCTATGAGATCTCCCACATGCACAGCTTTAGCTCACCTTGAAATCCTCCTGATCTGTCTTCCTTGTGTCTTCAATGCCTGTGGGTTCTGTGGAGGTTTTTTTGTTTTTTTTTCCTTCTCGACTTCCTGTGTGTTTGAAATGATTTCTCTTCAGCCCACCAGTTTTTTTTTTTTCTCCCTCCAGTCACTGAACTATCTCCCTTTTCTGTCTTCACTCAATCTAATACTTTATCTTCTCATTAGATGCTTGTAATTCCAGGATCATTATTTGTATTTGTTTCACTGAAGTTCTCAAAATCTCTGTTGAAACAGGGATCTGGTGCAGAGTGTTAGCAGGATGCCATCTTCTGCCTTCCAACACATGACAGTTTATCAATGAATATTTGTTGAATTGATAAATATCATATAAGATACTAGAAAAATGTTTTTAAGAAAACTATACTAAACTTCTGTTTCAGCACACAAATAGGAAAACTTAAAGGCATTAAATAGATAATTATTGTAATATTGTATGAGTACTGCTAGTACTTGTTGTTGTTGTTGTTATGTGCCGTCAAGTCGGACCCGACTCATAGTGACCCCTCTTTGGGCTGCCAAGGCAGTATCACTATGGAAGTAGATTGCCCAACCTTGCTTCTGAGGAGTGGTTGGTGGGTTTGAACTGCCAGCCTTCTGGTTAGCAGTCAAGTGCCATTTTTGTTGTTTTTGTCAGTTGCAATCAAGTGAATTACAAATCATGGCAACAACCCCATGTGTTACAGAGTAAAACTGCTCAACAAGGTTTTCTTGACTACAATCCTAATGGAAGAAGACCACCAGGTTTTTTCTTCTGTGGTACGACTAGAAGGGGCATTTTGAACTATCA
>NW_006921638.1:2208607-2216428 GCF_000298275.1 Orycteropus afer afer | reverse complement strand
TTTCTGGCATTTGCTTTCAGCCCAGAGCCATCTGATATCAGCAATGATATCTCTTGTTCCATGTCCTCTTCTGAATCCAGCTTGCATTTCTGAAAGTTCCCTGTCAATGTACTGCTGCAACCATTTTTAATTATCTTCAATAACATTTTACTTTTGAGTAATTTTAATTTTGAGTGTGATATCAATGATATTGTTCAATAATTTCCACATTCTGTTGGATCACCTTTCTTTGGTCATGGGCACAAATATTGATCTCTTTCACTCAACTGTTTTCCAAATTTCTTGGCATAAACAAGTAAGCACCTCCAGGACAGCATCTGTTTGTTGAAACATCTCTATGGGCATTCCATCAATTCCTGGAGACTTGCTTTTTTTCCACTTCCTTCAGTGAAGCTTCAACTTCTTCTTTCAATATCATTGTTTCTTGATCATATGCTACTTCCTGAAAGAGCTGAACATTGATCAATTCTTTTTGATACAGTGATTCTGTATTTTTTCCATTTTCTTTTGTTGCTTCCTGCATCATTCAATATTTTGCCCATGGAATCTTTCAATATTGCAACTCGGGGCTTGAGTTTTCTCTTCAGTTCTTTCAGCTTGAGAAATGCTGAGTATGTTCTTCCCTTTTGGTTTTCTAACTCCAAGTCTTTGCACATTTCATTATAATACTTTATTTTGTCTTCTCAATCTGCCCTTTAAATTTTTCTGTTCAATTCTTTTATTTCAGCTTTTCTTCCATTTGGTTTAGCTACTCTATGTTCAAAGAGCAAGTTTCCAGAGTCCCTTTTAACACCTATTTTTGTCTTTTCTTCCTTTCCTGTCTTTTTAATGACTTTTTGCTTCCTTCATGTATGATGCTCTTGATGTCATCCCACAACTCATCTGGTCTTCAGTCATTAGTGTTCAATGCATCAAATACATTCTTCAGATGGTCTCCCAATGTAAGTGGTATATAATCAAGGTCATATTTTGGCTCTCATGGAGTCAAAAGTTTTTTTCAGAAGTGGATGGTCCCATCCTTCTTCCAAGTCTGTCTTAGTCTGGAAGCTCTGCTGAAATCTGTCCACCATGGGTGACCCTGCTGGTATTTGACATACCAGTGGCATAGCCTCTAGCCTCACAGCAACACACAAGCCATCACATTACAACAAACTAACAGAGGAGTGGTCATTTTCACAGGTAGACAAATGAGCTTAAAGTGACTTCTGACTGTAGACTCAACTCATCAGGTTGAGCTCTGAGGTTGCTCAGATGAGTGGATGGGTGGTATAATAATGTGACAAAAGGAAGGTGAAAAATTTCATCAAGATGCTTCTTTTTCAAAGTTTTAATCTTCATAGAACTGTCAATGTGCACCTTCCACCAGCCCTTCAAAACATCTTGCCCTAATATTACCTTCAAAATAAGAACCAACAACAGTAATATCCACTAACTATTCTGAATTCGAAGGATGCCAGAACTACTGAATTCAGTGTGAAACCATGCAGTGATTGAGAAAGCAAAGCTCTGGACATAACCTGGGGTCAGTCTTGGCACTGCCACTTAACAACTTCCAGTCCTTGGAAGAGAAACTCTACCTTTATGTCTCAATTTTCTTATTTATTTAGCGACTTAGAATGCACATCATAGGGCCGATGGGAGGATTAACTGTGATAATTTATGCCAATTGCCTGACAAAGAAAGTGTCAAAGGTTAACTGTGATCATTATATATACAGAAAGCCTTAAAAACATGTTTTGGTTATCTAGTACTGCTTCAATAGAAATACCACAAATGGGATGGCTTGAACAAACAGGAGTTTATTCTCTTACAGTTTTGGAGGTTAGAAGTCTGAGTTCCTGGTGCCAGGCTCCAGGGGCTGGGTGAAAGCCCCTCGACCTTGGGCTTTAGCTCTGCCTCTTGCTCTCAGCCGACTGAAACCAGAGGGACCTCCTCACTCAGGCAGCTGCTAGCTGCTGAGGCTGACAAACCGAAGGTCGACAAGTGAAGAGGCACAGTTCCAATACAACCAAACCACACAGCAGGCCATTAATTTAAGTCCATTAAAAGTCCCAGGATTGGTAGGGCAACACAGCAGGCTGCTGAACAATGACTCAGCTACACACAGGGTTCAAGTGCGCTATCAGCTGGAGACCTTCCTCAAAGCTGCTTCTTATATACTGGAAGCAGCCCACATCCCTAAAGCAGCTTCTCAGCTGCTCCAGTAGATTCCACCATGGAGTTAATTACCAATCTCACCATGGGGAATAACTACATCCAGCTGCCCAGCTACTCAACCAGGCCCAGTCAAGTTGACATACAACTTTAACTATTACAAAATATAAAAGCATACTGTACTTAGATTTCCATCCCTTTGCATAATGTTCATCTTTTAAACCAGGCTGTAGCTCTGTGTTCATTTCTAGATAGAAAGTTTAAAGAAACATACTGCCTGCGTCAAAAATGTAAAATTGAGAACTGATGTGCTGTAGCCATGGAAGCAAACAAATGAATGGAAGACTACTATTTTCATCTGTTTTGGCAAAAGTTTATATACTTCTTATCCTGCAAAGCAAAGATCATATAAACAAATTTATAGAAATTTAATCCAGAGATCTGGAATCAGAACAAATTTTAGAAAATGAGTTAAATGCAAATATCAAACAGAATTTTTGAAATAAATGCAAGACCAAATGAACAGGAAACATATCCCACAAAGGAGCTTAGATCATCACGTCCCTTAGGAAGAAATGCTAGTTTCCTGCAAGATGCTATTCCTATTTCTTTTATGCATCTGTGAGCTATAAACTAGCTCCAACTGGAATTTAGTTTGGTTACAAATTAAGATCATTTGTCAATTTGTTTACAGTGAAGTCTTTCTTCTCTCCTTAGAAAATTTTAGGTAGGATAGTACCTAGTGTCACTTGGTTTTTTCATCAGAAAATTTCTCTGTATATGTAGAGGTCAAATCATGTGGAATTAACTAGATTTAGCTGTCTTTGACTTACAAAAATGGCAATTTCGTGTGGTTCAATCTGATGTGTTGTAAATTAGATGGATGTGGTCTTTGGGGAGTTGAGGAGGCAAAGAGCAGAATGGATAGAAAAGAGAGGTTTATTTCTTAGTTAATGAATTTTTCCTTTATTTCTTCAAAGTTCTCATGTCACAAAACCACATACTTGTTGAGGACTCATCTGAAACTGTTTTATGTGGAAAGAATTAGATTCTCTTAGCACCGATGAAAGAAGACAAGGATGTTCATGTTGACACCAGCAGTACACTTATGACCTAACTGTGTAAGAAGGTGGCATAAAAGCTAAGAAAATAGTGGCTTCCTGCCCACTGTGCTGGAATGAAAGCTGCATATATGGTAGATGAACAAGTATTCTGAGAAACAAGACCAGGCAGTTACCTACCACGTAGAGCACAAGATATCCAGTTCCCTCCCCTGTAGTCCACACCCCATCAAAATGAGCCCTGTCCAGGCAGGTTCAGTAAACACTTGCAAAATTCCTGGATTATGAACCTACAGGAATGCAAGGAACAAGCAACTCATTCCACTAATTAGGCATTTCAAGTACTTCTTTCTCTTTTGCTTTCTCTCTTCCAGTTTTGGAATTTTCATTAAACTATGACATTTGACTCATTCTGAAAGCAAACACTGTCTTTTCTGGCTTTCCTAATTTGAAAACCAGATGGCTGCTTCACTTGCCCCAGGGAAGAGGAAAATCAACTTGTTATCAACAATTTCATATGGCTTTTTATTTTCTAGTTTCCAAATACACACAATCCCACTACTACTTATACATGCATCCTGAAAATAGGGTTAGCAGCCTGCAAAGCAGGCTTATTTTCCATCCCTTATTTTCTCCTGTCTTCACCCCTTGCCTGCTTCCCCTTCACGTGCACGCGCGCACACACACACACACACACACAATTAAGCTGCCATCTGTGTGATATTAGAATTATTGTTTCAAATTTTCTAAGCAAGATAGAAGTACATCAGTCTTAGAGGAAATAATGCAGAACATTTTCTATGTTTCAGTCCCAACATTCCACAGAGATTTATATTTAAGCAAATATATGTGATAGGGGAACTTCCGGAGTCAACTTTAATCTTTCTGAGGGAGGAATAATCCAACAAGTTTAAATTATTTCCTCCCTCTTTGTAACTCATGTGGCATTCCAAACATTTCTATGCATTAGGATTACATCATTTTCCTTTTCCCTTTAACACAAACAGCTATTATATTCATTTTTGCGACCTTTAAGTTTCCAATATCAAATTACCCAGCTGTTGTTTCAATCTCTCTTAGTTGCTAAGAGATAGAGATGGTGGCAGACTAGACCAATTTTCTTTAACACAGAACTGCAAGTTGACATAAGAAGGAACTAAATTCAGCCAAAGCACAATGAGCCCAACAGTTGGCAACCAGGCTGTGCATCTTTTCACAGCTGCATGAGACAGTTGGTTCAGAGAACCTCGTTGCCATCTCCCTGCCATGTTTTCATCCATTCTCCACAATGGCACTCAGCAAAGAGAGGCATTTTCATTTGCATTATATAGATCAGTCTTCTGCAGTATTACCTGTCCCATAATTAAGTTCACTGGCTAAAGACCACGATCTTTTCTGGGCCAAATTCTTCATCAATAATAATAATAATAGAGAAAACACATGCAGTGAATGCTCTGGCGCAGCGTTTCTATAAGCCCCCTCCCCAACCCTGATCAAGGCACTATCATTTCTCCAGCTGCCAGAAGTGTAGGCTGCTTATGGCTCTCAGCTGAGACTTTCTCTGGGACTTGCCCTCAGCTGCCTCACCCAAGGTCAACGCCCCTCCTTGGGAGCTTTCCACAGTTATGGGAAGGGCATAAAGGCTGAGGAGCAACTCTAGAGTTCCCTGTAGGAATGACTAAGGCCTCTCCTGCAGCCACGTTGCAGTTCAAATTCTCCCTATATCTCAATCTACTTCCCTCACCACTCACAGATTTTTACCCCCAAGGGTTCGCCCTAATAAACCTCCAGCTTGCAAATCTTAGTACACTCAGAATCTGTTTCCCAGGAACCAAATCTGTGACAAGCACATTTTGAATGTTCTAATTTCTTTCAAGGAATAATCCACGAGGCTTCTATATACTGAAATCTGAAAGAAATTTCATGAGGACTACTTCCCTTGGTTTACTCACACTAAAAGGAGCTCTTGTGATGCAGCGGTTAAGCATTTGCCTGCTAACCAAAAGATCAGCTGTTTGAACCCACCAGCCACTCAGTGGGAGAAAGATGAGCAGTCTGCTTTCATAAAGATTTACAGCCTTGGAAACCCTAGGGGCAGTCCTTCTCTGTCCTATAGAGTAACTATGAGTTGGAATCTACTTGATGGCAGTGGGTTTGGTTTATTAGACATCCAGGTAGAGATGTTAAGTTAGATATTTGAGTAAAACACAGTGGGTATGAGTTTTTTTTTCTCCCACTAATTGGGCCAGCACCAAAGTAATAACCCAAAATGCTTGACATGTTGCAGTATCTGTGCTTTCTCAGTAGAGTCCAGTAACACAATGTCCAGTGTTTCATTCTTAGCCGAACTCCAGTCATTGGGCAATGTCAATCAAACGACTATAAAATGGAAGGAAGAGACAGATAATAAAGTATAAAAACAGTTTATACTCTGAATGGGGTGCAGATTTCAGTTAATACTAACTGTGCAAGGAAGACATTAGCTACAGCCCTGGTTGTGGTGCAGAATTCCATCTACCCAAACTGGGTGAGAGAATGTTGAAAGAAGTGATAACAAAAATTGAACAAAGATAGACTACACACAGGGGACAAGTGATATACTGGGTTGTGAAACTAAATCCCAGTTGACAGCAACGGACTTGGAATAGGTAAACTATAAGGTTCAGCATGGTAATCAACTGTTAGGAAGTAGCACCAAGTCTTACATTCTGGTCTACAATGTCCTATCACTACACTTGTCCATAACTGGAATGCAGAACTGGTTACGGATCATATAACCTCTGCTTCTTTAGCTGTGTGACTATGAAATACTGGGAGAATGTAGAAATAAACATAGAAATGATGATATAAATTTAACCCATGATATTGTTTGCTAAGCTTAGTAGCAAATTTAATTATGATGTAATTTCTGTGTTTATTATTTAAAAGTTTTGAAATATTTAAAAGAATCTAAAATATAATTTGCCTTGAAGCTTTAATTTGATATGTTTAATAGATATTAAACAAAACAAAACAACAACAACAAAAAAAGAACCTCACTGTGGTTCAAACCCACCAGACACTCCTTGGAAGGAAGGTTGGGCAATCCTACTTCCGTAGTGATACTGCCTCGGAAACCCAAGGAGGGGTCGCTATGAGTCGGGGCTGACTCGACGGCATATAACAACAACAACAATAGCCATCTAGTCATTTCCAGCTCATAGTGGCTCCTCCTTGGATTTCTGAGGTGGTATCACTACAGAAGTAGATTGCCTAATCTTCCTTCTGAGGAGTGGTTGGTGGGTTTGAACCGCCAGCCTTCTGGTTAGCAGTCAAATGCCTTAGGTGCTGCACCACCAGAGCTTAATAGATATTAGCTATGGTTTTAATAAAGGTAAGAATGCGGTTCACCTAGTGCCTTGACAGCACATAACAACAACAACAAGGGTGGGAGCAGAGAGCGTGCACTGCTGATAGGCTCCCAAGGGTTGCCTAAGCTTCTAGTTCATAGACCACAGTATGGTGGCAAAGATGTGAGCATCAGTACCCCAAATGATATTCTGTGCCTTTTTCAGCAGTGAAGAGTCTCTGTTGTGGGTGGCAGGAAGGGAGCGATGAGGCCTAAGTGCTAATCTTGGAGCTGATAGAACATAATTATATCTTCATTATACTTGGGAAATTAATGCTTTACCATTTAAAGATGTGTTTGTTGACAGAAAGAACAACTGAAATAAAAGCAAATAAGTAATTTCTTAACATCTTCAGGCTATTTTATTAGTAAATAAAGACATTAGACTTGAAATACAATAAAATGAATCATACATGTACTTTGTAGTTAATTCTGATCACTAGATAATGGAAGGAATAATTCTTCATTTTGAAGATAGATATGATACAATCTACATTTTATAAGTTAGAAATGTCCTTGAACAGCATTTCTTTGGCTGACAGGCCAAGATGATTCATGCTTTAGGTATCTTTTTCCTGTTAGCTAGTAAGGCAAGATCAAGTGGGAAAGCTGTAAAAAGTTTCTTTCTCTATAAACACTAGGTGGTGCTACAATACAAATAAGTGGTAAACACAGCCAACACCTTCTCAGACAGGATTCAATTGTTAATAATTTAAATAATCACTACATTTTGCTTGCTTCCATATAGATCAAGATCAACACTGATCTTGGGTTTATTGTACTTATTCCTGGACATGTTCCTTAGACATGTACAGACAACAAATATAAACACTTACATGTACATTATACGGCATTATCAGTTACAACAAACGTTAATCTATGAGTGGACACATACATAGACAGGCTAAATGATCATTTGTCTAGGCAAAAGGGAATATACCCATGATCACTAAATAAATAAATAAATAAAAGCTTATATACATCACCAGAATCACAATTTTTAAAAAAATGATATACACTGGCACACAAAACCAAAAACCAAACTCACTGTCATCAAGTCAATTCCAACTCGTAGTGACCTTCATTGGGTTTCCAAGGCTGTAAATCCTTACAGAAGCAGACTGCCTTCTGCAGAGCCACTGGTGGCTTTGAACTACCAACTTTTATTTAGTAGCCAAATGCCTTAACCACTAAACCACCTGAGCTCCTTGGCATACA
>NW_006921638.1:2176819-2207912 GCF_000298275.1 Orycteropus afer afer | reverse complement strand
GGGGGTGAGTATGGAATTCCTGGGAGAGACAATGGAGAGACCAAGATAGAAGGTGGTGGGACAACAAAATATACCAAAAGCCAAAGTTTTGTTTTGAAGTTTTGCCTCAATTATGGTAGCACTGGTGTATGATCTAGCAGAGATCCCACTCAACACTTGATCTAAGCCAGAGTGATAATATCCTACAACACAAGGAGCCCACTAAGCATGAAAGGAACCCTGATGGCACAAATGGTTAAGTGGTTGCCTACTAACCTAAATCTTGGCAATTTTAACTCACCAAGCAGCTCTATGGGGCAATCTGCTTCCATAAAGATTATAGCCAAGGAAACCTTATGGCTATGGGGCACTTTTCTTTCATATGGGATTGCTATGAGTTAAAAATGACTTGACAGCACTCAACAAAAACACTAAATGCAAGACTCTGTTAAGCACAGAGATCTAAATTAAATCTACAAGGTCCCTGCTCTCAATGAACTCCCAATCTAATGTTTCCATATTACACTGACAGAGATGGTCTTCCCTTCACTACATGGGAGCTCTGGTAGCACAGTGCCTAAGGCACTTGACTGCTAACTAGAAGGCTGGTGGTTCAAACCCACCAGCCACTCCTTGGAAGGAAGACTGAGCAATCTACTTCTGTAGTGATACTGCCTCGGAAACCCAAGGAGGGGTTTCCATGAGTCAGGTCTGACTCGACGGCACATAACAACAACAACAACAACAACATCACTACATGAAAAAGCAAGACATTATCTTACAAGGCTTTGGTATATTCATTTCCTGGATATAAAAAACAAAGCATGGAAAGTAAAATAAACATCTCAAAAGGCATAGAGTAAGGAATACTTCTGGTATGAAACTATCTCTTCTCGATATGTTATTTCATTTCCTCTTCACTGATGTCATCAATAAATATTAATAGAGCACCTAATTGTTCAAGGTGCCACGGTCCCTATCATAATGTTTAAGTAGGAGAATTATAAGTCATCCTTGGTTCGAATGCTATCGCTTGGCTTCCCATCGCCTTGTAAGGGCTGTAAAATGAATAGTGTATCTATAGCTCAGCCAGGAGGAGAAGGGCCATAATCAGCAGCTGAAAAGTCATTTGCTCTCTGGAGAAAGACTAGGGAGAAAAGGAAACATAGGAAAAGGGAGAGGTGAGAAAAGGAAGAAAATAAAAATCAAAAACAAATAAAACAGGGAAATTCAACATGTAGTGACAGAGGGACATGAATGGAGAAGTGACCCCAGCACAGGGGTACAGTACCTGCATGGAAACTGAGGCAAAGACTTTTAACTGAAAAGTTTAAAAATGTGATATCGCAGATATCACAGACCAACTTCTTGAGATTCTGATCGTTCCCAAATTGAAGACCATAATGCTAAGAAGTTTCCCAAACAACAGAAGAGCCACCTCTGCTTTAAGACAGTGTGGTGTAGATGGTTTAGCCAAGCTGGTACAAGACATAGGGTCAAAGGATCCAGATTGGATTTCTAATTCTAAAATTCCTGGAGCAAATGACCACCTCCCTAACTCTTTTGTTGTCAGGGTAGTTTCCTGTCTGTAAGAGTGATAATACATTAGCCACAGGTCTGTGGGGGAAAAAAAAAAAAAAAAAGCTTATATAAATGTTAGTTATTCTGTCTTTTAAACATTTTATTATGGAAAATTTCTAACATACAAAAGCAGACAAAAGAGAATAATGAACTCCCATGTATCCATCACAGGGCAATAACAGTTATCAACTTTCAGCCAATCTTGTTTCATCTGTATTTCTACCTACTTCCCCCAACCTCAAATCATTTTTGAAGAAAATACTAGACATCCTATCATTTTTATCTGCAAACAGTATTTCAATATGTATTGTTAGAAGACTAGGACTCTCTTTTAAAACACAAACACAATACCGTTATCATATCCTCACAAAAATGAATTCCTTAATATTACCAAATATATAGTCAGTATCCCTATTTCCTCAGTGTCTCAATTGTCTTCTCTATATTTTGTTTCTATAGTTTATATTTTAAATCAGGATCCAAACAATACCTAACATTGATTGGTTAATATGTCTCTCGTAATTTATAGGTTTCCTCTTTCTTCCAGAAAATTTTATTGAAGAAATAAGGTTGTTTGACTTGTAGACTTTCACTTTTCACAGAGTCTGGATTTTGCTTATTGCATCCCCTTGGATTTAATACATACCACTCTCTGCGATTTTCCGTAGAAATTAATAGATCTAGAGTCTAATCACATTCATATTTCTTTCATTTTTGGTAAGACTAATTCATGGATAGCATAGTGGCTAAGAACTTGCCTGCTAACCAGATGGCTGGCGGTTCAAACCCACCAGCCACTCCTCGGAAGGAAGGTTGGGCAATCCTACTTCCCTAGTGATACTGCCTCGGAAACCCAAGGAGGGGTCATTATGAGTCGGGTTTGACTCGACGGCACATAACAACAACAACAATTCATGGATAGTATTATGTACTTTTAAGGACACAATGGTGGCATGGTAGCTACATTTGACTGCTAAACAGAAGGTTGGCAGTTCAAACCAACAAGCTCCTCCACGGTAGGAAGATGGGGCAATCTACTTTCGTAAAGAATTACCACCTCAGAAACCCAAAGAGGATTGCTATGAGTTGGAATTGACTCGATGGCAGCAAGTCTGTTTTTTTTTTAGAGTTTATCATGTACTTTTAGGAGCCATGGTCCCTGGTGGTGCTGTGGTTAACGTGCTCGAATGTTAACCAAAAGGACGATGGTTTGAACCAGCCACTCCATGGGAGAAAGATGTGCCAGTCTGCATTCGTAAAGATTTACAGCCTCAGAAACCCTATGAGACAATTCTATTCTTTCCTGTAGGGTTGTTATGAGTCAGAATTGATGACGGCAGTGGGTTTGGTTTGGGTTGGGTTTACTGAGTACTTCTGTCAAGAGCTGAATATGGTTGTCTTTTGTTTTTGTGATTTTTATCAGCCCATGTTAATCATTGCCAGCAGTCCTTACCTGGATGTTTCTCCAGTCATTCTGACTGTCATATATTCTGCTGTAGATTCTGCAGCAAGCACTCATGACAATATGTTCTGATTTCTTACAAGTTTGTCAATGGCCTTTATATTGAAATTCTATTTGGTTGATTTCTTAGCTCCCATTTTCTTTCCCTAATCATGTTACTTCATAGTGTCCTGGGAAAAATATTAGCTGACAAAAATCAGATAGTGATCTGATGACATTCTTTCCCGTATTAATAACTCAGTTGTTTAGTCTTCATCACTGTAGAGTATTTTTCTTTTTAAAGTGCAATAGCTTTTCATTTTCTGAGTAGATTTTTTCCCTCATATATATAGTGCCTTTCCAATATGTAATTTTAAATAATTTTTAAAATTATTTACAGAAAGTTTTTTATGAAGTAAAGATGTTAGTATTGTTTTATTCCACGGCTTTAGTTCTATTTCTTGGAGATCCCTATAATGTATATGTTGGATCTTCTAGTAATCTGACTTTTTCTCAAATCTCTTTTTATTTTTTCCTTTATTGCTTTATTTTAAACTAAGGTATTATTTATACACAATAAAACCAATCACTTTTAAGTGTAGAGCTCAGTAAGCTTTGCTAAATGTAAATAGTAGTGGTGGTGTTGTTGCTTGGTCTCAACTCATAGTGACCCTATGTTCAAGAGAATAAAACACTGCATGGTCCTACACCATCCTTACAATCATTGCCATGCTTGAGCTCATCAAGCTATCTTGTGTCAGTCTATCTCACTGAAGGTGTTCCCCCTTCTTCTCTGAACTCTCTAGTAATGTAACCACCATCATACTAAAGATATAGAACACTTTCATCACCCCCAAAAAGTTCTCTCATGCTTCTTTGCAGTCAGTCATCGCTCCCCTTCCTTCTCCCCTCCCCAACACACACACTTCCAGCTTCTGGCAACCACTGATCTGTTTTCTATCCCTCTATTTTGTCTTTTCTAGAATGTCATTTGAATGGAATCATACACTGTGTAGTCTTTTCTAGGTGTGACTTATTTCATATAATTTAATGATGCTTTTGAGATTTATTCATATTGTTTTATGGATCTGCAGTTCAATCTTTTTATTGCCAAGTAGTTTTCTTTTTTGTCCAAATAGCAATTTCTTTATGTGTTCACCAATGGATGGACATATAGATTGTTTCTAATTTGGGGCTATTACGAATAATATTTTCCATATTTTAGTTTTCTTAATGGATTATTGTTACATTTGTTTGCTCTTGTAGTACACTTTTCTACCATAGTCTTCATTTCTGAAATGTTTTCTTTTATTACTAAGTTTTCTTTTATTTCTGAGTTATTTTTACCTCTCTTTAAAAATCTTGTCTTCAGTCACCTTATTTCTAACTATTCTAATTCTGGTTCATGCTTTTATTTAATACCTACTATCATTTTCTTAGGAACTATGGTAGCGTAGTGCCTAAAGGCACTTGACTGCTAACCAGAAGGTGGGCGGTTCAAATCCACCAGCCACTCTTGGGAAAGAAGATTGGGCAATTTACTTCTGTAGTGATACTGCCTTGGCAACCCAAAGAGGGGTCACTATGAGTTGGGGCCGACTCGACGGCACATAACAACAACAACAACATCATTTTCTTAATTATTTTTGGCTTAATTGGATACATTAGGCAGCATTTTCTTATGTTTTATGGTTACATATTTCTGGCATGCTTTTATTGTCTGTAAAGATATTATCCTGTTCTTTATTTTCTTTTTGAAAAATAGTGACTTTGTATGGTAATCAACCTTTTCTGTTTCTCTCTCTCTCTTTTTTTTTTAATTGCTATTCTTGCTGCTGTCAATGCTTTTAAGGCCATTTGTTATTACAAATAATACAGGAAAACTTTCCAAGAAGGCCATACAAAACTAAGTATAGCATCAGCAATGCTATTAAACAGCTTTTGTCATCTTTGGAAGTAGGTAACATTATATCTGCCCATG
The DNA here is from genome assembly GCF_000298275.1 of Orycteropus afer afer. Taxonomy (NCBI): domain Eukaryota; kingdom Metazoa; phylum Chordata; class Mammalia; order Tubulidentata; family Orycteropodidae; genus Orycteropus; species Orycteropus afer. Next base: position 2,202,930 of record NW_006921638.1, on the reverse strand, counting down.
AATTTTAAAGTATTTATCCTCATTTTACTGTGGAAGAAATTGATGTACCCAAAGTTTAAAAGCTTTTTCAAGTTAAGAGTAAGGAGATATTATTAGCTTATACCCATACATATTAAACTACCTACAGAAAATTGTTCTTAATTGGAACAAAGATTCATTAAAGAATTATATTTTCTTAATATATTTTTTCTACTTTGGGTTTCTTTTAGAAAATGAAAGCATATCTGTAGTATTTCTGACTACTAATACAGCCTTAGTAGAAGAATTGCCATCTTGCACATGTTAATTTTATATCCTTACATATGTTTGCCAAGTTTTCATTCACACTAACTTCCTGCCAGATAGGCAGGTAGAACAAGATGTGAGTTTGGTCATTTGGGAATATCTAGAGCAAATCTGATGGGATCCTTATGTGGAAAAGTGAATAATTGTGTTTCTAAAACAATGACTAGGTCAGTCTTGGAAAATCGAGCAAAAAAGGTTTCAGACAAGTAAATGGAGAGAAATGTTCAACTTTTCTATGTGGTATGACTTAGGTCTCGATCATATAGTTAAGGTTATAGCTTCTGATCAGAGATGAAAATACCAACAGAAACATTTCATAAATGTCATGTTCATGATGTAGATGAAAAGCATGTGGTCTGGAGACCAGCCTGGTCTGTGCAGCTTTACCAGGCACCTGACCTTTATCGTAATGTCAGCCCCAGCAGTGCACAGGGAAGAATTTCCAGTGTTGTCATCACACAAGCGTCTTTCTGTTTGGTTTCATTCTCTCATCTAGCACTGTGTTGAAGTCCTAAGTTGATTCTAGATTAATAAGAAGGTCGATATTTTTGAATTTTGCCTACTCTAGCACAGTGCTGTGAGCTAAGAAGGAGGTGGCGTTTTTTCCAGAACTTGTGGTTTTCTAAGGTGAGTTTCTAATTCTGAGGTGCCTTTACTTCACCCCACTTTGGCCATTTGTGGGCCAAATTATGAAGCGACAGAGTTCAGAATTCTCATGACCTAACCTGATACTGTTAAAAACACTCACTGACGATGGAGCTTTGGGTCCTCCCCTCCCCCACTTGATCACAACCTTGTTGTTGTTGTTGTCATGTGCTGTGGAGTCCGACCTGACTCATAGCGACCCCTCCTTGGGTTTCTGAGGTGACATCACTATGGAAGTAGATTGCCTAACCTTCCTTCCAAGGAGTGGCTGGTGGATTTGAACCACCAGCCTTCTGGTTAGCAGTCAAGTGCCTTAGGCATTACGCTACCACCTATTCTATATTACATTTTCTCCTTCTCTACTCAGTAGATGGCAAGGCCCTGATCAGTGCATTAATTCAGTAGTTCCCCAAACTTGTCTTCACCAAGAAACTTCTGCTATCTTTCTCTTTGCATCTAATCGTTTTCACCACAAACTCTAGGTATTGAAAGATAGTGTCTGTTGAACAAACTAAATTTATTTAGTAATCATTGGTTTATTTTCCCATTTAATGGAAAATGACAACTGCTATTAAAAGCTCCTGACCAATATGACATAATTGGTGTTAGTTACCTCATGAACTTGATATAATTTCAGACAGAAGGTTAAAAAAAAAAAAAAAAAGGAAAGAAAAAAATCAGTCTGTAAAGTCATAGTATGGCTAAGTGTAGGCTTTTGACATTTTAAAAGTAGCTTTGAGGCTATCATTATTTATTTGGATATCATAGGCTGAAGCTCACTATTTTTTCATATTAAATTATTTTACCTAATGTGTATTATTTCTTCCTCTTGAGAAAATAATATTCTTTGATTATATATACATATTATTATTATTATTAATCTTAGGAAGTAGCAAGTCCATTAAGAGTTACAGTTGCATTCCATGGACACAATCCAGTTCTCTAACTCTGTTCATGACCTGTCCTAACACCCACAGATACATGACAAGTGAAGTACCTAGTTTAAGAGAGATATTTTGACCTAGCCTAAAAAGAAACTATCACTGAACCATAATATAAACCAAAAAACACACCCATTGAGTCAACTTACAGTAACTTTACAGGCAGAGGAATTTCTCCATTGGGTTTCCAAAGCTGTAAATCTTTACAGAAGCAGACTATCTCATTTTTCTCCCATGGAACAGCTGATGGGTTCAAACCACAGAGCTTTTGGTTAGCAGCCAAATGCTTTAACTGCTGGGCCACCAGAACACTTTTGAACCACAATATAAACTCGGTTAATTTAGATTTCACACCTACCAAAATTTTTCATTTTAATTTGAAATCATAATTATTTTAAAAACCTTGTAATCGGGTACATATTATTGTTATTTAATAATTTTAAAAACCATGCATGTTTACTTAAACAGCTGTAATTTGTCCTATGGCTTCTCATTCTCCATATTTTTTATTTTTGTAAAAAGAAGAGTTTTGATCTCTACCTTTTGGTCTTTTAGGAGCCAAAATTTAACTAAATTTCTGTGAAGTAAAGACAACATTTCTATTTTTCCTTTATTTTGAAAGATTTCAAAATCAAACATGATAACACTATGTGATATTCAGAAAACACTATCAGACTGCTCAGCACTAAAAGTAAACCACGGCAAGTATTGCCTTTCCTATAAGGCACATTGATATATTTAGAACAATATCCATGGATCCTATTGGCATTAACACTATTATTACGCTGCTTTATAGTCAATTATTTCCATGCATTTATCACACCTTGGGAAAATGTTCATCTTAAACTACTTTTAAATTTTCCAAATGTGTATATACCTGTACTTGTCTTCATATGCTCCTCCACCACTAAAAAGTAAAATCAAAAGAAGCAAATCTTTCAATCCTTAAAAAATAAAAAACAAAAAATGCCAGGCAAAGTTTGCAACAAAATCCCTCCCTGTGTGTCCCTTACTCTCATCAAAGTAGGCACACCAGAGAGTCCAATCTATTTTTATTTAGGCAGATGGACAGTCAATAAATTGAGTCATTTGTTTAGGATTTATATTTTATATACTTTCAAAGTGGATTTGTAGAGGTTATGAATGTTATGTAATAAAAAATAGAACAAAGCTGATAAGAACAGACCAGAGGCGATCTAAAGATAAAGGAGACAGGGACTACATGCTTACCTAACTTTCCCCCAGCATCAGCATTACAAAAGAAAATTGTGAAATGAACCAATCTTGCTTCTTAAAAATAAAGGGGGGAGGCGAACAAGCAATTTTATTTTCAAGTTTATTTTCTAGGAAGAATTACAATGGATTTTGAATAAGCTGTGTTTTATGACAGTTTGGCAAATACATTAAATGCTGTTCAAATGGATGACTTACATTTTCATCATTACACTGGCCAATTGCTGTTTATTCAAAAAACATACAAATAAAATTTTATATGAATAAATAAAGAAAATATAATTGAGTATAAGGAAGCACTTCTGTCAGGGGAAAATGATCCTACCCATTTCAAATCTATAATTATATGCTTGCTAACTAGATAGCAAAAGAGAAATCTGAAATAAAACCCCAAAATGTGTATTATCTGCCTCCTTACACTTCATGTAAAAATCAAGGTTTTATTATAATTGATCTCCCTGTTGGTCTGCATTGTGTCATCTCCTTTTCTACTGCTGTATACTTGAAAATACCAGAAAGTGCAAGACCGAGTAGTGCAGTGCATGGAAAGCCCTCTGGCATAAGAATCAGGCAGAATCATGAGAAGCATACTCTGCCCAGGGAACCCTGTGTGACTGCTTCCTGTAAAAGAACTAGCATTCTTACTGAGTTGCATTCCAGCACACAACTCGCTGAAGGGGGTCTGCCCTTTCTAAATGGAAGAGCTCTTGCTCTTTCTTAGAAGTCCCAGATGCAAAGAAATAGGTGGTTCATCAATCTTCATTTCTCTAGGTTATTTATTGCTAGCAGCTATTGGACACTCAAAATAAATTCCAATCAAATGAGTGATCCGGAGAGACACATCTGGGACCCACAAACACTCAGGGAAAGATGGGCTGTGAAGGCATGTTCAGATAGTGCAGGGAGCATTTGGCCATCTGGATGGTTATACAGTTTTTTGAAATTTGCATAATTTAAAGCTGTCCATATTCATCGTAGGAGTACTGGTGGTGTAGTGGTTAAAGCATTTGGTTGCTAATTAAAAGGTTGGCAGTTCAAACCTATCAGGCACTACATGGAAGAAAGATGAGACAGTCTGCTTCCCGTAAAAATTTATAGCCTTGGAAAGCCAATAGGGCAGTTCTAGTCTGTCCTACAGGGTCTCTATGAGCTGGAATCGACTTGGCAGGGTATACTCATAGTTTCTTAGGTAAATGTCATAAAATAAATTAAGGCATTACTGGGCTTCAAAGATGAACCTAACAGCTTCACTGGACAATTGACTTTTAAAGAATGTTGCCTAACTTGGATGCCATTCATGCAAAACATTTGATGAGTTTGACATTCCATGAGTCAGTTTGAAAAATTCAGGTATCCTAGTTATTCACTCAATTGTGTCTCCTAAAAACATGTGTTGAATCCTAACCCCTGTATCTATGAATGTGAACATGTTTGGGTATAGTGGGTTTTCTTTTGTTATATTAATGAGGTCGTACTGGAATAGAGTGGGTCACAAACCTGATCCCTTCTGAGTGGTGTTGTACGAAAGGGGATAATGGAGACAGACACTTACAGGGGCAAGATACCATACGAAGATCTGTTTACAAGCAAGATATACCAAGAAATGCACAGGACGCTGAAAGATAAGGAACAGTCTTCTCCTAGAGTGGACAGAGCACAGCCATGCTAAACTCTTAGCATCCCAAACTGTGAGACAATAAATTTCTGTTCTTTAAAGCCACTCATTTGTGGTATTTTTGTTACAGCAGCACTAGCTAACTAAGACAATCACTGCAGAGATTTCAAATGGCTAACTATCATTTGGGAAGCTCTGGTGGCATAGTGCCTAATGCATTTCACTGCTAACCAGAAGGCTGGTGGCTCAAGCCACTCATCAGAAGGAAGTTTGAGCAATCTACTTCTGTAGTGATACTGCCTTGGAAACCCAAGGAGGGGTCGCTATGAGTCAAATCAACTCAACAGCAGTGACTTTGGTTTGGTTTCTAACTTTCAAATGACACAGTTAGCCTATAGATATATTTATTTTAAAAATAAATATTCAGATCAATATCAATGATTAAATTAGAAAATAGCACTTGCTTAAATTTTATCTGCCCATGGTGATAGTTCAAATTCTGCCACCCCTGACCTCATCATTTAGAGCTGTGGAATATAGAGGAAAGGATACCAGGTGGAGGGGCAGAAGGCTGGCACCAAACCTAGACTCTGCCACTTTTGCAGAGTGCAAACTGAGAACTCACTTAACTCCTCTGGGTCTCTGTTTTTTCATTGGTAGAATGAGAAGAGTGAATTGGATGATCTCTCTGGTTGGTGGCATAGTGTCTAAGGCATTTAATTGCTAACCAGAAAGCTGGCAGTTCAAACCCACGAGCTACCCCTCGGAAGGAAGGTTGGGCAATCTACTTCCATAGTGATACTGCCTCAGAAAACCAAGGGGGGGGGGTCGCTATGAGTCTCGACAGCAGTGAGTTTGGTTTTTTTGGTTTAACATTAAAAAAAAAATTATCCCACTTCTCTAAATGTTCTTGTATGAAAAATCCTACCTTCATATTGGTATGCTTATGCCTGCAATAAGTGATGTTTCTAAAACCAAGGATCCATCAGCAAGTCTTCAAAGGTCATGTTCATTACTTATTTTGGGCATTACATTAGACGGCAGGATTATAGGTCCTTGACTCCCATTCTTACAACCCTCCTTACATTGGTTAAATAGTATAAATATTGTACACGACAGTAATACTTTCCTTTTTCTTTTTATGTATTTACACATTTTATCCCATTTATATCTCAAAAGTATGTGATAAGATAAGTTGTAGATATTATTATTCCCATTTTGAATAGAAAAATTAAATGAGACTTAGAGAGTTGCTTCTCTCATAATCAAACAAGGAAATGTTTACTGATACAGTTTCTAGGAGGCAGGTCAGCAATATGTATTAAAATGTTAAACATTCATAGCCTTTGACCCAGCAATTCCAATTTTAAATATGCATGTAAATGAGATTATTAGACAAGTATGCAAACAATGTATGCTCAAAAATTACAATCACAACACTGTTTATAATAGGAAAAACCTATGTGTCCATCAACAACAACAGGCAGTGAAATAATACATAACAATGAAAAATGATAGTGTAGAGCAATAGATAATAAGGTGGCAATTTGGCCACAACTTACCTTTATGTGAAAGAAAATGTGTCAGGGAAGGATAGGTGAAAATATCAATCAACATTGTCTTACAGAACTTTCTGCAATTATAGAAATGTTCTTCTGTGTTATCCAATACGTTGTTGTTGTTGTTGTTATGTGCTGTCGAGTCAGACCCGACAGTTGTCATTAATTACACTTAAAATGTGGCTAGTAGGAGCTCTGGTAGTGTAGTGCCTAAGGCACTTGACTGCTAACCAGAAGGCTTGTGGTTCAAACTCACCAGCCACTCCTCGGAAGGAAGATGGGGCAATCTACTTCTGTAGTGATACTGCCTTGGAAACCCAAGGAGGGGTCTCTATGAGTCAGGTCCAACTCGATGGCACATAACAACAACAACAACAGTGCAACTAAGGAACTAAATTTAAGATTTGATTTAATCAGAATTAATTTAAATTTAAAATGCCACATGTGGCCAGTAGCTGCCATATTGGATGATACAGTAGACATAGATATTTTATGAGTATGTGTTACCTTATAACCAAAAATGATTATAAAACCACTGTATTTTGTTTAAACAACAACAAAAAGAATTAGGCAACCTGTGCCTGTGAGATAAACAAAGGTACAGCAATAAATTATTTAACAACTGGTCCACCTAAGGAGCTACTTGTCAGCAGTGTGAGGCTCTAGTCCATGACATTTATACACATGGTGGTTTCTGTACTTGGTCATAATTGTGCTAATTTGGTCAGTTTCCTAGGTACTGATTCACATCCTAGCAAATACATAACCTAATGCAAAAAAAAAAAAAAAAAACTTCATGCCACCTCTGCAGAATAATAGCTCAGAAAGAAAAGGTGATAAATGGGAGGAAGCAGAAAATGAAAGTTGGAGCACTGAAAACAGGACCAGCTTTTTTTTCCCCTGAAAGGATGAAAAATCATTCAACTCATAGAATGCATTTGTGGTGATTAGAAAGCTCATGTTTTCTACTTACAAGTTGAAATTATCAAACAGTACTGAAGCAACAAATATTTTCTCATGTATCAACCAGTATGAAATCTAGGCTTCAGGAATCATGTCAATGACCTAAAGGCTAATTTGACTCTTAGAAGCAGATGGGATGTTTGTTATTTGCTTCTGAATTCTGACCTACAGTGAAGCCTGTTAGAACCAAAGTGCCCTGGGAATGCCTTTTTTCTCCAGGTCTCGCAAATATCCTTCTTTTGACATGTGCAGCCTTGCCACTTTTCTATCACTCTATTGTTGTTGTTGTTATGTGCTGTTGAGTCAGACCCAACTCATAGCGACCCCTCCTTGGGTTTCCGAGGCAGTATCACTACAGAAGTAGATTGCCCCCTCTTCCTTCCGAGGAGAGGCTGGTGGGTTTGAACCACCAGCCTTCTGGTTAGCAGTCAAGTGCCTTAGGCACTATGCTTCCAGAGATCCTATTAGTGGCAAATATTTGACTTTTCCTTTTCAGGCAGGTTTCTACCTTACGCTAGTTCTCGCTTTTGCAAGTTTTACTGTATTTGCAAACCTACATCAAAATAGTTCCTGCTAGCCAACCAATTTATTACTACTACCAGGTAACTGGGAGCTCTGGTGGTGTAGTGCCTAAGGCATTTGCCTGCTAACCACAAGGCTAGTGGTTCAAACCCACCAGCCATTCCTCGGAAGGAAGGTTGGGCAATCTACTTCCCTAATGATACCTCCTTAGAAATGGATCCCACTTGATGGCAGTACGTTTGGTTTTTGGTTTTACCAGATAACTAGAGAGACATAACATAATAATGAACCCATTATTTCCATTTTTCTCAATGTTTTGCTGTTATAAACAAGAGATGCTAAACATATTCATATATAAAGCTTTATTTTGAGATTTAAACACCAAATGGGCCCATATTTTAGAGTGCTTAAGAGTAAAACTATATTTATTTAACAAACATCCCATCTGCTTCTAAGAGTCAAATAAACAAAGGTCCTCAATTAATTGGATCTCCCTTGGAATATTCCATGAGCCCTAGTGACACAGTGGTTAAACTCTCATCTATTAGTTGAAAGGTCAGTGGTTTGAACCCACTAGTGGTTCTACCAGTGAAAGATGAGGCAGTGTCTGCTTCTGCAAAGAATTACAGCCTTAGAAACCTTAAGGGGCAGGCAGTTCTACTCTGCGCTAGAGGATTGCTATAAGTCAGAATTGACTCAACAGCAGTAGGTTTATTGGCCCAGCATCCCACATTATAGAAGGAGAAAAAAATCTCAAGAAAGGATATTAAAGAAAGGAGCAACTTTTTAGATTAAGTTTCAACTCATCTAAATCTATACCACTCAATTTTGTGAAAATTATGCTACCCAATGGTAACTTTAAAAACTGCAATATCATTAATCCTAAGAAAGATTTAGTTATGTTCAGTACCATGCACTTAAAGTTTAAGGGAAAAGTGTACTAATAAATCATAGGAAACAATTTTAGCATAATACAAAACTGAATTTGTTTTTATTTCATTCTCAGTTAAACAGAAATTTCAAACAAAATATATTCTGCCTCTTACAGGCCTAGTTAACTATATTTTATTGTGTTTTAATGGCCAAAAGCGAATTATACAAGATAGGATTATGAATGGTTGTGGTTGTTGTTGTTGTTGTTATGTACCCGCCAGTCAGACGTGACTCATAGCGACCCCTCCTTGGGTTTCCAAGGCTATATCACTAGGGAAGTAAACTGCCCAACCTTCCTTTCAAGCAGTGGCTGGTGGGTTTGAACAGCCAGCTTTCTGGTTAGCAGTCAAGTGCCTTAGGCACTACATACGCTACCAGAGCTCCTTTATGATGATAGAATATACAATTGTCACAAATCTAGCACACACACACAGACATACTTGTCAGCTCACCGTGACACAGTCACAAAAGCAGCAAGGAGTGCTTTGACTTGTTGTTAGGTACCATTGAGTCGGCTCTGACTCACAGCCACCCCATGTACAACCCAACGAAACAGTGCCCAGTCTGCGCCAGCCTCAAAACCCTTGCTATGTCTGAGCCCATCATTGCATGCACTGTGTGTTTTGACTGTTGTTGTTGTTGTTACGTGCCGTCGAGTCGGCCCCGACTCATAGTGACCCCTCCTTGAGTTTCCGAGGCAGTATCACTAGGGAAGTAGGATTGCCCAACCTTCCTTCTTAGGAGTGGCTGGTGGGTTTGAACCGCCAGCCTTCTGGTTAGCAGTCAAGTGCCTTAGGCACTATGCTACCAGAGCTCCTATGTGTTTTGACTAGAAAGTAATAATCATAATCAGAAGAAGTAATGTTTCTGTGTCAGCTAAGCGATTTCAAAGTCCTTGTAAAGAATGTTCTCACTTGATTTTTATAACAGCCTATAGAGGTAACGGAGCTCTGGTAGCATAGTGCCTAAGGCACTTGACTGCTAACCAGAAGGCTGGTGGTTCAAACCCACCAGCCACTCCTCAGAAGGAAGATGGGGCAATCTACTTCCGTAGTGATATAGCCTTGGAAACCCAAGGAGGGGTTGCTATGAGTCGGGTCCGACTCGACAGCCCATAACAACAACAACAACATAGACGTAAAGATTTAACAACTAAGGAAATTAAGGCTCGTGGAGATTACTGAATTGCTTGGTAAAATCTAGTAATTAGCAGTCAGGCTGATAACCAGGTCTGCCGTCTCCAAATCCCAGGGGCTTTCCGCTCTGCCTCACTCCAGACACTGTGCCAGCAGGCAGGGAAGAGGTATGAGAGCAGTCACTATAACTGCTTGCTGGTGATTTGAAGAGCCCCCGTTCTAGCTTTATAGGCACCTAACAGTCTGATTAGGAGCTCTGGTAGCATAGTGGCTAAAGCACTTGACTGCTAACCAGAAGGCTGGCAGTTCAAACCCACCAACCACTTCTCGGAAGGAAGGTTGGGCAATCCTACTTCCCTAGTGATACTGCCTCGGAAACCCAAGGAGGGGTCGCTATGAGTTGGGACCGACTCGATGGCACATAACAACAACAACAACAGTCTGATAAAGGTTGGGATATATAACAAGGTATCAAGATTTCATTCATCTTATGTGTTTCTGAAACCACTGAGGCAGCTTGAACTAAATGAGACACCATCAAGAAAAGAGGCCAGGACATCCTGATATGTACTATAAACTCTAGAAGACATCCACAAAGCAGTTTTAAGAATTTTAAAACTATTTTAGCAATTAGGACCTAAGTGCTTAGAATGTAGTCTCTTCTTTTTCTCTTACTTGAATTAGATGAACAGTCCTCAAATCATATGGCATGAGGTAAAAACTGGCAAAGTTTACCATCAGTTAAGTTTACTTCTTTCTGAACCTTCTTCTTCCATCTACCCTTCTTAAAACCAGAGCCCTCTCCTCCATCCAAAAAAAAAATCCTTTCCTAAGAACAGCCTTTAGTATTTATTCTTAATATGAATATAAGCCAATATGTTACTGATTTGAATGACATTTTTTTAATGCTTTATCCCTAACAGAAAGAAAGCCTTTGCAAAGGATAAAAGGAATTCAGGCATTAAAGAGCAGATTGGAGGTTAATTTTTCAAAGGGAAGATCTATACTGCAGTCCCACCATATACCTGTGCTTGGGTGGCTTCCCCAAAGTCCCTGACTTTTCTTTACATGAAGAAACACAATGTAAACAAGAATATACATGGCTATTTTCTATTAAACATAAGAGTGTGGGATCAAGGATGCATTTCCAGTTTCTCTCTCTCATATCCTTCCCATTTTGAAATCAAGAAAAGGTGAACAGAAAAAGCAGCATGATACAGTATATTACTAGAGGTAACTTGGAATCCCTATGGATAGATTTCAAAGGGTCTCTTGAAATAGTATGTAAAAAATTATGGACATGTGCACATTAGAGTTTTCATCACATTATCAAAGAAATTAATAGCTTTAAATGGTTAACACACTTTAGGATTATAAAGGCTTGATTTTTATTCCTTGCTCTGCCACTTTCTAGCTGTGTGATCTTGTTGTTGTTGTTGTTATGTGCCGTGGAGTCAGACCCGACTCATAGCAACCCCTCCTTGGGTTTCCGAGGCAGTATCACTATGGAAGTAGATTGCCCCATCTTCCTTCGGAGGAGTGGCTGGTGGGTTTGAACTACCAGCCTTCTGGTTAGCAGTCAAGTGCCTTAGCCACTATGTTACCAATTAACCCCTCTGTGCCTCTGGTCCCTCACCACAGAACCATAATGTTATTGGAAGAATTAGCTGAAATCATATACACAAAACTTTTTGAAAAAAGCAAATCATAAATGCTAAGGCTCTGGTTAGTATTATTAGTAGCCAAGTAAAAGATTTGAGGAATTTTAAGAGGAAGGAAGAGTCCTCACCCAGGTGCTGAAAGAGGAGATTAGATATAAAGGCCACAAACTTGGCAGGATTAGAGTTTGCTTAGGGTGTGTCTGGTTAACTCTGTAAAATATTAGGGCTAGAAGCTGTTCTGGAGAGCAAAACTCCCTAACTTTACAAATGAGGAAGCTGAGACCCAAAAAAGGAGGTGTTGCCACATCCTGAGGTTAGTAGAGCTTGGACCCTGGATCTTGGTTCTAGTCCAGATGGTTGAAAACAAAGAGAAGCTGCCACTGAGGTATTATTATCCAACCACAAAGAAAAGCCACTCAGCTTCATCTGATATATAGACAGTTCCTTTGCAAAAGGACTTCTGGTCCTGGGCATCACTAATCAAAATATCAATGTGTTTCATGTCTAGTTCTTCCCCGTTTGTTCTCTTTCCTACAGAAAAGGAAGTGTGCCTGGGCAGATTTATGACTAGTGTACATCAGTCATGTACCTGATTCTGACCTCTGAAAACAGTACTCTTCTTTGGGAGCCATTAGAAAGCATGTCATGAGTGAGTACCATACCAGCTCTAACTTGGACAGAGAGTAGATGTAAATGAATATTAAGCTACTAAGTATCCCAAGATGAAGCTAGATTCAAAATTCTATTTCCTTTCAAATATGTGCAATCTACTGGACATTTCAAAGAATTGAACTAATAAAAGGCTTCCATGGGCCTTAGAGATTTAATTTGGCCTATACTTTGCACTATATTAACTGGAGTTTATTGCCTTGGAAAGAACTTAATTGAAGTTAGTCATCGCCTCATTCTTACTAATAAAAATGTTGAATTTGGCTCTGAGTTAATTCCAGTAAGATTCTTTGGTTTGGCCAAACCTAACCTCCAAAGCTTTTGTGAACAATTATATTAATTTTTACATGCTTATGAATATTTTTATTGTTATTATTTCACTGAAATATCCTTGGCTATTTATGGTTTCTCTGGCATGCTGCTGCCACTTAGAGCAGAAAAGAAATTTAAAAGTGAAAACGTGAGGATTCAGACAATTGATTAAAAAAAAAGAAAATGTTTGAAATTTTATATAAAGAAGTAGGGAAACATACTCTTAAAATACATTTAAACTTATCCGAGAACATCAGAAAACAGCATATGAAAATGCAAATAAGAATGCAGGGTATTCTTCAAAAAACTGAAAACAGAACTACCATACGACCCAGTAATTTCACTCCTAGGTATATACACAAAAGGCTTGAAAGCAGAGACTCAAAAAGAGACTTGTACACCAATGTTCACTGCAGTACTATTCACAATAGAATCTTTGATCAAAATGTTCAGTAATGGTAACTAGGCCCCATCCAGTTCTGGTCAGATGGCAGAGGAGGCAGATGTTCATGGAAGCAATTAGCCACTCATTCCATATCCTCTTCCAATGAGTAGGCTCTCCTTCCTCCATTGTTCTAGGTGAATAGAGACTAGTTGCTGTGCCTAGGATGGTCATTTACAAGCTTTTAAGATCCTAGGTATTATGTGATGAACTAGGAGGTAGAACAGAAGCACTAAATGCATTATTAAGCCAATTAACTGGGATGTCCCATGAAACCATGACCCTGAATCTTCATTTTCTTCAAAATGTTCAGTAATAGTAACTAGATGCCATCCAGTTCTTCTGGTCAGATGGCAGAGGAGGCAGATGTTCATGGAGGCAATTTGCCACCCATTCCATATCCTCCTCCAATGAGTAGGCTCTCATCTACTTAAAAGCTTGTAAATGATGATCCATAAAGAACTGGATGGTGCCTAGTTACCATTACTGAACATTTTGATCCAAGATTCCAAAAGGTGGAAATATCCTAAATGCTCATCAACAGATGAGTTGATAAACAAAATGGGGTGCATACATACAAAGGAATACTACTCATCCAGTAGAAGAAATAAAGTTTAGATATATGTTACAATGTGGATGGAGCTTGAAGTTATTATGCTGCGTGAAATAAATCTATCACAAAAGGACAAACGTTACAGGACTTCATTTATATAAAAAGATGAGAAAAGGCAAATGTATAGAAACCAAACTTCATTAGTGATTACCGAGGGTAGGAGGAAGGGAGAAAAGAGGGTTTAAAATATAGTATAGAATAACTCCAATAAAAAAACTAAAATAGCTCATCACCTTTGCAGATTTCCTTGCAGTAACCATTCTTTAGTAACATCAAGCTTTCATTACCAACATGATTTACCTCTCAAGGTTTATTGAAGTACTAGCTTTGAAACTGCAAACACAGGAAACTTTTGAGGTGAAAATTTCCCCAAAGCCATGCTCTAAAGTCAAATGTTCTGGATATGTTGCCTTAGGATAAACAAAATGAAAATATGCATGCTCTCAGACTTCCAGAGTAGGTGTGAGAACTACCAGTTATTCAGAAGTCTAAATATGTCAGTTTGCTTTCCATCAACAAAATTATCAAAGGAAATGTATTTTATGATGACTGTTTTCTTTTGTCTTGATTTCAAAGTCATTCAAAGGTATCAATGGAGATAATATCATTATAGAATACTAAAATGAGTTCCTCAACACAGATGGGTAGTAATAATTCAAATCGACTGTTATCTCCATGACTATGCAACAATAGACAACATAGGAAAAAATGGAGTCAACCTGCAGAAGAACTGACCATGCTGGTCTGTAAAATGCTTTCACCAGGAAAACAATATGGTAGCTGGGATTTGGAGAATGTATAGTAATTTTCCTATCCCAAGAAGATTTGGAAAATGTTGTTGGAAAAGAGTGAGATGATTTCACAGGCAAAAGGAAACTGTGTCCTAAGACATGAGTTTCTGAAAGGCTCTGGATTGTTATAGGTACAGGAATGGAGAATTCAGGAGCAGGAACAGTAGGTCAGCTGGGTCCAAACGGTGAAGAAATTTGTGTGCCATGCCTAGGCATTTGGACTTTATCCAGGAGGGCAGCTGGAAGCTAAGGGGGTTAACACTACAGTTAAAATATATTTTGAAAAATTATACTTTATTATGCTTTTGGTGAAAGTTTACACAGTAAATTAGGTTCACATTTGACAATTTCTGTACAAATTGTTCAGTGACTTTAGTTACATTTTTCACAATGTGTCAACATTCTCTTTAACTGCATTCTGGTTGCCCTGTTTCCAGTGTTCTAGTTTCCCTGCCCTCTCATCATCTCATCTTTGCTTTAGAGTAATTGTGGATCTTTTGGTCTCATATAGATGGTTTTTTAGTGGAGCACCAGATTCATGGGTAGAATCCTTTATTTGTGTGCCATTCTTTTATTTCACCAAAAGATAACCTAAGGGGATAGTTTGAGTTCAAGGTTTAAAGAGTATCTCAGGGCAATAGTCTCTGGGAGTACTCTAACCTCAGTTGGAGTGGACTTTTTAAGAATTTGAGTTCTATTACACACTTTTCTTCCATTCTATCAGGGTCCATCTACTATGGCCCTGACTAGAATGGTCAGTAATGATAGACCGGCCACCTAGTTCTTCTGGCAGTTAAAATATTTTTAAAAACATTTCAGCCCTATTTAATTCATGACCACTGTGGGGCATAGACATCCATAAAGGAGGTAATATCCTATGTGGTGTTATTTGAAGGCCTCCAAAGCAGCCCTCAGTAAAAATCTCTTTCCTCCTTTGTTGCCAGTTCTTGACTTATCAAAGATGGATTCCTTTTGCCAGTACAACAGCATTAATTCCTTTTGCAGAGACAAGAGTTTGGACACAGCCACTCTTAAAATTATAGTTTGAATTACTTTATAAGGTCTTTTGATAGAGGTTAGGTTTCTGGAAAGAGCAAAAAATGCAAGAGGTGCTGAAGAGCTTCACAATTTGCTTAAGGCCCATTTCCTCCTTAGGAATAATTCTCCTATGGACCTTATGGCCCTCTTTTTCAGGAGAAGAGTGGATCATTTCCCATAATGTATTTCACGTAGTCCTTTTCCACCTAATGATGTATTTTACAAATCTGCCTTATTCAAATAATGATGAAAATTGGTGCGTTAAAGTACCACAGAACAAGAGAAGCAACTTACACAAAAAATGCCCACTAATAATAGCCACACTGCTAAAGTGAAAAGAAGAGAGATTTTTTTCACTGTTTCTTTTTATTTTATTCACAAATTTCACAAAGTAAAACAGTCTTTATTCCTAACAGCAAGCGACAACAGACATACAAGTTTAGTTTGAATCTGATGAGGGCAAATAAAGCCACAAAGAACCAGTGACTTGTAACTCCCATGCTCACTGTCTGGGTTTCAATCAGTCACCTGATGGCTTTATTTTTGCTTCCTACCACCCTCCAAGTCCAGGCACTCCGTGTCACTTACTGAACAGCCTCATAACTGCCTCATAGCTCTGCCCTTCCAGATCACCTTATATATACCCACAAACTCATCCTAAGACACAGGCTTCAATCAAGTTATTCTTTTGTTAGTGCCTATATTTATGACTGTTGGATCAAGCCCAGACCCCTATGAGGCATTCAAGGCATGTGTAGTCCTTTGAAATGTGCCTCTACAAAACTCAATAATATATGTCTATGATCATACCTTGGCTCCAAACATGAAGGCCTCTGTCTTTCATATTCAAAGCACCCTTTGCTCAGGCTGCTCCCCATACCTAGATAAGGTGGCCAGGTATGGCCATGCAGGTTGTGTATTGTAGAATTTCCAAAGGTAATAATCATATACAACCTACACAACCATAGGTAGGTATGCCTACACTTCTCCCTAAGATATTTCTAGTTCAAAAAGTTGTTGTGAGGGATTTATTGCTTAATGGGTACAGAGCTTGTCTGAGGTGATAAAAAAAGTGTTTTGGAAATAAATATTGGTGACGGTTGCACATATTGTAAACTTAGTTTAAAGCCACTGAATCATACACTTAAAAATGATCAAAATGACAATTTTTATGTTATACACCCACTCTTCAATTGTTGACTGTATCATTACACAACATTGCACATTTATGACAACAGTAAAAAATTTACTATCTGACTACTTTGCGCATCGATGACATATGTCTGGTAAAATAAATGCTGAGATGTAAAGCGAGGGTAAGGCTGGGTGTGATGGTTAAGATTATGTGTCTCCATTTATCTGGATGTTTGTCGTTTATTGGTCGAGCTGTAAAGATTTTTGTTCTCTCTCTTTTGAGGTGTAATCCATACTGAAGGCTGCAGTTTTGTTCTTCTTCTGTAAGTGCTTCAAGTCTTCTTGCTTTCAGCAAGCAAGATTGCATCATCTGCACATCACAGGTTATTAGTGAGTCTTTCTCCATTCCTGATACCTCATTCTTCTTCATATAGGCCAGCTTCTCAGAATATTTGCTCAGCATACAGATTAGATAAGTATGGTGAAACTATACAATCCTGACACACACTTTTCTGATTTTAAACCATGCAATATTCCTGTGTTTTGGGGTTTCTTTTTGCCCTTTTTACTTTGGAGGATTTTATTCCAGCTAGCTACAAATAAAACTGAATCAGAATAAAACATCTTAGCTTGTTGTTGCTGTTAGGTGCTGTCAATTTCAACTGATAGCAAACCCATGAGACAGAGCAGAACTGCCCCGTGGAGTTTTCTAGGCTACAGTCTTTGTGGGAGCAGATTGCCAGGTCTTTCCCTTAAGTATCCCCCTGTTTTGTTCAAACAACTGCTTCTTGGTCTATGTACAAGTTCCTCATGAGCACAATTAAGTGTTCTAGAATCCCCATTCTTTGAAACGTTAGCCCTAATTTATTATGATCCACACAGTCGAATGCCTTGGCATATAAATAAAGCACAGGTAAACATCTTCCTGGTAACCTCTGCTTTCAGCCAAGATCCATCTGACATCAGCAATGATATCCCTCATCCCATGTCCTCTTCTGAATTCAGCTTGAATTTCTGGCAGTTCCCTGTCCATGTACTACTATAACCATTTCTAAATTATCTTCAGCAAAATTTGACTTACTTGTGATATTAATATTATTTGATAATTTTCATATTATGTTTGATCACCTCTCCTTGGGATGGGCACAAATATAGATCTCTTTCAGTCAGCTGACCGGGTAGCTATCTTCCAAATTTCTTGGCATAGATAAGTGAGCATTTCCAGCATTGCATCCATCTACTGAAACTCAAGTGGCATTCCATCAATTCCTGGAGTCTGGCTTTTGTCAATGCCTTCAATGCAGCTCAGACTTCTTCCTTTAATACCACTTGTTCTTGACCATATGTTACATTTCCTGAAATGAGTGAACATCAATCATTTCTTTGTGACTCTGTGTGTTGCTTGCATCTTCTTTTGATGCTTTTGGTGCCATTCAATATTTTGCCTATATAATCCTTCAATGTGGATTCAGTCCTTGTCCTAGACTTTTCTAGAGCAAGGAAAAAGTTAACTCATATCCTGCCTTTTATAGGTTGTCCCTACAAACATTTAACTACCCGAAAACACAAAAACAGATGTCTATTGTTTCTCAGTGATACCCCATGTTAATACTATTAAATTATTTAAGTCACAAAACCCCAGTAATATTTTTCCAAGCGAAATGCCAGTTTCTTCTGACTTTTCTTATTGGACCCATCTTCAAATCCTTTTACGATACTTATAACTTTTCTCTAGACTCATTTTTGGCTGACTCATCAGCAGTTAACAACAATTACTAATTAAAAATTAACACAGCCGGAAAATCTGGTAGACTTATTGTGCCATCTTGACAATTAATTTTCCTGCCAAGCTACAAATACATTAGTATTTATGGTTAACGTTCATATATACCCAAAGATCTTGCAGGATAATGTGTCTCAGAAACCAAAAAAAACCAAAAAAACAAAAAAAAAACTAACAGCCATCAAGTTGATTATGACTCATAGAGACCCCCTTTGGGTTTCCGAGGCAGTAAATCTTTATGGAAGTGGATTGCCCAGTCTTCTTTCCACGGACCATGAAGTTATTTTTTCCCATGTCTTATCCAAAAATGTTCATAAGAAGTACAAAATAGCTCCTAAGTCTGATACTTTTAGATCACTTCCCAAAATCATGACAAAAATATATTAATCACCAACAATCAGAAAGTATTTATTTTGCACTTAGACTGTTTTCCAGCATTGGATGTGTGTGGGGTGGAGAATGATTTATGAGAAAATTAACTGAGATAGATTTTTCCATGTACTTGGGTTTTCTAGATATCTAAACTTAACTTTTCAAACATGAGACATTATTTTTAATTTCAGTTTTTTTCAATTATAATATTTCAATCATAATATTAAAAACCAAGTATTCTGACAGAATCTAGGTAATAATAATAACAGGAAAAATCTATCTACTAGTAAGCACTATAAGGAAATCACACATGCAAGATGCTTGACAAATAGCATCCAGTCTCCCTGAGAAGACAACATCTAAGGAAGATACATTTAAAAAACAGAGAGAGAACAGCCAAAAATATGGGATTTAGCAAAATAAAGAATACAATTTCTCCACATACACCCACAAGATAAATCAGCTTTATCATCCCTGGAATTTGGGATAAGCCTTTGGGTTGCCAGTTTAATGGGAATTTCATGTAAGTTCTAATTCTGTATAAGAAGAAGAACAATGGTGTTGCACAAATTAGCACCAGATTATATTTACTCACATATTATATTCTAAAATTAAAATACACATTAAAGATATCAAGGAAAGTTGAATTCACAGTCATCAAAAGCAGTAACTATCAAACTGTTCTGACCTGGACTCAAAGATACATTTTACATTATGACTATTGCTGATGTGTGCCAAGTTGATTGCAACTTATAGCCATTTTATAGGAAATATGTGTATTTATAACTGAAACCCATTAAAAGGACAAGAAAGGAAGTAAAGGACAAAATGGATGTCAGAAGAGACTCTAAAACTTGATCTTGAGTGGAGAGTAGCTAAAGCAAATGGAAGAAATGATGAAATAAAAGAGCTGAACAGAAAATTTCAAAGGGCACCAGGAGAAGAAGACAAAGCTATGTATTATAATGAAATGTGCAAAGACTTGGAGTTAGAAAACCAAAAGGGAAAAACACGTTTGGCATTTCTCAAGCTGAAAGACGTGAAGAAAAAAATCAACTCTTGAGTTGTAATATTGAAGAATTCTACGGGCAAAATAGGAGCTCTGGTAACGTAGTGCCTAAGGCACTTGACTGCTAACCAGAAGGCAGCCAGTTCAAACCCACGGGCCACTCCTTGAAAGGAAGATGGGTCAATCTACTTCCGTAGTGATACTGCCTTGGAAACCCAAGGAGGGGTCACCATGAGTCAGGTCTGACTCAATGGCACATAACAACAACAACAACATGGGCAAAATACTGAATGTTACAGGAAATATCAAAAGAAGATGGAAGGAATAAACTGAGTCACTGTACCAAAAAGAACTGGTTGACATTCAGATATTTCAGGTGGTAGCATATGATTAAGAACCAATGGTATTGAAGGAAGAAGTCTAAGCTGCACTGAGAGAACTGGCAAAAAAAAAAAAAAAAAAAAATACACCAAGATTCCAGGAATTGACAGAATACCAGTTGAGACGTTTCAACAAATGGATGCAGAGTTGGAGGTGCTTACTCATTTATGCAATAAATTTGGAAGACAGCATCCTGATCACCCTATTCAAAAAGATCCATTTTTGTGCCCATTTCAAAGAAAGGTGATCCAACAGAATGTGGAAATTATAGAACAATATCATTAATATCACACATAAGTAGAATTATGCTAAAGACAGTTCCCACTGTATTGAGAGGGAACTTCCAAAAATTCAAGCTGGATTCAAAAGAGGACATGGAACTAGGAATATCACTGCTGATGTCAGATGGATACTGGTTGAAAACAAAGAATATCAGAAAGATGTTTACTTTTCTATTATTGACTATGCAAAGGCATTTAACTGTGTGGATCATAACAAATCAATATACTGGATAATCTATTATGTTATACATATGACATCGCAAAGAATGGAAATTCCCGAGCACTTGATTGTGCTCATGACCCAGAGCAAAAGGCTGCCATTAAAACAGAACAGGCTTATACTGCATGGTGTAAAATCAGGAAGGCTGTGCATCAGGGTTGTATCCTTTCACCATACTCATTCAATCTATATGGTTAGCACATAATCTGAGAAGCTGGACTCTATGAAGAAAAATATGGCATCAGGACTAGAGAAAGACTCATTAACAATCTGTAATACACAGATGACACAATCTTACTTGCAGAAAGTAAGAAGACTCGAAGAGCTTACTAAAGAAGATCAGAGACTACAGCCTTTAGTATGAATTACACCTCAACATAAAGAAAACAAAAATCCCTACAAATGGACCAATAAACAACATTACAATAAATGGAGAAAAGATTGAAGTTGTCAGGGATTTTATTTTACTTGGATCTATAATCAACACCCATGGAAGCAGCAGTCAAGAAATCAGACATCATATTGCACTGGGCAAATCTGCTGCAAAAGACTTCCTTAAAATGCTAAGGAGCAAAGATATCACTTTGAAGACTAAGGTGCTCCTGACCTAAGCCGTGGTATTTTCAATCACCTCATATGCATGTGAAAGCTGGACAGTGAATAAGGAAGACCAAAGAAGAAGTGATGCCTTTGAATTCTAGTGCTGGTGAAGAATACTGAAAATACCATGGACTTCCAGAAGAAAAGACAAATCTGTCCTGGAAGAAGTGCAGCCAGAATGCTCCTTAGAAGTGAGAATAGCCAGACTTCATCTCACCTAATTTAGTCATGTCGTCAGAAGGGACCATTCCCTGGAGAAGGATATCATGCCTGGTAAAGCAGGAGGTCCGCGAACAAGGGGAAGACCCTCAACAAGATGGATTGACACAGTGGCTGTAATGACGGGCTCAAGCATAGCAAGAATTGTAAGGATGGTGCAGGACCATGCAACGTTTTGTTCCGTTGTTGCACAAGGCAGGTATGAGTCAGAGCCAACTTGACAGCCCTTAACAACAACAACATAACTAAAATCAGGTTCTACAAAATAGTGTTTATAATTACCAAAACCAAAACCAGACCTACTGCCATTGAGGTAATTCCAATCATAGCAATCCTATAGTACAGAGTAGAACTGCTCCAGAGGATTTTCCCAAGGCTGCAAATCTTTACAGAAGTACACTGCCGCGTCTCTATCCCAGAATAGCTAGTGTGTTCAAACTGCTGGCCTTTGAGTTGGCAGCTGTGGTCTTTAACCTCTATGCCAACATGGCTCCCTACTTATCCTTGTTTGATGTAATTCTATTGTTTTAGGTCTTTTATTCACTAAATTAGTTTCACAGTAAGACATTTGGATGCTAACCAGAAGGTCAGCAGTTCAAACCCACCAGCTCCTCCATGGCAGGAAGATGAGGCAATCTACTTCCATAAAATGTTACAGCCTTGGAAACCCAATGTAGGTCACTATGAGTTGGAATCAACTTGATGGCAGTAGAGTATACATACTCATGGGTTAAGACATCTATTTCTTAAAAAACATTGGTCTAAAAGGCAGAGCTCTGGTAGCGTAGTGCCTCAGGTACTTGACTGCTAACCAGAAGGCTGGTGGTTCAAACTCACCAGCCACTTCTCTGAAGGAAGATGGGGCAATCTACTTCCGTAGTGATACTGCCTCGGAAACCCAAGGAGGGGTCACTGTGAGTCGGGTCTAACTCGACAGCACATAACAACAACAACAACAAAAGGCAGAAAGGAAAATATGAACTACTCCCAGGAAACAAACTGGTGGTTATTTAAAAATGTGTTGGAAATCATTCAAAGATGGCATAATTTGAATGTCTGAGGCTTTAATGTGTGGTTATGTTAACATTAACCCCTTCAATCCTTCAAGCCTTCAACTAGTGGTGTTAGAAATTAAGCTCCACTCAGAGTTTCCTTTATCAAGAATTTCTGAGAATCTCAAGGTTTGTGGAGCTCTGGTAGCATAGTGCCTAAGGCACTTGACTGCTAACCAGAAGGCTGGTGGTTCAAACCAACAAGCCACTCCTTGGAAGGAAGGTTGGGCGATCTACTTCCATATTGATACTGCCTCGGAAACCCAAGGAAGGGTTGCTATGAGTTGGGTCCAACTCGATGGCAAATAACAACAACAAACAACATTGCTTGCTGTCTCAGCCAACAGACCCTAGACTCAACAGCTACCTTGTTGATGCTATCACTACCACCCCATCCACAGCTCAGCCTCTTATGCTCTGGTGTTGTTGCTGTTGTTATGTGTGGTTGAGTCGGACCTGACTCATAGCGACCCCTCCTTGGGTTTCTGAGGCAGTATCACTACCGAAGTAGATTGCCCCATCTTCCTTTGGAGGAGTGGCTGGTGGGTTTGAACCACCAGCCTTCTGGTTAGCAGTCAAGTGCCTTAGGCACTACGCTACCAGAGCTCCTTATGTTCTAGTAGTGAGAGGAAAAAAACAAACAAACAAACAACTATTTCCCTCTGTACCTGCTGAACAGGAAGGGTAGAGAAGCCCAGCTGAAGAGTCTGCTGAGACAGGTGATCCAAGTTACACCCACACACCTTTCCCCTCTCTAGGTACAAACACAGCTAGGGTGGCTGCCCAGGATGGGTTCCAGAGCCATGAACAATGTTCCACAAACTACTAATCTCCCTTCTTCCTCTCCTATTGGGGCAGATTCCTTGCCCCATGGTTACATGAATCCTCTCCTAAAGGCCCTATCGTCCTCAGGCTTCCATTGTTTTCAGTCCATCAGGTGCATCTGATGTGCTGAACCCTAGATTTGGTAAGAATTAAAGGTTTTTCCCCCAGAGGCCCTCCAGACCCTACATAAGTGAGTCAATGATTATCTGGATCAACTCCAGATGTCAGATGCATCCCAATCTGGGTGCAACCCAGTCAGAACATCTAGTAAACAGAGTCTGTCAAAGGCTCTAACTTTGAGACACAAATCTCAATGTGGAGATGGTTTAGCGTAGAAGAATTTATCTAAAGTGGGTCATTTCAAGACTTTATTTTGTCATCCAGTCACATCATTTATCCCATGCTGGCTAATCTAAACCCTGCCCCTTTCTGCTATCATGTTTCCAGGAATAAAAATAATACTTTCTCTGAGATGTCTATTAGTCAGGAAGCAGAGAGGCCTACTTTGCCTGTCTAAAACTCAAATACTTTAATCCAGTCTGGAGTTTCGATTAAAGTCAAAACTGTTTGAGTTCTTAGTCTAGTTTTCTTGCACAGAACAGCTTCTGAATCCAAAGGGGAAAAAGCAGTTTCTAAAAATGGTTCAGTTGGCTTCTCATAGTTTTTACTAAAGAATATCAGGAAACCAAGAGGCAAAATATCTGAATTGCATTTTCAGTTTTTTTTTTTTTAAATAATAATGGAAAAAAGTACTCAGTATAACATATTTCATTGTTTCCATTTTTTAATCTTAACATTAGATGATTTTATTCACTCTCTAGAACAATCTCTCCCTTGGGAGCTTTGTAATGGGTTATCCTGGGGATTATAGTAACACTTCCCCTAAGGACTTGGAAATAAGGGAGAAAAGAGTGGTCTCTGATAAATAAATTTTAAGATATAGACAATGACTGTAAAGATAATTTAAGCTACCCTTAAAGAAGAATGGCCGAGAAGGCCCTAAAGTAAATCTACTGAACAAAATCATTACCAAATAAAGAGTCAAAGAGAAAGGAACGTGGGAGTAGGGACCAGGCACAGACCCCTACATGATGAAAATAAATAGACTATCCTATGCGGAGATTCTCCAGGCAGTATCTCCATGACTTCTGATCCACAAACAAGACTCTTTAATGGGAGAGCAATGCCCCAAGCACAAGTGGGCCTTGATTCATCCCATATCTTTGTCCTAATTAAATCCTTACCTAGTACCCTTCCTTCTGGGATTTCCACATAAGTCTCCTATGTGAAGAGAAGAAACTGACCATAGTAGCCCTGATGGAGCAGTGGTTAAGCCCTTGACTGCTAACCAAAAGGTCAGCAGTTTGAACCCACCAGATACTCCACAAGGGCCTGTAAATATTTACATCTTTGGAAACCCTATAAGACAGTTTTACCCTGTCCTAATAGGGTTGCTATAAGTCAGAATCAACTTGATGAGAATGGGTTTAGTTTTTATCCAACCATAGATGTGAACTGAGCCCCTACGAAGAGCCAGGCCCTCCCCTAGGCAACAGGGATACAGTGGAGAATTAGACATTACAGATCCTTAGGGAAAATACAAATAGGTAAAGTAATTGTATCTAGTGATGTTGTCGTTAAATGCTATTGAGTTAGTTCTGACTCATTGAGACCTATGTACAACAGAACAAAACCCTGCCCAGTCCTGTGCCAGCCTCACAATCATTGCTGTGCTTAGGCCCATTGCTGCAGCCACTGTCAATCCATCTCATTGAAGGTCTTCCTCTTTTTCTCTGACCATCTACTTTATTAAGCGTGATATCCTTCTCAAGGGACTGGTCCCTTCTGACAACATGACAAAAGTAATAGAGACTAGGTCTCACCATTCTCGCTTCTAAGACAGATTTGGTTGTTCTTCTGGAAGTCCATGTTATATTTAATATTCATTGCCAACACCATAATTAAAATGCATTAGTTCTTCTTGGGTCTTCTTTATTCATTATCTAGTTTTCACATGCATATGAGGCGACAGGAATACCATGGGTGCAGATTGGCCCAAGGTAATGTGTCATTTGATTTCTTGACTGCTGTTTCCATGGGTGTCGACTGTGGATTCAAGTAACATGAAACCCTTGGAAATTTGAATCTTTTCTCCATTTATCATGATTGCTTACTGGTCCAGCTGTGAGGATTTTTGTTTTCTTTATGTTGAGGTATAATACATTACTGAGGGCTATAGGTTTTGATCTTTATCAGTGAGTGCCTCAAGTCCTCTTCACTTTGATCAAGCAAGATTGTGTCATCAGTATATCACAGACTGTGATAAGAATCATTAAAAAAATGAAGTTGGATAATAGAATAGATGACAACTACAGGAGGGGGGGTAGGTATTTTAAGAAGAGAGATCCGAATTGTTTCTTTGAAAAAGTGACATTTACCATAAGACCAGAGGCCAAACCTACCCTGAGCATTTTCCTAAAGCATTTTTCAACTGTTGCTTTAAAAACTATACATTAACATGATAGTAGATAAGACTATGGTGAAAAGACTTAGGGCAGACAATGTGAAAGGGAGTATGAGGCAGGTAGACATTTTATGTAAAAAATGTTGTTATTAGGTGCTGTCTAGTCATAGCAACCCTATGTACAACAGAATGAAACAATGCCCCATGCTGCACCATCCTCGCAATCCCTGCTATGTTTGAACCCATAGTTCAAGCCACTGTGTCAATCCATCTCATGAGGGTCTTCCCCTTTTTCAATGACCCTCCACTTTACCAAGCATGACATCCTTCTCCAGGGAATGGTTCTTTCTGACAACATGACCAAAGTAGCTGAGATGAAGTTTGGTCATTCTCACTTCTTTTTTTTTTTTTTT
>NW_006921638.1:2172752-2174460 GCF_000298275.1 Orycteropus afer afer | reverse complement strand
AATGTGAGACCTCCTACTTTGTTTTTCTTCTTCAGTAGTGCTTTGCTTATCCGAGGTCTCTTTCCTTTCCATATAAAGTTAGTGATTGGTCTTTCCATATCCCTAAAGAATGTTGATGGGATCTGGGTCATTCTCACTTCTAAGGAGCATTCTGCCTGCACTTCTTCCAGGACAGATTAGTTCATTCTTCTGGCAGCCCATGGTATTTTCAGTATTCTTTGCCAACACCACAGTTCAAAGGCATCAGGTCTTCTTTGGTCTTCCTCATTCATTGTCCGGTTTTCACATGCAAACTGAAAATACCCTGGCTTGGATTAGGCCCGCCTTAGTCTTCGAAGTGCCATCATTCTCTTTAACACTTTAAAGAGGCCTTTTGCAGCTTTGGTGGCATAGTGGTTAAAGCATTTGGCTGCTAACCAAAAGATTGCTGCTTCAAACTCACCAATCTATGGGAGAAAGATGCTACTATAAAGATTTATAGCCTTGGAAACCCTATGGGACAGTTCTACCCTATCCTGTAGGATCCCTGTGAGTCAGAATTGACCTGACAACACTAGGATGTAAAAGATAGCTCCTTATTTTGTGTTTGTCTTTACCAAACAAAAACACGGCCTCATCTCCTCACATGCCACCCCTGCCCATCCCTGCTTCCAGGCATGAGCCTCCAGATATCAGAATGTGGCTATGCCTCTGGCTGACTGCTTGATGAGAATCAAGTTTAAGCCATGCAAACATGGGAGAAGAAAGTTTCTAGGCAAAGGGAACAGCAAAAGCCAGGTAGCAGGAACTAGTCTATCACTTCCCTGGATCTTTGAAAGTGACTGGAGCCTTCTAATGAACACAGGAAAAGAAGACGTGGCCAGAGGCAGACAAGGGCAGGGCCACAGGAAGGAACTTGGGCTTTATTGTAAATACAACAGGAAGCAAAGGAGTGACAGAGCTGATTAATATTTATAAAAGATCTCATTGGCTACTGTGTGAAAAAATAGAAGCATAAAGATTAGTTGTTGTTGTTGTTGTTGTTGTTATGTGCCGTCGAGTCAAAACAGTGATGTAGCTTGATTAAGGTGGCAGCAGTAGTGTTGGAGAGAAGTGAATGACTTCAGGGCATGTTTTGGAGATGGAGCCAAAGACTTATTAATAGAAAGTATATATGGGGTGGGACGGTCCTGTTTTGACTTGGCAAACAGTGGTGCCTTTTACTGAAATTGGGAAGACTGAAGGAGGATCAGGTATGGGATAGACAAGACCTCTGGGATGGGTATATCTGGTTTGAGATTTCCACTAGAGATCCAAGTTAAGCAACTGGGAACTCTGGGAAAATGTTAACAAACCAAACCAAACTCACTGCCTTTGAATTAGTCCTGACTTATAGTGACCCCTCTGTGGGTTTCGAAGGCAGTATCACTACAGCAGTAGATTGCCCAATCTTCCTTCCAAGGAGTGGCTGGTGGGTTTGAACTGCCAGCTTTCTGGTTAGCAGTCAAATGCCTTGGGCACTACACCACCAGAGCTCCTTGGGAAAATATTAGGACTGGATATATAAATGTGGAATTATTAGCACCTAGAGGGTCAGCTATTCATAAGGTTTTCCCTGGCCAATTCTTTGAGAAGTGGACGGCCTCTTCCTTCTTCCTAGTCTGTCTCAGTCTATAAGCTGGGCTGTTACCTGTGCACCAAGTGCCTCTCGCTGGGTTTTAAACACCAG